>NC_090444.1:89035836-89338867 GCF_031143425.1 Pleurodeles waltl
TGCACAATTGGGCAAGGTGTGTGCATTGCACCAGGCAGTCTCTCAGTGCACCAGCATTGGAAAGAGAGCAGCAGCAGGCCATTTTCAATAAATATGGCTCAGCGTTTCCTCCCCCTTGCTGAACTCAGAGTAGCAACTTTGGTTTAACACATATTTTGAAAATCTGCCCCTTGGCATGACTTTCCAGAACATTTCTCCAGATGTCGCCCTTTGGAAAAACTGTGGCATCTTCTTTGGCGAACACATTTTAATTCAATTCATTTGAAAGAGAAACCCAGTTAAAATATGAGTAATAAAACATGAAAAAGACAAAACCCTTGCATTTTTTTCTGTTCATTGATAGAGTTAGCCACACATCATACATACTTCCATGTAGAACTGCAGTTAAACAAATATTATTCTAATGCAATGTTTCTAGGAGTGGTGGTTTACCCGTGGGTTGGGAAACTGATAAACTCTACCACAATACATATCATGAACTTTGCATAGGCGTCCACCCTCTTAAAGCCAACAATCATGGCAATTGAATTAATAGCACTTGCATAATGCAAACAATTTAAACTCAAGTGTTGACCTAGAAAATATCAAAAGAGAAGAGAGGCAAAGAGAGATAAGGAGAGAGGGAAGCTGAGATGGAGGGAGGCCTGTGGGTCAGTCAGTTCTCCAGCTGCTTTATTGGTGAGTCAAACTTGTGGACTCTTGTATTGTGAAATATCAGGACTTCCCAAAACCAGAAGACAATAGGGCTTGGGCAGAGTTTGTCACATGCGATGTAATGTAAAATATGGCTGATTCCACCCCAGACCTAACAGACACTCAGAGGAATCTCTACATTTTCTTCCTGGCGGGACCAGCGCTGTACGAAGGCCTGTCAGGTCACTCATTGACAGCTTCACTTGGTGTTAAGCACCAGATCGCCATGATGCTTCGAGATTTGTAGGGTGAGGTATTGGTTGGCTTCCTGCATGGCTGGAAGCTGTCCTATTGCCAGAAGTGCATGAAAGCAGCAAGCGAAACACTGTCCTGATCAGGGAGTCCTGTAGCACAAGCTATGTCCATATTTATGCCTGTGCTGAGTAATCTGCCAGCCTTGTAGCATGTTTGTGGTAGTACCCACAGCAGGTACAGTCTGTTCACACATCAGCGTGACTGACAGTGTACTTGAAGCACATTGGTCAGTCTCCATGAGGCTTCCAGTAAGCTGCACAGTGATTGGTCAGTGTGCTGCCTCTGTGTACATTGCCCCAGGAAGAATATGCTTCTGTAACAGCCTGAATTCCAGCCTCTCACCAACAACTGGGGAGCAGAGAAGGAGGTGGAGGCAACAATTTCAACTTACAACAGCATACAATAATGTGCACATAAAAATTATAATTAGGAAAATAACATTTTCTCTGAATACTAACAGCTCAAAATAAAAATGGGCTTGCTCACAAACAGACCAGGGGGAGTCAAGCATCTTTAGATATAATAATTCTGTCAACATTTCACAAAACTGACTCTTTTTTAAAAATTGGAATAAGCTACTTTGAGGTGCTGCATAAATATCACAGCTTAGTTCCAGTGACACATCCACAGGACCCACATCTGGGCAAATCCATCCCACTGTTCCCATTGGAGCAGGGTCAAGACTGATTTGCATATAGCTGAGCCCAAACTAACGTGACATGGCATGTAAAATAACTAGGGATTTGAATGCCGCCTGAGTAAATAACAGAGGTTGAGATTAATTCAAACATTCCATTAATCACTTTTTATATACTTTATTATGTCGCCCTAAATGGGTTAGGTATGCTCAGATGTGGGTCCTGTGCATTCTCTGTCACTGGAACCAAGCTATACCTGACAAATGATACTAAAACAAGGGCGAAACTGGTCCTGATTTGCTTGTGTTCCAGTTCAGGGAGGACCTGGCCTGGTAGTCCAGGCTGGATTGTTTCCATTGGAGCAGAGTCAAGAATGATTTGCATATAGCTGCTTCCAAGCTGAGATGACATTTGTGTGCAAATTAGTTATGGATTGGGATGTGGGAGGTGACCTGGAGCACCTAGATGCTGTGACTGCTGTTAGAGTTAACCAGCCTCTGCACAAACTGGGAGGAGACCAGTGTCTTCTTGGTTTTTAAGGTCATACAAACAATCCCATGGGTAGTCACCATGCAGAGCATACAGTGGGGGTCACTTGTACTTCAATGTTTAGTAGTCAAAATCTATCATAAGGACAAAGATACTTGGGAGGGTAACTTTAATAGGGCACTGTACTCCTTGAAGAGCCTGTTAGTGCACCAGCGCTGGAAAGAGAGCGGCAGCAGGCCATTTTCAGTAAATATGACTCTGCGCTTTCTCCCTTTTTCTGAACACAGACAGCAAACTTTGGTAGGACAACTATTTAGTAAACGTGCCACTTGGTATGACTTTCCTGAAAATGTATCTGGGTGTGATCCTTTAGAAAACCTAAGGCATCTTCTTTGTAGAACACATTTCAATTCAATTCATTTAAAAGAGGAAGACAGCTAAACTATGAGTAATAAAGCAGGAAAAATACGAAACCCATGAGTTCTTCATTTTTAATGTTCATTGAGACACTTGGGCACACATCATCCATACTTTCATGTAGAACTACAGCTAAGGAAATATCATTTTACTGAAATGTTTCTAGGAGAGGTGAGGTTTACCTGTGGGTTGGGAGACTGATAAACTCTACCGCAATGCATATCATGAGCTTTGCATGGGCGTCCACCCTCTTAATGCCAACAATTATGGCAATTGAATACATAGACCTTGCATAATGCAAACAACTTAAACTCAAGGCTTAACCTGGAGAAATGTCAGAAGAGAATAGAGGCAACAAGAGATAAGGAGAGAGGAAAGGTGAGGTGGGGGGAGGCCTCTGGGTCAGTCAGTCTTCCAACTGCTGCTGAGGAGAACCAAACTTCTAGACTTGCATATTGGGAAATAATATGGCTTCCCAAAATCAGAACACAGTAGGGCATAGGCAGAGTTTCTCACATGCTACTGACTCCTCCCTAGCCCAAATGCCCTCTCAGAAGAATCTCTTCATGTGCTTCCAGGCTGGACCAGTGTTGTGCGAAGGCCTATCTGGTCACTCATCGACAGCTTCACCTGGTGGTAAGCACCAGATCGCCATGATGCTTGGAGATTGGTAGGCTGAGGTGTTGGTTGGCTGCCTTCATGGCTGGAGGCTGTCATACTGCCACAAGTGCATGAAAGCAGTCGAGTTAAACACTGTCCTGATCAGCTAGCCCTGTAGCACACAATATGTACATATTTACACCTGTGTTGACCAATCTGCCAGCCTTGTAGCATGTTTGTAGGTGCACCCACAACAGGTCCAGCCTGTTCACATATCAGCGTGATTGACAGTTCAGGGCCTGCACTACATTGGCCAGTCTCCAAGGGGGTTCTAGTAAGCTTGCCAGTGATTGGTCAGTGTGCTGCCTCTGTGTGCATAGGCCCAAGAAGAAGATGCTTCTGTAACAGCCCGAAGCCCAGCCTCTCACCAGCAAAAGTGGAGCAGTGGAGAAGACGGAGGCAACAATTCCACTGACCAGCTGGGTGAGCCTACCTAGAACATAGGACCCTGCGGTCTGTAGGCAGCTGCTCAGCACCTTCCTCCCTCACATCATCATCATCATAATTCATCTTTATTCAGTTATAAAAGCAATAAAAGTAAGGCCATAAAATAGCATATACACAATTCATCGCAATGCACCTCTGTAAATTACTCTACACCCGAGGAGCATTGAAATCGGTAAATACATAAATAATTTGTCCTGGAACCCTTCTGCAACCTTACAAAAGGATACAAATAAAATGCTATGTGCACGTAAAAAGTATAAACTAGCAAAATATATTTTTTTCCGAATTCTAATAGCTAAAGATAAAAATCGGCTCCCCCAAAAACACACCAGAGGGGAGTCAAGCATCTATAGACATAATAATGCTGTCTACGTTGCACAAAGCTGACTCTTTCTAAAATTGGGATAAGATACTTTCTTTGTGGTGCTGTACAAATATCACATAAAAATGTAGGCCCATATTTATACCTTTTTAGCGCCGCATTTGCGCCGCTTTTTCATGCAAAAACGTTGCAAACTTACAAAATAGAAATGTATTTTGCAAGTTTGCGCCGTTTTTTCGTCAAAATATGACGCAAACGCGGCGCTAAAAATGTATAAATATGGGCCTTAAAGTGCATAGCACATTGTCATGATGCATTATCACAGCGACACGAACTATCCGTAAAGCCTCAGCCTAGAAGGAAGGACAAACAGTAGTGTCCCAAACGTGAACCGTGTAAGCAAATACCTGCCCCATTTGTCATACACACTTGACAAATATGGTTCTAAGATACAAGTCGTTTTTGACACTGTGTGACTTGACCATAGATTTAATGTACTCATAGATTTCTTTGTCCTGTCTTCGTACTTTGGTTAGTACTTCTGGTGAGTTAGATAAGTGAGGTCCACCTAAATAAATACTTAAAGATTCAATATATCTGAGCCATTTGGACATTCCATTCTCCTCCATAGTTAGAGACCTGTAACTATTAATCTGTTCAAAGATGCACTTGTATTGCACCAGATGGAAATCCACAATAAAATAGGTGCAAGTTGGATTCTATCAATCAGGTAGGACATCCCTAACTCTTCATGCCAAGAATAGTGTGAGCAGGACTGGGGCACAGTCGAAAGATGTCTGCAAAACTTAATTTTTTCTATTCGTAGAAGGCTGGAATTAGGATACCCCACTGCTCCATAACAAAAAAGAGGAAAACATTTCGATTGATAAAGAGTGAGCATGATGGAACATGTTTTCCCAATGTTTGGGCAAAAATAAGGACCACTGAAAGGGAATGGGCAAAGGATCTCTTTTTACTGCTTAACAGCTCCTTCCATGATGAGCGGCTATCGAATGCCAGGCCTAGTTAGAAAAGCTTAATCTATTCAAGTCTAGGATCCTTTAACTTAAAATCTCTAGACTTTGCCAATTTATTCCCACACACCATGATGAATGTCTTGTTAATAGTTGTAAGGGTAAGATCCCTTTAGTCCATCTTGGATACAATTCCATCAAAGAGCTCATTAAGAACTTTGACCCTCCTTCCCAACAGGATGGCATCATCTGCATACAATAAAATTGAAAAGGGACGACCATCACTTTGAGATTCATCTTTGTATCCCCCTGGTAAGTGAAATTTTAAGTCATTTACATAAAAGATGAATAAAATATGGGGCTAAAACCTACCCTTGTTTGACTCCCTGAGCTCATTTGAATGAATTGGTACAATTATCCTTGGTGTTGTGTCTGACTTTTGCCATCAAATCATAATGTAAAAGGATATTATGCCCAAATCCACTCCTATATCAGTGACTATGGACCACAGCTTCGGCTTAATGACACAGTTGGAGCCCAAAGTGAGGTCCATAAAAGCTAGTTGTAATGAGGTCCTTCTAACAACCGTGTACTTCTCAACTAAAAGATGAAGGTTAAAGCATTGAGAGCTTCAGGTAAACACTCCCTTCTCCTCGTTCCAGTATCACCCTACCCGCAATTATGCAGCAGAGTCAATCAGTGAAATTGGGTGATAGCAGCATGGACCTTCTATGTTCCTCTTTTTAAATACTGGAACAATGAATGGTTCCATCCAGGAATCCAGAATCCCATTGGCACAGGCAAAATTCAGCACCTGGGCTAATAATGGCTCCCAGATCTCAATATTTTGTTTAACCCCTTTCACTGCTAGGCCTCCCCCACATGCTAAGCCTTTTTTTGGCTATTTGGGGTAGTTTGCGCTTAGGACCCTATAATACTATATCCACATAAGCTATCCCCACCACATTTTCATCCTTCTTTTCAACATCCTGGTACCCAGGGTTTGTGAATTCCCCTGAGAAGACGGAGAAATGTTGTTTTTTGGGGAAAAATTTAAAAAGAGTGCTGCAGAAGAAAGCACCTGGTTTTTCCCCTGCAAATGGCATCAATGAAGAGTTTGTGGTGCTAACATCACCACATTCCCAGCCTTCAGGAAAAGGCAGACTTGAATCAGAAAAACAAATTTTACAATACAGTTTTGGCATTTTACTGGGACATACCGCAGTTTCCTATTTTTTGTGCTTTCAACCTTGTTCCGGTCAGTGACAGAAATGGGTGTGAAAACAATAGAGGATCCTGGAAAGCTGTACATTTCTGTAAAGTGCACAAAAGTCTGAATTTGGGAATTCAGCCAGTGGTCATTTGTATAGATCCTTCAAGGTTTTTGTAAACAGCTGAAATAAAAAAAATATTAAAATTGAGTAGAAAAAAACAAACATTTCTATCTACATTTTCATCTGTAACATTTTCCAGCTATGGCAGAAGTTCAAAAGCAATATACTGTTAATCCACTGGACACTTGCAGGTTGCAGGGATATGTATATAGAGCTTGTAGGTTCACCAAGAACCCAGCAATTCATTGGGTAAAATATAAAGAGTGAAAAACAGGTATCAAGGAAACCTCTGTTTTTCTGAAATGGGCACAGAATATGGAGTTTAGACACAGTGGTTATTTGCACATCTCAGAATTTGTGGGTACACATACAAGCATGTGAATTAGAGGGCATTTCTCAGAAAGACTTCTTTCTTACACACTGTATTACATTTGGAAGGCGTAAATGCAGAGAAAGAAAATTGGTAATAATACTTGTACTACTTTTCTGTGTTCCCCCAAGTCTCCCGATAAAAATGGTACCTCACTTGTGTGGGTAGGCCTAGCGTCCGCAACAGGAAACAGGCCAAAATGTAACTTGAACACATCACATTTTTCCACTAAAAACGGACCCTTTTTTACAATGTGCCTAGCTGTCAATTTTGGGCTCTAGCTCAGCCGACACCTAGGGAAAACTAGCAAAACTGTACATTTTTTAAAACTAGACATGTAAGGAAATCCAGGATGGGGTGACTTGTGTGTCTCTGACCACATTTTATATCCAGAATCCCTAGCAAACTTCAAAATATGTCTCAAAGCACATTTTCTTCACATTTCTGTGATGCAAACTTCTGGAATCTGAGGGGAGCCACAAACTTCCTTTCACCTAGCATTTCCCCTAGTCTCCAGATAAAAATGGTACCTCACTTGTGTGGGTAGGCTTAGTGTCCACAACAGGAAACGGCCCAAAACGCAACATGGACACATCACATTTTTCCACTGAAAACTATTCAATTTTTTACAATGTGCCTAGCTGTGGATTTTGGGTTCTACCTCAGTTGGCACCCAGGAAAACCTAGCAAACCTGTACATTTGTTAACACTAGACACCTAGGGGAATCCAAGATGTCATGACTTGTGTGGCTCTGAACTCATTTTTGTACCCAGAATCCCTTCCAAACCTCAAATGTTGTCTAAGAAAAAGCATTGTCCTCATATTTGTATGATGGAAGGTTCAGGAATCTGAGGGGAGCCACAAACTTCCTTTCACCCAGCATTCCCCCAAGTCCCCTGATAAAAATGGCACCTTACTTGTGTGGGTAGGACAAAGGTCAAAAAACTGAACTAATGACTCACAGCTCATGAGCTGTAAGGCTGCGTCAAGGCACCAACCGCTTTGCAGTCCATTCACACACCTTTCATACGTGACATTCACGCCTCCAGCCACAGACCTAGCACATTACAGCACTCACATCAGCAGAAAGTGCCATTCAAGGGCCCATCACTTTCATACGCCCACATGCCTGACACAGCAATCACACAGGCTGACCCCATACCCAGCCATACCCTGACCCCACATAAATGGGGCAAAAGTTGTTCTGCCCACCAGTGGGCAAAAGGGGCAATTACCCCCAATCCACACCCTTCAGAAAGTCTACTAGATGCCAGGGAAAAAACAAATAGTGGGCTGGTGGCTACCAACCAGTATGGGCCTGGTTGTGCCCCCACCCCAACTGAAGGGGGTAACAGTCTTTTAGCTCTCCCCACACACTAAAACATATTATCCCACGGCAAGCAAGAGGACTTTTGATTATTTGGGGTTTTGGTTTTACATTTGGGCCATGGCAGCTTGGCTAACTCTCAAAATCGTCCCACTTGGAATCGTGAGTGAGGGCTGCACTTTTTGGACTTTGGGACGCTGCCATGTATTAAAATCCACAAGTCCTGGACACATCTGAAAACTAAACATCTGGGTGATTCCAGGGTGGTGTGCTTCACATGCACCCTGCACCATTTTCTTACCCACAAGGCCTTGCAAACCTCCAACTTTGCTGGAAATCACACATTTTTCTTACATTTTGTGATGGAACCTTCCGGTATCTGCAGGAATCCACAAAATTCCTACCACCCAGTATTGTCTCATCATCACCGATAAAAATTCTGCTGCACTTGTCAGCCTAAACTTTTTTTTTTTCAAACTACCCTTTTGCACCCACTTTGGTTCCCCCTCAATTTTGACATGTTTTTGGCTCTTCCCTGTCACAGGCACTTGACCCACCTACACAAGTGAGGTATCATTTTTACCGGGAGACTAAGGAGAACGTTGGGTGGCAGGAAATTCATCCCGGTGCGGTGATCCCACAAAAAAATGTGGGAATAATGTGATTTTTTAGCCAAATTTGAGGGCTGCTGAGGATTCTGGGTCAGAAAAAACTGGGGGATCCATGCAAGTCACACCTCCCTTGATTCCCTCGGGTGTCTAGTTTTCTGAAATGTTTGGGTTTGGTAGGTTTCCCTATATGGCTGCTGAGCCCAGGACCAAAAATGCAGGTCCCCACCCCCTCCAAAACAGGTAGTTTAGTACTTGATCATTTTGATATTTCCACATAGTGTTTTGGGCCATTTCTTGTCACGGGCGCTAGGCCTACTGAACAAAAGAGGTACCATTTTTACCGGGAGATTTGGGGGAATGCTAGGTGTAACGAAATTTGTGGCTCCTCTCAGATTTCAGAACTTTCTGTCACCAAAATGTAAGGAAAAAGTGTTTTTTGGCCACATTTTGAGGTTTGCAAAGGATTCTGGGTAAGAGAACCTGGTGAGAGCCCCACAAGTCACCCTATCAAGGATTCCCCTAGGTGTCTAGTTTTACAAAATGTGCAGGTTTGGTAGGTTTCCCTAGGTGCCGGCTGAGCTAGAGGGCAAAATCCACAGCTTGGCACTTTGCAAAAAACTGCTGTTTTCTTTGGGAAAATGTGATGTGTCCATGTTGTATTTTGGGGCATTACCTGGCACGGGCACTAGCCCTACCCACACAAGTGAGGTACCATTTTTATTGGGAGACTTGGGGGGACGCTGGGTAGAAGGAAATTGTGGCTCCTCTCAGATTCCAGAACTTTCTGTCACCGAAATGTGAGGAAAAAGTTTTTTTTGGCCAAATTTTGAGGTTTGTAAAGGATTCTGGGTAACAGAACCTGGTGAGAGCCCCACAAGTCACCCCATCCTGGATTCCCTTAGGTGTCTAGTTCTAAAAATGCACAGATTTGGTAGGTTTCCCTAGGTGCCGGCTGAGCTAGAGGCCAAAATCCACAGCTTGGCACTTTCTAAAAAAACAGCTCTGTTTTCTTTGGGAAAATGTGATGTGTCCATGTTATATTATGGGGCATTACCTGGCACGAGCACTAGGCCTACCCACACAAGTGAGGTACCATTTTTATTGGGAGACTTGGGGGAACGCTGGATGGAAGGAAATATGTGGCTCCTCTCAGATTCCAAAACTTTCTGTCACCGAAATGTGAGGAAAAAGTGTTTTTGGCCAAATTTTGAGGTTTGCAGAGGATTATGGGTAACATAACCTGACGAGAGCCCCACAAGTCACCCCATCCTAGATTTCCCTAGGCGTCTAGTTTAAAAAAATGCACAGGTTTGGTAGGTTTCCCTAGGTGCCAGCTGAGCTAGAGGCCAAAATCCACAGCTTGGCACTTTCCAAAAAATAAGTCTGTTGTCTTTGGGAATATGTGATGTGTCCACGTTGTGTTTTGGGGCAATTGCTGTCGCGGCCGCTAGGCCTACCCACACAAGCGAGGTACCATTTTTATCGGGAGACTTGGGGGAATGCTGGGTGGAAGGAAATTTGTGGCTCCTCTCAGATTCCAGAACTTTCTGTCCCCGAAATATGAGGAAAAAGTGTTTTTTGGGCCACATTTTGAAGTTTGCAAAGGATTCTGGGTAACAGAACCTCGTGAGAGCCCCACAAGTCACCCCATCTTCGATTCCCCTAGGTGTCTAGTTTTTAAAAATGCACTGGTTTGGTAGGTTTTCTTAGGTGCCGCCTGAGCTAGAGGCCAAAATCCACAGGTAGGCACTTTCGAAAAAACACATTAGTTTTCTTTGGGAAAATGTGATGTGTCAATGTTGTATTTCCTGTCGCAGGCATTAGGCCTACTCACGCAGGTGGGGTACCATTTTTATCGAGAGGCTTGGGGGAACACAGAATAGTAGAACAAGTGTTATTGCCCTTTGCCTTTCTCTAAATTTTTTCCTTCCAAATGTAAGACGTTGTGTAAAAAGGACGACTATTTGCGAAATGCACTGTAATCCACATGCTAGTATGGGCACCCCGGAATTCAGAGATGTGCAAATAACCACTACTTCTCAACACCTTATCTTGTGCCCATTTTGGAAATACAAAGGTTTTCTTGAAACCTATTTTTCACTCTTTACATTTCAGCAAATGAATTGCGTATACCCGGTATAGAATGAAAACCCATTGCAAGGTGCAGCTACTTTATTGGTTCTGGGTACCTAGGGTCCTTGATAAACCTACAAGCCCTATATATCCCCACAACCAGAAGAGTCCAGCAGACGTAACAGTATATTGCTTTTAAAAATCTGACATCACAGGAAAACGTTACAGAGTAAAACGTGGAGAAAAATTGCAGTTTTTTTCACCTCAATTTCATTATTGTTTTATTTCAGTTGTTATTTTGTGTAGGAAAACTTTGTAGGATCTACATAAATGACCCCTTGCTGAATTCATAATTTTGATTATTTTTCAAAAATGTTTAGCTTTCCGGGATCCAGCATTGGTTTCACACCCATTTCTGTCACTAACTGGAAGGAGGCTGAAAGCGCAAAAAATAGTAAAAGTGGGGTATGTCCCCATAAAATGCCAAAATTGTGTTGAAAAGTGTGGTTTTCTGATTCAAATCTGCCTCTTCCTGAAAGCTGGGAAGATGGTGATTTTAGCACTGCAAACCTTTTGTTGATGCCATTTTCAGGGAAAAAACCACAAGCCTTCTTCTGCAGCCCTTTTTTCCCATTTTCTGAAAAAAACTAAGGGCCAGATGCATCAAAAAAACAAATTGCATTTCTGAAATAGCGAATTTTAAGAAATCGCTATTTAAGAAATACAAAATGGTATGTATGATTTTTTGCGATTCGGTAATAGCGATTTCTTAAAATTTACAAATGCTATTACCGAATCGCAAATAGAGAATCCAACTCCATTTGCACCTATGGGCCTGCTGCGAATGATTTTGCATTTCCTAAATTGTGAATTCCAGTTAGGAATTCGCAATTTAGGAAATGCAAATCCCAGGGTGCTGGGGGCCTAAGGCCCCCTCTGCTGCACCCCAAAAATATTTTTACGGACATGTGAAGCACACACATGCCTTAGGGGCATGTGTGCGCTACATGTCAATTTTAAAAATGCATTTAAAATGCATTTTTTAAATTTGCACATGGTTACCACCAAACTTTTGTTGGTGGTAATTGCATTTCCTAAATGCCCAATTCGCATTTAGGAAATGCTTGATACATGTGCTTAAGAAATCGCAAATAAGGATTCCTTATCTGCGATTTCCTATTTAGAGAATCGCAATTTGCGATTCTCTAAATGGGGTCGCAATTTTAAGGAATCGCTATTTTAGCGATTCCTTAAAATTGCACTGCGAATGCCTTTCATACAGTCTGAAAGGCATTTTTGCATTCGCAAACGGCCGAATTTTGCGATTCGCACCGTTTGCGAATGCAAAATCGCTTGATACATCTGGCCCTAAATGTTTGCTTTATTTTGGCTAATTTCTTGGTCTCCTCCAGGGGAACCCACAAACTCTGGGTACCCCTAGAATTCCTAGGATGTTGAAAAAAAAGGACGCAAATTTGGCATGGATAGTTTATGTGGACAAAACGTTATGAGGGCCTAAGCGCGAACTGCCCCAAATAGCCAAAAAAAGGCTCTGCACAGGAGGGGAAAAGGCCTGGCAGCGAAGGAGTTAAACAATACAAAAAATGTTTTCTTGCCACACACATACAACTTCAGATCAACCAGTGCCGAAACCGCAAGCAGGAGTCACAGCAAAAGAAAACAAGCTTTGAAATGGAAAAAAGGAGAACTAAAATATTATGATCACAAATGATGAATGAAAACAAAACAGTTAACAATATAAAACAAAATGAAGTCTGCCCATCACCATTCAGAGGCAGCCACACACATCGTCAGCCAAACGTCAGTCCACGCTTAGCACCAGTCCACGCACACCGCTAGCTAAGCGCCAGTCCATGCACACTGCCAGCCAAGCGCTAGCCCACACACACAGACAATCAGCCGTACTCCAATTCACACACACACAGAAAATTTCCCTGGTGAAGTGGCTTTCTGCCCCCCCGTAAAAATGACCAATCTGTCCCCAAACGTGGCTGAAGCAGTGAAAATACATGCCTCAAGCAAAGGTAGCAACCCTTGCCAAAAGGCCACTCCCCAACATATAAATAAAATAAATACCTGATGTCTACTGGCTTTCTCGCCCCATGGTGCAGATGGGCCTAAAATATGGCCAATCTTCCCCGGTGGGGGGAAGAAAATGACCAAAACATTTTCCCAATAAAAGAGAGTGACCCTTGTCCAAGGGGGCACTCCCCAATATACAAGAAGGAAATCCCTGGTGGCTACTGGCCACCCCCGTTCCCCAACGACAGATGGCAGATGATCCAAAAATGGCTGATCTGCCCTCTGGGGGGAGCAGGAATACATAAAAAATGCCCCCCCAGGGAAAGCGACCCTTGCCCAAAGGGTCGCTCACCACAATAATTACTAATAAAAATTCCCTGGCTTCTAGTGGATTTCAACCCCACCGGGGAGGGGGATGATCAACCTACAATCAGCTGAATCAGTCCCTAGGGAGGGCTGAAACACAGACACTTTATGGCCCACGGTGAACAACCCTTGCCTAAGGGGTCGCTCCCTCAACAATCACCAAAGAAATCCCTAGTGGCACAGTGATGTGTATTCCTGCTCCACGATCACGGCACCACCAGCGATCGTGAAGCAGGAATTAACTCTTTCCAGGAGCAGAGGGGGAAAGTTCTTTCCCCCTGCCTCTGTAAAACCTCAAAAAACAAAACCCTGGGAGAAGGACTTACCAAAATGCGTCCTCTCCCTGGACACGTTGGAAGCAAATGGCTTCCAGCGCTTCCCCGGCTGCATGTGATGTAATCGGCACGCTCGGCGGCATGTCAAGAGCATGCCTATGTCATCAGATTGCCGATGGGGGTGGCAGCAGAATCGCTCCCGTAGGGGGGTGAGAGGAAGAAATGGTTCCTTCCTCAGCACATGCCCACCGGTGCTCATGACGGAATGGTTCGCTCATGAGCACCAAAGGAGTTAAATAAATCCATGGAGCCACCATGTGGACCTGTTGCCTTCATGGTAGGGCTATTGTTAATAACATTTCTCACTTCTAAGTAGTTAAATATCTTTTCAGTACTTGAGTGAGTGGGTACTGCACTTGTGGACTATGCATTGGTACTTAGTCACCCTCCTCATACTTTTTCGAGAAATGCTTTATACAGGCATCTGGCATAATTGTCAGATTCTGTTGCTGACACTTATTTGGGTTAAAAAAAAAAGATGAAGTGATAAGTTTCCAGAAGGTGCTCATGTTTTTTAATCTGCAGCCTGAAGTACCTCTTACCATTTTTATCTTTTAATTAGTTTTTTGAGGCCCAAATTGCTTCTTTATATGGTTTCCTGCAGGCATCCACTTCAGCTCCATCTCATGGGAACTTAAGAGGATCTACTCTTGGGCTTCTGTTTCCCTTTGAGCATGCAGCAGCAAACCATCTATTACCCTTGGGCTCAATGATTAAGCCAGGTATACTGGTTAACAAAGAGTGGATTGGGCTGGTGATCCAGTTATAAGAGTCAAGCACCAAGACATCTGTGGGTTCAATAAAATCCAGACAATTCTAAAAATCTTTTTTATTAGACGGAATTACAATATATAATGTTACATTAGGATGAATCTTGTCCCATTTTATTGAGCAGCCACCATCTTGGATTTCCACTTCCAGTGGTACTAAATCAAATATATAGGCAGAGCCAACAGATAGTTGCAACAACAACAGCATTGGATTGTGGTCATTGGAAGGCATATATTTCACATCTCTAAAAGATTGCTTTACACAAAAATGTAATTAATCACAGCTGGATGATCCTGCCCAATAAATGTAGGGTTTGCCTTAAAAGCACTAAACATAAGTCCATAATCATCTGCAAGATTGCACTTAACAACATGCTTAAAACAGCTGACTCCTTTCAGCCAGAGATGATTGGAAAGCTTCTGGAAAGGTGCATGTGAGGTTAGTAATCTTACTCAAACTGCTCCAAGTCCATTTTAAAATTGAAGTCTCCTGCAATAATTACCTAACAACTAGCAAAATGTAGGGCTCACAGTTTGTGTAGGTGTCTACTTGTCCTCAGTATTTTTTTAATCAAAATTATTATTATAAATGTTGTACCTGGCTGTCTGTGCAGAGTCACCCTCAAACCTTTTGCCTTTTGACTTTTTCCCTCCACATTTTGCTGAATTAATTTTGGTTGGCCTTAGGGCTCTGTGCACTTTACCACTCCTAACCAGTGTTAAAATTATTGTGCTCTCCCCGCAAAACATTGTTAAATTGGATTATACCCAATTTGCATATTTAATTGACCTGTAAGTCCCTTTTGAAGTGGTATACCATATACACATGGCCTATAAATTAAATGCTACTAGTGAGCCTGCAGCAGTTATTGTGCTACCCACTCATTAGTACTTTAAAACAAGTCCCATGCCTGCCACCGCAACCTTATTACAGTATTAACCTGCCATGTCGACTTAGCATTGAAACCCTCTTGCCAAGTTTTAAACTGTCCTTCTATTGCATATGTCACCCCTATGGTAAACTCTAGGTAGCCACCGGGAAGAATGCTGTGTAATTAAAAGATTGAACATGTATGTTGGGGTTTTACATGTCCTGGTGGTGAAATATTTCAAGATTTGTTTTTCACTACTTGAAGGCCTATCCCTCCAATATGATTACATTTGGGATTCCTATTACACTTAATAAGCTGTAATTTCCAATTGGGAGCAGGCGGCTCTGTCATGCTTGGTGTTTATGATATTGTAATGATAAACACTGTTTAATGGTAAAGTCGGGTTTTTGATTACAGTTTTAAAAATGCCATTTTCAGAAAGTTAGCATTTTCTTGCAATTAGCCCTTTTGTCCCAGAAACCTGGCCTGGGCCACATGGCTGGTTGTAACTGACGACAGTTAGACTTTGTTAATTCCTACCAGATAGTCACACAATAGAAGGATTAGGTGTGCCTGAACGGGCCATCTGCTGGAAGGATGGGGTTGCGGAGCTGAGCTCAGTCCCACTTTGAACCGAATAGTCCACGCTCTACGTTCACACAAAGGGCCTAACAACCCCACATTGTCATCGCAGCCAGCTTTTAGCCAGAGCAGGGGAGACAAGAAACTCAATGCACTTCAAAGACACATCTAGAAGCTTCACCCACCTTTCAGAACCAAAGCAACTAGGCATAAATAGGGGACCTCAAACCACAACTCTTTAGTTCTGAACCTGTGGATCCTCTTCCAGGAAAAAGAACTGTTGTGCTGTTGAAATGACTGCCACTCTGCTGGACTGCTAACCTGCTGACCTGCTGCTGTCTTGCTGAATTGCAACCGTTCTTCCCCGCTGCCCCCTTCCCTGGGGAAGAAGGACCTGATGTGCAACTTCATCTTGAACTCAAGGATATCAGAGTGACTTCAAGAGCTTGTCTGCTAGCCTCCTGATCTGAACCTCGGGGACATAAAATGCTTCCCAATATCCCACACCAGCACCTTGACCCAGCTGAAGTGAGTTCCTGCCCCCCAAGTGATGCCCTCAGATCCTGAACCATTGGTGTGGCTCAGAGAGCCGTATTCAAGCTCTTGGGCTCTTTGTGACCGTTAACGGGCCCTTTTGAATCAAGACCTCTCTGCTCGCACCTTGAATCAACACAAAGTTCAGACACCCTGACACTTCGCACTACAGCATCAACTGAACATGGGGGCTATCAGTGCAAAGTGCCAGCAAAGCCTGTCGGCAATGCCCAGCCTGCTTGTCATGCTACTCTGACATCCTCCTGTGATGTTCTCCCTGCTCCTCGCAACCCAATCCACTGCCAACAGGATTCTTGGCACGTATTTGAGAAGGTAAAACGTTAGCAGGTCTAATCTGGTTACTGTAGCGAACCTGCTCTCCATCGCATCTGGCCTGAACTTGTGACTTTTTGGTATCAAATAATTTATTCAAATATACTTTAGTTTTCTAAATTGGTTTGTGTGCTGCATACACAACATCTGGGCATAATGGTTCCACTGTTTCCATTGGAGCAGGGTCAAGACTGATTTGCATACAGCTGGGTCCAAATTGAGATGGCATGGTGTGCAAAATAATCATGGATTGTATGTATCCTGGGTGAATACTAGTGGCTGAGATTAACTAGCATTCCATCAATCACTTTTTGTACACATAGGTGGTCATTATGACATTGGTGGTCAATTCCAAAGACCGCCGGGGAGACAGTTACCAACAGACCGCTGTTGAGGCGGTAATCCGCCCACCAGATAATGACACTCAAACACAAAACAGACAGAAACCAGCTACAACCTCAAGTCTGCCAGACCCAAAGAAGGTGAAAAACTGTCGGACTCACCACCCTCACCGCTATGCCAGCAATACACCGCCCCCCAAATTATGGCCCACGAATCACCACAGCGGACATTCAACAGCAGTCAGCCATTGGTGGTGCACACCGCTGCAGCAGAATTGGGCACCCAACACCACTTGAAGCCAACATTGACCAGAACAAAAAACCCACACCTGACACATATACACACACCCTACACGCACTATAAACCCCCCCCCCACATAACCCACAATCCTTTGCAAACATAAAAAGACTGTTATACCTTGCCAGGCCAATCCCTTAGAGAACTGTTCACACACCCCACATCTACCTATATATCTGTCACGCATCACACACCACACACCCTACCTCAACACTGAACACCCTTTGCACAACACACACAACGCACAATAGGCATGTCCCCACAAAACACCCCCGTTTCACAGATGAGGAGTTGCGGGTGATGGTGGAGGAAATCATCAGGGTAGAGCCACAGCTGTTTGGTGCACAGGTCTAGCAGATCTCCATTGCCAGGAGGGTGGAGCTATGGCGCAGGATTGTGGACAGGGTGAACTCTGTGGGACAATATCCACGCACAAGGGATGACATCCGAAAGAGGTGGAACGACCTACGGGGGAAGGTGCGTTCCATTGCATCAAGGCACCAGGTTGCCATCATGAGGACTGGCGGTGGGCCCCCACCTCCTCCCCCGCAGTGGACAGCATGGGAGGAGCAAGTCTTGGCAATCATGCATCCTGAGGGCCTCACTGGAGTCACTCAATCAATCAATTCATAAAAGAATTTATAGAGCACGCTACTCACCCGTGAGGGTCTCAAGGCGCTGGGGGGGGGGAACAAGGGAGGGGCAGGGAGGGTCACTGTTCGAACAACCATGTCTTGAGGTTCTTTCTGAAGAGCAGGAGGTCTTTGGTTTTGCAAAGGTTGGTGGGGAGGGAGTTCCAGGTTTTTGGGTGAGGTAGGAGAAGGACCTGCCTCCTGTGGTGGTGCGTTGGATGAGGGGGACTGTGGCTAGGGCGAGGTCGGCTGATCGGAGGTTGCATGTGGGAGTGTGGAAGTTCACTCTTTCATTGAGGTAGGCTGGGCCGGTGTTGTGAGCGTGGATGAGGATCTTGAATGTGATTCTCTTGTCTATGGGTAGCCAGTGAAGGGATATGAGGTGTGGTGAGATGCGTTTGTGGCAGGGGAGGCCAAGGACGAGGCGTGCGGCTGCGTTCTGGATTCTCTGGAGTTTGCGTTTCAGTTTGAGTGTGGTGCCGGCGTAGAGGGCGTTACCGTAGTCTAGTCTGCTGCTGATGAGTGCATGGGTGACTGTCTTTCTGGTGTCTGGAGGAATCCATTTGAAGGATTATTTTAGAGTGCGGAGTGTGTGGAAGCAGGAGGACGTTAGGGCATTTATTTGCTTTGTTATGGAGAGGAAGGGGTCCAGGATGATGCTGAGGTTACGTGTGTGGTTTGCAGGGGGGGTGCGGGGCCTAGGGTGGTGGGCCACCAGGAGTAGTCCCATGTGGTTTTGTTGGGGCCAAAGATGATGATCTCGGTTTTGTTGGAGTTAAGCTTGAGGTGGTTAGTAGTCATCCAGTTGGCGGTGTCGAGGAGAGCAACATGTAGGTTGGTTTTGGCGGTAGTGGGGTTGCGGTGAGGGAGAGGATGAGTTGGGTGTCATCAGCATAGGAGAGTATAGGGATTCCGTGTGCTCAGAGGATGTTGGCTAGGGGGATCATGTAGATGTTGAAGCGTGTGGGGCTGAGGGAGGACCCTTGGGGGACTCCGCAGATGATCTTGGTAGTGGTGGAGTGGAAAGGTGGAAGGCGGACTCTCTGGGTCCGGTTGGTGAGGAAGGAGGTGAGCCAGTCTAAGGCTTTGTGGGGAATTCCTATGTTGTGGAGGCGTCCGCGGAGTGTGTGGTGGCAGACGGTGTCAAAGGCTGTGGAGAGGTCTAGGAGGATGAGCGCGACGGTCTCCCCTTTGTCGACTTTGGTCCTGATGTCGTAAGTGCATGCGATGAGGGCGGTTTCCGTGCTGCGGTTCTCCCGGAACTCGGATTGTGAGGGGTCAAGAGTGTTGTTTGCTTTGAGGAAGTAGTATGGGCGGGCACTGACTAGTTTCTCGGCAACCTTGGTGGGGAAAGGGAGGAGGGAGATGGGGCAATAGTTGGAGAGGATCTCAGGGTCGGCTTTGTTTTTTTTTTAGGAGAGCAGTGATTTCCGCGTGCTTCCAGGGGTCTGGGTAGGTGGCGGAGTCGAAAGAGGAATTGATTATGTTGCGGAGTATGGGGGAGATGGTTGGGCTGGCTTTGTTGTAGATGGGGTCTGGGCAGGGGTCAGAGGGGGATCCGGAGTGGATGGAGTTCATGTTTTTTTCAGTTTCTTCGTGCATGGTGGGGGCCCAGGTGGTGACTGTGGTGGAGGGGTCATGAGTGGGGGTTGGGTTGGGTGAGTGAGGGGTGTGTGCGGTGGGTGTGTGTGGTATGAAGCTGTTGTGGATGTCCAGGATTTTGTGGTGGAAGTGGTTGGAGAGGGCGTCACATAGGGCTGTGTGTGTGAGGGGTCTATGTTGCTGGCTTTGGGTTTGGCAAGTTCATTAATGATGGTGATGAGTTCTTTGCTGTTTTGCGAGTTGTTGTCAAGGCGTGTCTTGTAGTGATCTCTTTGGTGGTGCGTATGAGTTGGTGATGGGTGCGAATGGTGGTTTTGAGGGTGGAGAAGTTGGTTGTGGAGGGTTCTAGTCGCCATATTTTCTCCGCTTGGCGGCATTTGCGCTTGGAGTTCGGGGTGAACCAAGGGGCGTTCTTTATGTTGTGGGTGGTGATGTGTTTTCTGAGGGGGGCTAGTGTGTCTGCGCAGGTGGTGATCCATTTGGAGAGGTTGTGTGCTCCTGTGTTGGGGTCGTTGGCGTGGGGGGGGTTGTGAGCCAGTTGGGAGTTTAGTCGTTCTGTGGGAATCTTGTCCCACATGTGGTAGGGTGTGGTGTGTTGATGGTGGTGTGTGGGGGGTTTGGTGAAGGATAAGTGGGCGCAGTGATGGTCAGTCCAGAGGAGTTCGGTGGTGTGGGTGTAGTCTATGTGTTGGCTTGAGGTGAAAATTGTGTAGAGCGTGTGTCCTGCTGAGTGGGTGGGTGCGGCGACCAGTTGTTTGAGTCCGAGGTTGGTGAGGTTGTCTATGAGGGAGGTAGAGTTGTGTTCTTGTAGGTTTTCCAAGTGAAAGTTGAAATCACCGAGGAGGATGTAGTCTGTGGAGGTGAGGGCGTGCGAGCTGATGGTGTCGGCGATGGTGTCGCAGAAGGTGAGGCGTGGTCCTGGTGGTCTGTAGATTAATGTACCTCTGAGAGTTGTTGTTAATGTGGATCAGGAAGTGCATGTGTTCTGTGTTGTCGATAGTGTCTTGGGAGCTGGTGGTGACTTTTATGGTGTCCCTGTGTAGGATGGCGATGCCACCACCTGGCCTGTTGAGGCGGTCTTTGCGTTGGATTTTGCATCCCTTGGGGGTGGTGATGGCTATGTCGAGTTCTGAGGAGGGGTTGGTCCAGGTTTCCGTGAGGAAGGCGATGTCAGGTGAGTGTGATGAGGTCCCAGAGTTCTATGGCATGTTTGTGAAGGGAGCGGGTTTTGAGGAGCAGACAGTTGAGGTGGTTGTGTGGGTGGTATTGGTGTGGTGCATAAGGGTGTTGTTGCGGGGTGTGTTCTGGTTGTGGGCTGGTGTGCGGCGGGGTTGGTAGGTAGGGGTGGGGGCAGAGCAGGTGAGTATTGCGATGGGGGTTTTGTGTTTGTTGAAGGGGGGGTCGCTATGGTTGGTGTGTGGTATGAGGGATGTGGAGCAAGAGAAATGACAGGTGTGGCAGGTGAAGGGGGCATGAGTGTGTGTGGGGCTGGAAGGGGTGCACGTGGGGCGGGGGCCTGGGTTGAGTGAGTGGAGGGTAAGGGAGGAGTAGGTTTGTCTGAGAGGGCCAGGGGGACTGGCGCTGGGCGCGGTCTTGGTGCGGACGGGCACAGACGGGCTTGCCTTTGGCGCGCCAGCGGCAAGGCTGTGCCGCGGCTGCCATAAAAGGAGGGGAGGGTGGGAGTGGCAGCTAGGAGGAGGGAGGGCTGGTCGAATGGGAAGTCTGGGGGTGGGGCCGCAGAGGAAGGCAGCGGCAGGGAAAAGGCTATTGGAAAAAACGGTGAGGAAGAGAGGGGAGGCGGTAGGGGCCGCAGGGGAAGGCAGCGGCGGGGAAAAGGCTATTGGAAAAGACGGTGAGGAGGAAGGGGGGCGGGAGGTGCCGCAGGGGAAGGCAGCGGCGGGGAAAAGGCTATTGGAAAAGACGGTGAGGAGGAAGGGTGAGGCGGGAGGGGCTGCAGGGGAAGGCAACGGCGGGAAAAAAGGCTACTGGAAAATGGAAAAGATGGTGGAGAGGTGGCGCGGGCGGTGGAGCGGGAAGCGACCTGCCTGCAGAAGCAGGGTCAAGGGTTGCTCCTCGTTACCGCGCCGTGGCTGTCATAAAAGGAGGGGAGGGTGGGAGTGGCAGCTAGGAGGAGGGAGGTCTGGTCAAATGGGAAGGCTGGGGGGGTGGGGCCGCAGGGGAAGGCAGCGGCAGGAAAAAGGCTATTGGAAAAACCGGTGAGGAGGAGGGGGGAGGCGGAAGTGGTCGCAGGGGACGCAGTGGCAGGAAAGAGGCTACTGGAAAATGGAAAAGATGGTGAGGAGGTGGCGCGGGCGGTGGAGCGGGGAGCGACCTGTCTGCAGAAGCAGAGTCAAGGGTTGCTCCTCGTTACCGCGCCGCGGCTGCCATAAAAGAAGGGGAGGGTGGGAGTGGCAGCTGGGAGGAGGGAGGGCTGGTCGAATGGGAAGGCTGGGGCCGCAGGGGAAGGCAGCGGCGGGGAAAAGGCTATTGGAAAAGACGGTGGGGAGGAAGGGGCGGCGGGAGGGGCCGCAGGGGAAGGCAGCGGCGGGGAAAAGGCTATTGGAAAAGACGGTGGGGAGGAGGGGGGAGGCGGGAGGGGCCACAGGGGAAGGGAGCAGCGGGAACAAAAGGCTACTGGAAAATGGAAAGGACGGTGGTGAGGTGGCGCGGGCGGCGGAGCGGAAAGCGACCTGCCTGCAGAAGCAGGGTCAAGGGTTGCTCCTACGTTACAGCGCAGTGGCTGCCATAAAAGGAGCTGAGCGTGGGAGTGGCAGCTGGGAGGAGGGAGGGCTGGTCGAATGGGAAGGCTGGGGGGGTGGGGCCGCAGGGGAAGGCAGCAGCGGGGAAATGGCTATTGGAAAAGACGGTGAGGAGGAGGGGGAGGTGGGAGGGGCCGCAGGGGAAGGCAGTGGCGGGGAAAAGGCTATTGGAAAAATGGTGAGGAGGAGGGGGGAGGCGGGAGGGGCTGCAGGAGACGTAGTGGCGTGAAAAAGGCTACTGGAAAATGGAAAAGACGGTGAGGAGGTGGCGCGGGCGGCGGAGCGTGGAGCGACCTGCCTGCAGAAGCAGAGTCAAGGGTTGCTCCTCGTTACCGCGCCACGGCTGCCATAAAAGGAGGGGAGGGTGGGAGTGGCAGCTAGGAGGAGGGAGGGCTGGTCGAATGGGAAGGCTGGGGGGTTGGGCGCAGGCAAAGGCAGCGGCAGGGAAAAGGCTATTGGAAAAGAGGAAGTCACTGGAGGGCTGGACACTGGTAAGTCACCATTACTAACCTACCTTCACGGATACCTGGATGGCATGTCACCCCCTTACCCCGACTCCCTACACCCCACTCCATACCACACAGTGCACCACCCTAATGACCACACTTAAATGTGTACCCCTGCATACCCTATCCACTGCAAGCACACCCCTCCCAGCTGTGAATGCACACCCACCAGCAATGCATGGACAGCATATAGAACTACCAATCCCACAATCCATCTCCATACACTACCAAAGGTGGGAGAACACCAAACCCATAGTGAAGGGTAGAAATGCGGAAAATGTGACAGACAATGACCCTAACAAATCACTTACATCCTCACATGTGCCCCAGCCAATGTAAGCGGTGAGGAGTTGCCAGGACAACCCAGTCCTCCAGCAGAAGATGCCCTCACTGATGACAGCAACTCTGGATGTCCCGAGTTGGATGGGATCACAGGTCAGTCGGCTTCCACATCCCACAGTCAGTCCACCACAGGCCCCCTCCTCTGACTCCAACACCACAGCAGCCAGTCAACATCCCCAGACCCCTGGCCACAGGACACATCGATCAATAGTGTGCCCACCTGTACAGGGATCCGAGTCAACACCACACAGGCAAGACGGTGAAGATCCTGGTGTAAGTAGGAGTGGGCACACCATTCAGGGGACACAGGCACAGGGGGCCAGAGGCAGTGGGAGGTCTACTGTGTCCCAGGGGGAGGCCAGGCCCAGGGAACCGACTGCCCAGGAGGCACTCACACAAGTCTTGGGGCATAGCAAAAATCCCAGGACAGGATGGGCCAGGTGATCACCATCATGCAGGAAAACCAGTGGCTGCAGGGGGTACACCACCAGGAGGTCATGCGGCAGTTGCAGGGCCTGAATGCCAATGTGGCTTCCATTGTAGGGGTGCTGGTTGACATGGCCAACACTATGCGGGAGAACAGAGCACACCAGCGGCCCACTTCCTCTAGCCAGTCCACTCACCGGCCATCAACATCTGCTGCAGCTAGTGGACAGGAGGACCTGCAATACCAAACACTGGCAACAGCACCCCTCCCCCTGCAGAAGGTGAAGCACCCCACAAACATTCCCTGCAACCCAGACAGACAATAGAGACTGTTGCCAAGACCACTGCCAGAAAATGAGTCTCTCCAGATTGTCCCCCTTGTGTGCCACTGAGTCACCTTGTTCACTTTGGACTGCCATTGCTCACCTTACCATGGCCCCATGGACACTGGGCCTGTGCTACAAACCAACTGGGCCACTACACTGACGTTTTCCTCAACCATCACCCCACTCTATTGCACTATCCCTAAGCAGCCTTGAACACAACTGGAGTATTAGTGCTTTATCAGACAGAAATGGGCAATGTATTGAACTGGATTTCCTGTGCAAATGTCTTGTAATGTGTGAATCCATCCAACAAATGTGTTTAAGCAGTCTGTAGCCATCACATCAGTACACAGTTGTGACCACACCAACATCCTCAAAAAGGGAAGGCAGAAGTGACAGTCAATTGAAATGTAAAGGCAGTGATTGGCACAAAACAGTTGGCACACAGCACTTAACTGAAAAGGAGATATAATCAGATTCACAGTCTCACCTGAGTGTCATTGGAAGTACTGCTGTATGATATGTGTCCTGTTGTCCACATCCTCCTCCTCCTCCTCCTCACTGTCTTCAGTGTCCACTGCTGCCACAGGTGCATTGTCTCCCCCCTCTTCCTGCAGGTAGGACACATGGCATCTGAGGGCCAAAGTATGCAGCATGCAGCAGGCCACCACAATCTGGCAGACCTTCTTAGGGGTGTAGCATAGGGACCCACCTGTTAAATGGAGGCAACTGAACCTGGCTTTCAGTAGACCAAATGTGCGTTCTACAACCCTCCTGGTACGGCCAATTTTCAGCCCCTGTTATCGGATTCCTCTCAGCGGTCAACAGCCAGGACAGGTTTGGGTAGCCGGAGTCACCTGGAAGTAGTGAGGGACACACATTACCCATGTACAATGGCATGGAGTACAACTCCAGTTGGCATACACCGACATACACTGTGTGAAGACTCAAGCTCACCTCTGAGCCACACTCTGTGCCTCTGTAGTCCTGCCATCACCTGTGGGACGCTGCTATTCCTCAATACATAGACATCATGCACAGATCCAGGAAACTTGGCAGTGATGTGGGAAATGTATTGATCAGAAAGGCACACCATCTGGACATTTATTGAGTGGAAACTCTTCCTGTTCCTGTAGACCTGCTCACTTGCCCTGGGAGGGACCAAGGCAATATGGGTCCCGTCAATGGCCCCAATCTCATGTGATATGTGTCCCATGGCGTAGAATCCAGCCTTCACAGTGGGCAAATCTTCACTCTGGGGGAATGAGATGTTGCTGCTCATGTGTTTGAGCAAGGCAGCCAAAATCCTTCCAAGCAGAACCGAAAACATTGGCTGTGACATTCCTGCAGCCAAACCCACTGTCACCAGGAAGGAACCACTTACCAGGAAGTGGAGCAGTGAGAGTACCTGTACTACAGGGGGAATTGCTGTAGTGCTACGGATAACAGGAATTAGATCTGGCTCCAATTGTTGACACAGCTCAGTAATTGTGGCCCTGTCCAGACAATAGGTGAGTATGATGTACCGGTCCTCCAGTGTAGCCAAGTTCACTAGGGGTCTGTACCCGGATGCTTGCCTCCTCCTCCACAGTGGTTGGTATCTAGGTGAGCCAACAATTAGATGTGAGTGACTACAGGAAGTATGGACACACAATATCACAGTACTCGGAGCATGTATGTATGTAGAAGACTGGAATTGTCTAGGTGTGTACAATCGATACCAATGACACATAAAAATGTCCATCATGAGTATTAACATTAGGAAATGGCAACCTCCTGTCCTGTAGCCAGGGACAGATGGAAATTACCTTACTCTGCCGGCGTTTGTCGTCATGGCGGAATGCGGTCTGCACCGCCGTGCAACACCTCATTGGCTAACATGGAGCTCTATGGAGTACAGGAACCAATGATGATTAACAGCCGCAGTGACGTTGTTTACCGCCGTGGACGTGACCGCCATTTTCTCTGTGCCACTTCACTTGATTCCTGACTCTCTACAGTTCAACATCTCCACTGGGTTGCCGCTGTGAATTGTGTCTGGAACCTGCGATGGCCTGTGCTACAGGGGAAAGGGCCCCAGCCTTCATATCCGAGGAGTTGGAGAAGCTTGTGGATGGGGTCCTACCCCTGTATGGGCAGTTGTATGGGCCTCCAGACCAACAGGTGAGTACATCATGGGTACGTTGGATGCAACATGGCTGCATGAAGATGTATGTGTGGGTCAGCAGTGTGTCATTTGGGGGGTGTTGGCTGAATGCAATCTGTATTCAGAGGTACGTGTGTGCTTAATGTGGGTCACATGCAGTATGTAAGCCATTTGTGTTACAGAATGGATTGTTGAGTTCATGGTGTCCTTCTGTCTGTGTCTCCTCTGCAGGTCGGTGCCCATCAAAAGAAAGGGTTGTGGCGGGCCATCGCCAAGGACGTGCGGACCATGGGGGCCCATAGCCAGCGGAGCACCCACTGCAGGAAACAGTGGGAGGTGGGAGGACCTGAGATGCTGAACCCGGAAGACCGTGGAGGCCCAGTTGGGGACGGTCTCCCAATGAGGGAGGGGTGCCTGATGAAGCCCGACCCCCCTAATGGCCCGCATAACGGCAGTGGCGAATTCTGAGTTAGATGGGTGCTTGAGAGCAGCACAGCAGCCACAAGGGGGTGAGTACAGTCTGTGTGGTATTATATATTAGTTGTCTGCCACGGGGTTTGGGTGCCAGGTTCTAGTCAGTGGATGCCCCAATATGCCGGTTTAGCTTTTCCTATGTGGTCCTGCTTAGATATGTAGGGTGGTATGTATATTTGGTATTGGTAAGTAGCTAGCATACCATGGCAGACAGGGCATAGTGAGTCCCAGTAGGTGTGCAGATGGTAGTGTTTGGGTTCTTTACTGCTGTTGTACCCAGGTAATGGTTTGTCATTGTGGTCCATACTGCACAGTGTTGGTTCCAGTGAGTGACTGTGATGTGTATGCCATATGTGCAGTTGTTGCTGTGATTGACCCTGTGCTCCCTTTCTTTCTCCTCCACCCTCTCTCCTTTTCTCACCCTGTCCTTATGTGAAATAGCATCATCTGGCAAAGGAGCAGGGGTACCGGCGAGTGGGGGAGCTGCAGCCCATGGGACCCAGGAGGAGGGGACCAGTGGGTTTGAGGGTGAGGGGAGCACCACAGGGGTGACAGGAGCAACGACTACAGGCTCTGATTCCCTCCCAGTAGCCCCCCACCTAGTTGCCAGTGCCCGCTCACCCAGGAGGCTGGGCGTCTTCTTCGCCCCAGGCACCTCAGGCCCTGCCCCAGTCAGCCCTGCTGTCCTCACTGAGAAGGCTATTGACCTCCTGAGATCCATCTCTGTAGGGTAGTCAACCATAGTGAATGCCATCTAGGGGCTCTCATCCCAGATGCAGCAATGAAATGCCTATCTGGATGGCATCCACGGTGGCTTGGTGGCCCTACAGAGATCGTTTCAGGCTCTGGCCTATTCTTTGATGGTAGCCAGTGTCCATGGGTCTTCCGTCCCCCCTCCAACTACCTGTTCCCAGTCCCAAAGCCCTCTCCAACAACCCATCCCATGCACACAATCTGACAAGCATGCATCCAAAACAACAGACAGGACTCGCACAAACAAACAGAGGCACCACACTTCACTCCACAAGCACACACACAGCCAACACACAGATGCACATACTACAACAGCCACTACCTCCACGGTCTCCCCCTCCTCTTCCTCCCTCACAGTCACATCAATAATCACACCTGCATGCACTGCATCATCAGTCCCAGATCCTGCCACCTGTATAGCCTTGCCCACACTCAACACAACAGCAGACACGCAGACATGCACCCCACACACCACATGCGCAGTCACCATCACCGTTATCACCACCTCATGCAGCACACTCACCTCACTTGCAGACACCACAACAACATACATTCACATGTCCTGTTTGTCCTCTCCCACCCTGTCGGCCCCCCACCAATAACACATAAACGCTCCCACTCAGATACTCAACAGCCATCCACCTCACACACGCACACTGTCCATGCACCTGCACCCAGGTCCAGCACACCTACTCCTCCTACAACCACTCCCTATACCTCCACTCCCAATCCTCCTCCCACAACCCGCCCCATTGGTCCTAAGAAGCTTTTTCTTTCCTGCCTTGACTTCTTCCCTCACCCCGTCCTGCCCGTAAGAGAAAGATCCCTCCTCCCAGCCCATTACCTCCAGCTCCCAGTCGACTCCTGTTCCTCCCCCTAAAACTACACCTGCCACTAAGGGGCACAAGAGTAGCACTCCGGCCCCGGCCCCAAGCCCACTCCTCCACCCCCTAAATAGAAGGGTAAAAACCCACCCCTCCCAAACCCAAGCCCAAGGACCTGGCTCCCAATAAGAAACACCCCTAACCCCCCACCCCTGAGGGGCCTGCCTAACATCACCATGATGCTCCTGCCCAGTGGAGTGACTGGGCGGTCAGGAGTCGAGTTGGGCCTTGGACGTTGCCCTGTGGCCATTTATTGATTGTGGACTGGCCTATGGCCCTTGCTGTATATTTGTACATATGTATATATTTATTTATTTTAATTTGAGGTCACTGTTCCCACATTATTACAGTGGTTGGACCAGAGGTATGTGTCCTAGCTTTCTTTGCTCCTGGGTTATGTTGATGTTAATTTACTCTGCAGATTGTTCTCGGTGTGTGGTATGTGTGTTTGGTGTGTGTTGTGCATGTGTGTGTATCACTCTCCCCTCCATCCCTTGTGTGCTAGGTGGCTGTACTCACCGTTACCATCTTCTTTGGCGTTGATGCTCCTGGACTGCCATTGCATGGTACAGCATCGGCAGGACTTCCAGTTCGGGCTCCAATTGGAGCTGCCGTCTCCTCTGTGTCCCTGGAGGTGAGTGTCTCCTTTTATGTGATGTGTTTCCGCCAGGCTTTTGGTGGTGGTGGTCCCTAAAATTATTTTCTCTCAAATGTAGTTCGTAGGATCTCAGCAAACAATAAGCATTTTGCATGGGCTGAAATCACCTTACCTAATAACACAATTCTTAAATTTAGTGTGGCGCCACCAGTAAATGATTGGTATCATTAATACCCTTTCTATATGTGACTAATATATAGTCTAATTAATCACAGAAATAGCTTTGCCTCAGATATTTAGGCTTCAAGCCGGTCAGTGACTACCTGAGCTTCCCTCAAGATGGAGGATGTTGCTTTAATGTTGGCCACTTAAAGGCTCTTGCTCACAAATTCCTAGCCTGCACCAGCTGGGTATGAACTCATACTGTTCATGCTTTTGCCATTCCTACTCACTTCAGTTTTGGTGAACAGTTTTCTTTCTGCACTCTTAGGAGATGTTGGCTCACCTTCAATCAATAAATCAATTAATCAGTATTTGTAAAGCACGGCTACTCATCCATGTATGTTTGCATTTTCTGTGGCGTAAGCCAGTATGTTCAAACTTCACCCACTTTTGTTGTTAGGAAAATATTTTGCATACTTTTGAACTCAATACAGCATTTTCTGCCAAAGACATTTCTACAGGGGAAGTCTCTCGTGGCTTTTGGCCGACATCTACTGCAAACCTACTTTTAGTGACATTTTCCTCCCACTGTTTACTGAAGATAAACCTTGGCAACTTTGTACAACTTTTTTCTGCCTCTACTTCACATGGAGAGGCAAACATTCTTTAGGAGTCGTCTCCCAGATTACTCTGGCCGTTATTTACGAGGTTTTGGCGTAGAGCAGCGTTGCGAGTCGCTGTTCAGCATTGCCCTACGCCACAGTGAAAGAGCAGGAATGCACCATATTTATGCAATACGCAGTATTTCTGTCCTTTCCCTCTGTGCTGGCATGGTTTCGGCAGCCTAGCACCAATGTAGGCACCAGTTCACCATGGTGCAAGGGTGCCTGTGTTGCATGCAGGATTGTTTTTGTGGAGGAAGGGGCTCCTTCCTGCACAAAAACTGTCCTTAGAGGTGTTGTCTTCTTTCTATGTGTGTTGAATTTAGCAGCACACATAGAAAGAGGAAAAAACGAGGAGAAATACAAATATTTCTCTGGGGTATGGCCAGCCAGCATGGCTGCGTGGACGTGATCTACAGAGGCTCCGCTAATTTACCTGGCAAAATACACCCATCGGATGCCATCCACGGCCCAACAGCTACAATTGCTTACAGAACAGAAGGTGGTGCCAAAGACATCCTTGTAGAGACCCCTGTACAAAGAATTTAAAATCTGGTGACAATTGTGATGGCGGAGGGCTAGGGCAAGATGGCCGATACACCAATGCTTCACGGCAGAAAAGCTAAACCTTCTCCACGCCAGGCAGGAACCAGGCAGGAGCAGCAATCAGCTCTGGTGTACAGCTGCCCACCTGAGATATAGATAGTGTTACCAGGATGCCAAGCATATCAGAGCCCTCCACCACTAGTGTGGCGGTCGGCCTGGGGAGTTGAGGCCTTAGAAGCAGTAGAGGTGCGGACCCAGCTGATGCTCGGAGGAACAAATGACATCCGCAAATGAAGGTGAGACCAGGACACCTACCTGGTTAGCTCCAATTGACGAGCCTGGAGGGGTGGATCAGTGCAAGTGTGGGGGCCCAGAAGATATGCATGAGCAGAGATCCCAGAGATGCCTGACCCTAAGATGGTGCCCATTAATATGGAAACTGGAGGATGTTTCTAAATACATTACTTAATGGAAGCACAAACGGAATAAGCTCCCGTATGAACACATTTCTGTTCAGTTCCATATAGAACTGTGAGATCACTCTGCAGCTTAATATCAGGAGCAGCAGTACTCCAGTACCAACTGGAGCTGGAGCCCCCGAAGGGGAAATCATCGATACTCACTACATGGAATACGCTGGTTCAAGACTTGAGGGGCCCTGGGCATAAAGCAGATTGATGCGAGGGGAAAAAGCTACCAGAGGGGCACCAGAACCTTCGCCTTGCACATGAGGGGTCAGCGCTCATGGCCCACTGGGAACTGCACACAGCCACCAAAATTATATGGGACATATTGTATAGGCCCCTGTGTTGCACAAGAAGCCCAGCTAAATAGACTGTCAAGCTATTTCACACCGGTAGGGAGCAGAGAAGATACTACAGTGCCATCACCAGGTGCAACTATGGCATTAACAAAAAAGGACTCTTGTCATCTCTCAGGGAGTTTAAGAGTGAGCTCAGGGAGGAACTTGAAGCCAATATCAAAGCTTCTCTTGAATCCATTAAATAAGAAATTAATGCCCACTTCGTCTCCCTTCAGGCTGATGTTAACTCGGTTGGAACCCGAATCCTGGATTTAGAAACAAAGACTCAAACCTTACCGGGCAACGACAACCATTGGCTAAAGGATTTACCTCCCTTTAAATACAACTGAACTGTGCCCTTCTCAAATTTGTGGGTAGGGGGCAATAGTTACGAATTCTGTAGACAACTCTGATGTGCTGTTCAGGGTTTGCCCAATCTATATGGGTACTTTGCATTAATTGTAAATGTGGGCACAGCATGAGCAATGGTGTGCCCCCTTGTAACGTGCTCAGAGCAGGTCTTAGCCCAGGACACATGAATGAAGCTTTACTTAACGTTAGTATTGCCAGTGGGAAGTTTCCCACCTCCCTATTAGATGACCCCCACCTTCCATCCATGATGTCTGGGCAAGGCTTGATGTAGCACCAGGTGTGTCAAAGTGGTGGATTGCATACAAAGCGCTGCATATTCACAACGGCACAGGGTATCTAGACGTGTTGGGACACTTGATCCTCACTAGTTTGTTCACACAAATGTTGAGCAAGGATGCAGTAGTCCACTCACCTCTGGGCTCTGATGGTCAACAATGGATAGCTGTTATCCCAGTGACATGTACATGATACCGTAGATGGCTGGTAGGAAATAGTTAAGGATTTGGAGTCAGTCAATGTTGTGGAGTGTGTGGTGGACTGCATGTGTCATCTGAGGATGCTGTGTACATTGCATGTCTGTAAGGAAATGGCTCCCTGTTGCAGTTACCCCCCACTTTTTGCTTCATACTGATGCTGACTTGACTGAGAAGTGTGCTGGGACCTTGCTAACCAGGCCCCAGCACCAGTGTTCTTTAACCTAAAATGTACCATTGTTTCCACAATTGGCACACCCCTGGCACACAGATAAGTCCCTTGTAAAAGGTACCAGTGGTACCCAGGGTCCTATGACGAGGGAAGGTCCCTAAGGGCTGCCACATATGTTGTGCCACCCTAAGGGACCCCTCACCTAACACATGCACACTGCCATTGCAGATTGTGTGTGTTGGTGGGGAGAAAAAGGCAAACTCGACATGGCATCCCCCTCAGGATGCCATGCACACAAAATGCTGCCTGTGGCATAGGTAAGTCACCCCTCTAGCAGGCCTTACAGCCCTAAGGCAGGGTGCACTATACCACAGGTGAGGGCATAGCTGCATGAGCAATATGCCACTATAGTGTCTAAGGGCCTGATTCTAACATTGGAGGACGGTGTTAAACCGTCCCAAAAGTGGCGGATATACCACTTACCGTATTACGAGTCCATTATATCCTATGGAACTCGTAATACGGTAGGTGGTATATCCGCCACTTTTGGGACGGTTTAACACCGTCCTCCAAAGTTAGAATCAGGCCCTAAGTCTATTCTTAGACATTGTAAGTACAGTGTGGCCATATTAAGTATATGGTGGGTGTTTGTCGAAAACGAATTCCACAGCTCCATAATGGCTACACTGAATAGTGGGAAGTTTGGTAGCAAACTTCTCAGAATAATAAACCCACACTGATGCCAGTTTTGGATTTATAAAAAATGCACACAGAGGGCATCTTAGAGATGCCCCCTGTATTTTACCAAATTGTTCAGTGCAGGACTGACTGGTCTGTGCCAGCCTGCTGCTGAGAGACGAGTTTCTGACCCCATGTGGTGAGGGCCTTTGTGCTCTCTGAGGACAGAAACAAAAGCCTGCTCTGGGTGGAGGTGCTTCACACCTCCCCCTGCAGGAACTGTAACACTTCGCAGTGAGCCTCAAAGGCTCAGGATTCGTGTTACAATGCCCCAGGGCACTCCAGCTAGTGGAGATGCCCGCCCCCTGGACACAGACCCCACTTTTGGCGGCAAGTCCAGGGGAGATAATGAGAAAAACAAGGAGGAGTCACCCCCCAGTCAGGACAGCCCCTAAGGTGTCCTGAGCTGAGGTGACTCTTACTTTTAGAAATCCTCCATCTTGTAGAAGGAGGATTCCCCCAATAGGATTAGGGATGTGCCCCCCTCCCCACAGGGAGGAGGCACAAAGAGGATGTAGCCACCCTCAAGGACAGTAGCCATTGGCTACTGCCCTCCCAGACCTAAACACACCCCTAAATTCAGTATTTAGGGGCTCCCCAGAACCCAGGAAATCAGATTCCTGCAACCTGAAGACGAAGAAGGACTGCTGACCTCAAGCCCTGCAGAGAAGACAGAGACACCAACTGCTTTGGCCCCAAACCTACCGGCCTGTCTCCCCACTTTGAGAAAAACTGCAACAGTGACGCATCCCCCAGGGTCCAGCGACCTCTGAAGCCTCAGAGGACTACCCTGCATCTAAAAGGACCAAGAACACCAGAGGACAGCGGCCCTGTTCCACAAAGACTGAAACTTGCAACAAAGAAACAACTTTAAAAGGACTCCATGTTTCCCGCCGGAAGCGTGAGACTTTCCACTCTACACCCGACGCCCCCGGCTCGACCTGAGGAGAAACAACACTACAGGGAGGACTCCCCGGCGACTGCAACCCTGTGAGTAGCCAGAGTTGACCCCCCTGAGCCCCCACAGCGACACCTGCAGAGGGAATCCAGAGGCTCCCCCTGACCGCGACTGCCCGCTTCAAAGAACCCGGCGCTTGGTAAAGACACTGCACCCGCAGCCCCCAGGACCCGAAGGATCCGACCTCCAGTGCAGAAGCAACCCCCAGGTGGCCCTCTCCCTTGCCCAGGTGGTGGCTACCCCAAGGAGCCCCCCCCTTGCCTGCCTGCTTCACTGAAGAGACCCCTGGGTCTCCCATTGAAACCAAGTGCAAACCCGACGCCTGTTTGCACTCTGCACCCGGCCGCCCTGTGCCGCTGAGGGTGTACTTTTTGTGCTGACTTGTGTCCCCCCCGGTGCCCTACAAAACCCCCCTGGTCTGCCCTCCGAAGTCACGGGTACTTACCTGCTGGCAGACTGGAACCGGGGCACCCACTTCTCCATTGAAGCCTATGCGTTTTGGGCACCACTTTGACCTCTGCATCTGATCGGCCCTGAGCTGCTGGTGTGGTAACTTTGGGGTTGCCCTGAACCCCCAACGGTGGGCTACCTTGGACCCAACTTTGAACCCTGTAAGTGTTTTACTTACCTGCAAAATCAAACCAAAACTTACCTCCCCCAGGAACTGTTGAAAATTGCACTGTCTAGTTTTAAAATAGCTTATTGCCATTTTTCTAAAACTGTACATGATATTGTGTTGATTCAAAGTTCCTAAGATACCTGAGTAAAATACCTTTCATTTGAAGTATTACTTGTAAATCTTGAACCTGTGGTTCTTAAAATAAACTAAGAAAATATATTTTTCTATATAAAAACCCATTGGCCTGGAATTGTCTTTGAGTGTGTGTGTTCCTCATTTATTGCCTGTGTATGTACAACAAATGCTTAACACTACCCTCTGATAAGCCTACTGCTTGACCACACTACCACAAAATAGAGCATTAGAATTATCTCTTTTTGCCACTATCTTACCTCTAAGGGGAACCCTTGGACTCTGTGCATGCTATTTCTTACTTTGAAATAGTACATACAGAGCCAACTTCCTACAATGTCTGTTCTACCATCACCCAATGCTGTATTTAATGCTTTATTCTCCTTATATTTTAGCTGCCAATATGACCCCAGCAGAACAACATGTTTTCCATAAGCGGGCTGACATATTGGAGGTGAATGCCGGGTAACAAAGGATGGAGAGGAGATTTTGAAAGGAGAAAGCCACTGGGGCATGGCGTGCCTTCCCACATGGGGGACCTCCACAACAGCCAAAAACAAAGCAGGCCACATTGGGAAAGAAATCTGGGGCTCAGGGGGCCTCAGCGGGTCCAACCCCCTCCACAGCCGCTGCACCTGTCTCAAACCAGGCACCCCTACAGCCACCTGCTCCAGCCACAACATCAAGCTTTCAATCAGACATGAGGCAGGACTTGGCCGTTATGATGGCCAGATTGGAACGGTTGGAGAAAGAGAGTGACAAAAATCATAAGTTGCTCAAGTACTGCAAATAAAATTGAACAAATAGTGAAGTGTTAGTGCCACAACCTTCCAGTTCCTTCCCTCTCTCTTTTATTGATATTAGAAATTTATAGTGGGATTTTGATGGGTAGTGTTAGTGAAATAATGTAGGGTAGGCGATGATTAGAGTAAGTATAGTTGGGGGTAGGTTTTAGTACATTTTATATTTGGGGGTTGGGTGGAGGGTTATTTTGGGGTCTATTTGTAAAATAAAATACAAATAAAAACCTTTAAAAATACTTTTAAAAAATATATCTTTGTTTAGGACATAGGTTAAGTTAGTAGATGTGTAGCCTTAGTTTATTTTGTTCTATTTGTATCTTGACTCTTAAGGAGTGTGGGGTGACAATGTTTAGTGTATGGCGTTACATGTATAAGATTAATTTACAATAGGTTAGATAGGTGTAGGTATAAGTTAAATCCTATTAGTATTAGACTATTTTTTCTCCAGGTGGATTAAGGGCCATATTTATACTTTTTGACGCAAAACTGCGCTAACGCAGTTTTGCCTCAAAAAAATTAGCGCCGGCTAACGCCATTCTGAAGCGCCATGCGGACGCCGTATTTATTCAATGACGTTAGCCGGCGTTAGCCGCCGGCGCTGCCTGGTGTGCGTGAAAAAAAACGACGTACACCAGGCAGCGCCGGCGTAGGGGGATATGGAGCTTGGGCGCCAAAAAATGGGGCAAGTCAGGCTGAGGCAAATTTTTCGCTTCAACCCGATTTGCGCCATTTTTTTAAACTCCCAACCCCCATAGAAATGACTCCTGTCTTAGCAAAGACAGGAGTCATGCCCCCTTGCCCAATGGCCATGCCCAGGGGACTTATGTCCCCTGGGCATGGTCATTGGGCATAGTGGCATGTACGGGGGCACAAATCAGGCCCACCTATGCCACAAAAAAAAAAAAAAACACTTACCTGAACTTACCTTAATGTCCCTGGGATGGGTCCCTCCAGCCTTGGGTGTCCTCCTGGGGTGGGCAAGGGTGACAGGGGGTGTCCCTGGGGGCATGGGAGGGCACCTCTGGGCTCCTTCGGAGCCCACAGGTCCCTTAACGCCTGCCTTTTCCAGGCGCTAAAAAACGGCGCAAAAGCGGCGGTACGTAATTTTTTTTGACCCGCCCACTCCCGGGCGTGAGTTTTGCCCGGGAGTGTAAATACGGCGCACATGCCTCGGAGTCAATTTTTTAGACGGGAACGCCTACCTTGCATATCATTAACGCAAAGTAGGTGTCCACGCTAAAAAATGACGCAAACTCCATGGACTTTGGCGCTAGACGTGTCTAACGGTTCAGACCCATACATGCCACATATCAACTTCCAAGGATATCTTTTCAATACATGTATTCAAGACTCTGTAAGTTGGTTGTAGCCCACAACACCATCATTCACCTTTTTCACGTTAGGATCCTAGTGTGTGGCTTTGCGTCTGACAGTAATGCACTCATGTAATTATGCTCTGTATTCATTGACATGGCTTTACACAATGCATTCATTTAGCGGAGTTGATGGTTCACAGTAAATGTAGAAATGTTACATGTGAACAAGGTGCTTCATTTACAGGTGCAAGTGTATTTTCCAATGCTATACAATGTCCAGTTCACAGACCCCATGAGAGATCCTTAGCCATTTGTTGTACAATCAGAATCCAGGCCTGAGGGACATGTCATGAGAAATGGTTAGGAGAAGTGTGCTTTAGTGAGGAGATGTCCAAATTGCCAATAGGTAAGATTTGAGACAATGACAGTACATAGCAGACAAGTCAACAGTGGTTGAGTGAAGAAGGTGCATTGCCTGCTGTCACAACACTGGCATGAACATAAGCACCGAACTAAGAAGTTACTGTCTATGTGACTACCCAGGTGGTTTTCCATGTGAATGTTGTTCCTTCCACATCTTCATCCTCTGATGCGTGTGGTGCCTCCTGTGCCATGGGTGGTGCTGTTGTTGAGGTTGAGAAGGCCACACAAATATCAGGGGATATAGAAGTGGAGTCAAAGGTCCCAGCAGCTGCCATTTGTGGGAACACATAAGGCATCACTGCAGCAAGGAGGAACTGCTGATTTCTTAAAACCGCAGCAACATCACGGTGGTAGGCAGCCATGTTTTCCCTGAGAAAGGCCACTTCCCACTGTATAGACTCCAGGGTATTCTGTATAGCCCCCAGCCTGTTGTCTATCATGTTGCTGCCACTTTGGGAGGGCAATTGTTGAAGCTTCTGCCTCATGACAGCAGCTTGTCAGCCAGGGACTGCTGGAGTCCATGTAGCGGGGAATGGGTGCATGTGATGGCAGCTGAGTTGTCTTTAATTGGACTGAGGCACCTCTGCTCTCCCTCTAGGCTGTCTGCCATGATCTCCATCCCTACCTGCACCTGCTTGGCCAGCTCTCGGTGGACTCCTACCACTGTCCTCTGGAAGGTGATGTCTGTGTCCTCAGAGTCCAGGGCTGTGTCATGACTGGCTGGTGTTGTGTGTTGGTAGCTGGGTGGTTCATGTGGATACCCCGCAGTGCTCTGTGTCCTCCCTGCGACTGGAGGTGGTGTCTGGAGGGAACCTAGGACATCCCGGAGAGTCTCTATGATTGTTGGCGGCAGCTGGTCATCCATGTCACCTGTAAAATCCAGGACAGGCAGATCAGCAGGAGGTAAGGCATCATCCTCTGCAATGAGATAGTGAAATGTCAATCTTGGGTTGTGGTGGCAGTTGACATGGCACACCATTTACTTGCCACTGGAGGCTCAATTACATGTTACAGACCCAAGGTTGTAGTTGTATATTATGTGTAGCATTGTGCATCACACATGGGGGCAAGCTCACAAGGTATTTTTGGGGCATATGTAGGAGCTCCTAGCGCCACTGGAGCATCACTTTTCATGACGCTCCGGTGGTGCAATGCCCTGCGCTGTATTTACAAGGTGGCACTAAGCGACTTATTGTGGCTTAAGGCCACCTTGTAAATAGGGCCCCTTCACATGCAGCACTTTGCGTGGTAGGGGTGTGCAATGGGTGTTGCTATGGGTGTGCCACAGCAACATCCATTGCATTTTGAAACTGCCTCAGATTTACGAGTTTTTGTAAACCACAGGCATCGCAAAATATAACGCCACCCCATGGGTGGCGTTAGCATGACGTAACAAAGTGAAATTTCATCTTTTCTCCTCATTTTTCACTTTCTCTATGTGTGCTGCATTTTGCAACACATAGACAGAGCTAATGGCCTTTTATGATTGTTTTTGTGCAGGAAAGTGTTCCTACATGCACAAAAACAATCTCCCCCTCAACGCAGCCATCCTTGGACTATGGTGCAATGGTTGCTGCATTGGCGCACGTCAGCTAATTTAGTGCCGGCGCCAGGAGTAACGCAGGGGTGCCCCGTATTCTAGTAAATACTGCGCATCCCTGAGTTTTTAAAATGACGGTGCATAACGATGCCCAATTTGGGGAAGCGTCGCACAACATCATTTACTATTACATCTGGCCCTTTGTGCTTTGATCCCACACCACCTACTTCCTTGCAGGCTCCTTGTCCCTGCCACTGACACCATGGTAGCATATAATTTGCCTTCCTATTCTCCATGGCGGACTTTGGCACAGTAGTGTGATGTGTCCTGTCATTTTTTTGGTGCTATGTTGCATTGGCACCATGAATAATGGCACTAGTGCAGCATAGCACAGGTAGGTCCATTGCGTACAAAACTTGTGTTACAATCTCATCTGCCTGTAGCACGCCCCACACATGTGCTAATTGGAAGGGACAGTACAACCATTATGGATTGTATGCCCCATTTGATTGTCCCTCTCTAAGTTTGGGACATTTCCTTGCACACAACATATCTGCAACAGGCATGTGTTAGTGTAAGGATGTTGAATGTGGATCAATGCATGCATTTTGAGACTTTGTTGATGTGGCACGGGGAATGTGCAATTTGGTTCCACATTGGCTACTATTTGTATGATGATACAGTTGCATTACGGGCTAGTGACATTTTGCCAGTAGTGCAACATTGATGCCACTTGCGCCAGTTCATACGCATGTTGATTGTACCAGTAAGCTGTACACCAACCATTCACACAACACACTCAATCTTGTCAGATGGTGAGATTACAGCTACTTGTACAGCTTGTACAAATGATGTTCACAGACATGCGCCATGTGTTGTATGAGTTGACTTTTGTGGCCATTCCCAAATGGTGCATGAGTTGTGTGAGAGTTGGTGTTAGTTCACCCTCTACAGTTTGCGTTCCATAGGTTGCACACTTTTGGCCTGATTTTGTTCTCAATCGACACAGCTCAGTGCAGCTGCAATATGTGTTGCATGACGCTGCACCAATTTTGAAATGCTGGGATGTGGCATGTTTACTGGAAGACAGTACACCTCTGCAATTCCCCCTGCACCTGCACAGATTTGTTCTCCCTAACCATTTCTTAGCGCCATCGTGCGTCATTTTTTAAATATGGCACATGGATGGCGCTAGGGAATGACAGTAGCATGTGTTAGAAATGTTGACGCACAAATGCGCATGCGCAGTTGTGCAGCATTTTTTCATAAATCTGGGCTTACGTTTCTTCTCATCAAGCTCGAACTCATGACAATTCTACATATGACATTCCTTCTTTAAAAACTGTACTGCTGATTTTAATAAAAGCAGCATCAACACTTAAGCCTTGAGACGTGGATTGTCACAGCATACACTAGACAAACTGGAAACTGTTTTCATTGGACATACAAATCTTTCACAAGCAAAAATCGTACAACACATTGTCCAATTTCCTTCTCACCATCAACCTGATCAAACTTTATAATTAAAAATTCAACCTCTTCACGGTTAGGAAAATTAATGAAATCAACAACTTTAACCATGGCACCATTTACCAAACATTTAAACTAAGCCTTAGAATTACTCTACAGTGTTTCCAGACACATAAACACTTCTCTAGTCCAGCAGTCCTGGATACAAGTTTCTCCAAAGAGTTGAATTTATATTGTAATTTATCATTCAGCAGTACAGTTACTCCTCGGTGTTCCATTTTGTCAAAAGCAGTAATTTACAAAATGTTGTCATTCTCAAATTTTAGTAATTCTTCATTAAATGCTGCACAATCTTGAAATGTAGGCATCAAAGAAACACTATGGCCCTCATTATGAACACAGCGGTCCATACCGCGCCGGCGGCTGTGGCGGTAAAAACCGCCAACAGAGGAGCAGGCCGGACCGCCAAATAATGAACCAAACGAAAGACAGGCATCCAGAAAACCACCCACCACCAGTAGAGGACTGCCAACAATGACGGCAGAGTCCGCCCACACGCCGACGGAAAGGCCCAACCAGCCCATCGAATAATGAACCACCAGTCCGCCGCCAGTTCCGGGGCGGGAACCACCGACACGCTAAGCCAGGCAGAAATTAACCAAATCCAATGAAATACTCACCAGAGGCCCTCGCAACGCACCGAAGCAGACATGGATAGAGAGCTGCAGATCATGCCAGCCCTGCTCCTTGCCATACACCTCCATGACCAAGACCGCCAACAAAGACGACGACGTTAAGTACCACAACCTACGAAACAAGGGAGGAAAGGGCACAGTTACATACCCACCCACTCCACCCACCCTACAGCGCCCCCCAACCCTTCACAGCAGCACAAGTCATACACCCTACAGCAAGAGGTACTTACCCGACGCAAGGCAAATCCAACTTGACCACAGTACATACAAATGCCCCACACTCATAAACAATGAAACGAAAGACCAGGGTTCAACAGTGTGCCGCCAAAACACAGGCCACACAGAAATATTTTATTAAAGCTCGCAGAGCCAAATACTCCAAACAGGGCCAATGGCCGGTCCGTACGGCTACAAGTGCCATGGGCCACAACGGATCCAACCTGACTCCCAAGAGTGCATGGCACTCCACCTAATGGAGCAAAAAAGGGGCATCCAGGCACCTCACGGAACAGGGCAGGGGGTGGTGGGGGTGGGGATTTGCGACGGGGGTGAGCCTTGGACTTTCGTGTGGAAGGTGGAGGGGGGGTGGCCTTGTCCTTTGAAGGTGGGGGGTCTTTTGAGCGGGTGGAGCCAGATGGACTAGGCCCTGGCCGGGCCAGGCCTTTTTTTCTCTGGGGAAGGGGCACAGGAATGTGAAGGGTGGACAGGGGTGGGCTGTGAAGTGGAAGGAGTGGAAAGGGCAAGGATCTGAGTACGCTTAGGGACAAGACGGGGTGGGCCAGTGGGTTGGAAGAGGTCAGCACAGGAGAGGAAAAGTTTTTTCAGAGCAATTGGGGTGGTCCTGGATGAGGGCGTGGGAGTGGAGGCAGAGGCAGTGGGTGTATGTGATGTAGGGGTGCGTGTAGTGGGTGCAGGTGACTGGATAGCATGCTGTGGTGTGGTGGATGTGTGATGGGTGGGTGTCTTGGTGCATTAGTGTGTTTTTGGCGGAGGGGGGCGGACACAGTGGGAGAAGACAGGCAGCTAGTGTGGATGTATGTTGTGTGGGTGTCTGCAAGTCTGGTGAGTGTGCTGCATGTATCAACTACAGTAGTTGTGGTGAGTGCAGGTGTGGTGTCTGGGGTGCATATATGGATGTTTGTTATTGTGGTGAGTACAGTAAGAGGAGCAGCAACAGTGAGTGAAGGTGCAGTGCATGAGGGTGTGCATGTAGAGGGGACAGACAGGGAGGCTGAAAAGGTGGGCACACTGGGGGAAGTGGATGTTGTGTGTGCATGTGTCTGTTTGCTGTGTGAATGCTTGTGGTGGGAGGTGTGGTGCTTGTGTTTAGAAGTGTGCTTCTTTTGTGTTGATGTGCTTAGCTGCGTGTGTGAATGTTTGCTTTGGACTGGTGAAGGGAGTGGGGTGCTGGAAGGGGTTGAGGATGTTGGGGGGGGGGCAGAATGGCCAGGGAAACTGGCTGCCATCCAAGAGGAGGCCAGAGCCTGAAAAGATCTCTGTAGGGCAGACACGGCACTGTGAAGGCCATCCATTTGTATGCTGCATCTCTGATGCTAGCCCCTGGATGGCATTGATGATGGTTGTCTGCCCTACAGAGATGGTTCGCAGGAGGTCAATAGCCTCCTCTGTGAGGGCAGCAGGGCTGACTGGGGCAGGGGAGGACATGCCTGGGGTGAAGGAGACGCCCACCTTTCTGGGTGAGCGGGCATGGGCAACTCTGTGGGGAGCAGAAGGGAGGGCGGTGATGGAATGGGGGGTGGCAGAAGATGTCACTGTAGTGGTGTGGCCACTAGGGTCTGCCACCGCTGGGAAGCCCCCATCGATGGAGGTCTCGGAACCACTACCTCCAGTGGTAGTTGTCTCCCCTGTGGTACTCCCCTCTCCCTCCCACCCACTGGTACACTGGACATCAGATGTCTCTGCCTCCGAGGAACTGTGGGCCACTGCTACCCCACTTGCCGGTGCCTCAGCTCCCTCGCCAGATGTTGCTACTGTACCAAACCAACACAAGAGAACAGGGATGGGGAGACAAAACAGGAGAGACACTTGTAAATAGCTCAATGGAGGTACATAATGGCCAGACATACACCCACCCAGAAGTCACACCCAACAGGCAGCACCGTTCACTATGCCCATGGCCATGCCCCTGACTACTGACCTGAATACTGCTCTACACCCATCCCCTGGACTACCTAAGGAGGCGACGTGTGGGGGACCTGACAAAGACACCCCTACACCCTTTGGAGACCATAATGTACATGGACACCAGTCAGAGTCCGTTTCTTTAAGCAGCATGAGCCCTAATGCACACACAGGCATCCTTCCAGACTGAACATGAGTTGATCTTGAGGGGATGGCATGGTTGGCCCTTGGGTTTCCTGTGAGGGTAGTTCATGGGATGTTTCTGATGATGGTGTAATCTCATAGTGGGTGTTCGGTGCTGTAGTGGGGGCCTCCTGTCCAGTGTGGGTCTCACACTGGGTTTGTACGAGCTGCAGCAGTGCTCCTGCTATGGTGGCCATTGTGGCATTGTGCTGTTTCCACTGCTCCATGGCCTGTTGGTGGTGTTCCTGCTGCATCCTCTGACTGTGCTCCAGGGTGGACACTATCTGTGCCAACCTGTCATGGGTATGCTGGTAGGCCCCCGATACTTCTGATATCATGTCCTAGGCTTCTGCATCCATCCTGTGGCCTCCCCCCTGGCCCACTGACACCCTTGCACTTGCCCTAGCCCCCTGTGCCATGTCCCCTGTACAGGTCTGGCAGTACCACTGGGGCCCTCGCCTTCTTGCATGTTGGGAGTGGGAGACTGGGGGCTCTGTACCTGTATTCCACCAATCTGTGGCCTGGATACACTGGTGTGGGGACGCTTGCCCTGGGCTGCTGGTCTTGACTGGGTGGTAGGGGTGACAGTGGTTTCCTGGGTAGGGCTGCTGCATGGTGACAGTCCATGACTGTGTGAGGGGCCTGCCTGCTCATCAGTGTCCAGGGATCCTTCACCAGTGTCCTGTGAGGTGCCTCTGTCTCCCTGGGGGGCACTGGCACTCCTTGTCCCGTCCGTTAGGGTGGCATGGGAGGTGGTGCCTGTTGGGGGACATAGACATGTCTGTTACAGCTGCATGAATGTTTGAGGTGAACAGGACTGGGTTATGTTGTGCTGGGGTTACTTTCAGTGGCCTTACAGGGTGCCTTTGTGAGGTTGACACTGCATTTTGCTTCAACTGTGGGGTTACATTGTGGTGGGGGGTGTCGTTCCATTGTGGGTACTTGCAGGGGTAGGTGGCTGTGCACAGGGGGAGGGAGGAGGGCCTGTTAGTGGGTTCATGGTCATGCAGGGGGGGTGGATTTAGTGGCTGTTGCCCGGGTTGGGTGATGGTCCTGGTGGGTGTGGGTGGGGTGGGGTGGTGTATGCATTACAGGTATGATGTATATGGGGTATATGTTGATGACTTACCCGAGTCCATTCCTCCAGTGAGTCTAATGAGTCCCTCAGGGTGCAGGATGGCCAGTACCTTTTCCTCCCAGTCTGTGTATTCTGGTGGTGTTGGTGGCGGTCCTCCCCCAGTCTTCTGGACTGCAATGTGGTGTCTTGATGCCATGCCCCTGACCTTCCCCCGCAGGTCGTTCCATCTCTTCCAGATGTCGTCCCGGGTGCGTGGATGGTGGCCCACTGCATTGACCCTGTTCACAATGGTCTGCCATAGCTCCATCTTCCTTGCGATGGGTGTGTGCTGCACCTCGGCCTGAATATTTGTGGCTCCACCTTCAGGATCTCGTCCACCATGGTCCTTAACTCCCTTACTGTGAAGTGTGGATCCTACAGGGGTGATATGGTGAGTGTGGTGAATGGTGTCGGGGCTGGGTATGTAGTGAGGGTGCTCTTCTGTGGGTCGGTGTGCGTCTCGTGTATGGTGGCGTTCGGTGTCTGCCTCTGGTGCTCTCGGTCTTCTTGGCCTGGTTTCGTTGCAAAGGATTGTGGGGTATGTCTAGGGGTGTTTTATGGGGTTGTGGATGTGTGTCAGGTGTGTGGGTTGCACGCTTATCCAATGTGTGCACTTCTTGCTGTTAAGTCTACTTGCCGCCCGTGGAGGGCGGTCCCACCAATGGTCGTCCGGCCTCCACTGTCCGCCAAGCTGATTTGTGCATCATTATTTGGAGGGCGGGATGTGGTTGTGCTCGGCGGTGCAGGGTGGGGAGGTCCGGGATTCCCGCCGACAGGGTCATGGCGAGGAGTGGTGGTCTGGTGTTTTTTGTCGGGTTGGGATTTTTGTTCATTATATGGCGGGTTTCCATTCACCGCCAACAGCGGACTTTTGTTCACCACCGCCATGGCGGTCGGCGGTGTTTCCCGCTGTGTTCATAATGACCGCCTATGTTTCCCCTCTTTACAAAAGTTATACATTAGCTCTGCTGCTGTCTTCTTAGAGGAAAACAGTTTCTTATTAAGTCAGCTTTCCAACATCAGTCTTCCCTCCTCTGTCAGAACTCCCACTCTGATGTCCTTTAAAATGTTTCCAAACTCCATGTCAGAGACTTGATGCATATTTTTAACAAGTTCCATGTACTGAAAATATTGCCAAATGTTTACATTGCCAATACTTCCCAATGAGTTTCGAGTCTCTTCATATAAAAGAGTTTTAAAAACAGGCTGTTCTTTTACAGGAGTAAATTGTAGCAGGCCTTCAAAAACAATCAAATGCTTTCCTCCAAACAAAGGCCCTCATTCTAAGTCTGGCGGGCGGCGGAGGCCGCCTGCCAGACTTCCCCCCTCCAAAATACCGCTCCGCGGTCCAGAGACTGCGGAGGGTATTCCAAGTTTTCCCCTGGGCTGGCGGGCGGCCGCCAAAAGGCCGCCCGCCAGCCCAGGGGAAAACAACCTTCCCACGATGAAGCCGGCTCGTAATCGAGCCGGTGGAGTGGGAAGGTGCGACGGGTGCTACTGCAGCCGTCGCGTATTTCACTGTCTGCTATGCAGACAGTGAAATACTAGCGGGCCCTCTTACGGGGGCCCCTGCAGTGCCCATGCCATTGGCATGGGCACTGCAGGGGCCCCCAGGGGCCCCTCGACACCCCCTACCGCCATCCTGTTCCTGGCGGGCGAACCGCCAGGAACAGGATGGCGGTAGGGGGTGTCAGAATCCCCAAGGCGGCGCAGCATGCTGCGCCGCCTTGGAGGATTCATTTGGGCAGCAGGAAACTGGCGGGAGACCGCCAGTTGTCCCGGTCCGACCGCGGCGTTACCGCTGCGGTCGGAATGCCCAAGGGAGCACCGCCGGCCTGTCGGCGGTGCTCCCGCCCCCGTTGGCCCTGGCGGTTCTGTACCGCCAGGGTCATAATGAGGCCCAAAATGTCATATTCCGTTTTGAGTATCTGTTGCATTCTCAGGTGAACAAAGGCAAGCATGACATTAGAAAACATGCTCACCTCATTAATAATGAAAAGCTTCATTTATTTCCGTACTCTTGCTACCTCATGATAAGCTTCACCAGATAACTTCTGGTATTCCAGTATATTGTCATGTTCAACTGGTGGTATTAGTAGTCTATGTAAAGTTATTCCTTTGAAATTGTGTGCAGCTAATCCAGTAGGTGCTGTCACTACACACAATATGTTTGATTCTGTTTCTTTTGTAGGTAAGTAGAGATAGCTTTGATTAAAATGCTTGTTTCAATACCTGCCTGACCACTAATATAAAGTAGTATTGGCATGAATGTTGAGCAAGCAATTGCATAGCTTGTTTTCATGTTACAATCCATGTTCTATTTTATTTTTTACTTCAATATAAACCTCTTTCTGTTCATTGTTGAGTTGTCAAACTAACTGTTCCAGATTTACAGATTCCTGTCTAGCTTGCTCCATGGCAGTTTCCCCTTCATTCATAGCTACTGCAGGTTCAGTTTCCATAATAGGTTTTCCAAAAGGATCTAGACTTGAAGGTGTAGAGCTTTGGCTGCTTTGAGAGCTATCCTTAGCTACCTCCTCAGCAATCATTTCTTCCTGTTGTATCTCATCATTTAACATTTGTAAGTAGTTTTGGAACATGGGACACCGAATACTATCTTTGGCAGCATTAAAACAATCTTCAAAGCAGTCATAATCCCCAAGTCATTTCAATTTACTACGCCTAGGTTTGAATAGTTGAAGATGTGCTAAATAGAAAAATTCTCTTTTTTCAGGTGTTTGGAAGTTAAGTTTTTGGTGGTTAATTAGGTTTTCTTTTCCATGTTTGCCTGAACATCTGTCATCCCACGTACTGCATATTTTCCTTCTTCCATGTTCTCACTTACATTACTTTTATATCCATAACTTTTAAGAATTTCATAAAGGCACTTGTCTTCTAGATGTGGACTTCTTGGATAGTATATAGCCAACATATTTTATGTTACAATGTCTGTGCCTTCTGGTTGAAACTCTGCAAGGTACTGAATTTCAGGGAAAGACTTGAACTCTGGCCCTCATCATGACATTGGTGCTATATTATGACACACACACACCAATCCGTCACTATTCAGCCACAGACATAAGTCCGCCACACCAAAGGTCAGTGATAAATTGGCGGTATCAAAACCCACACCGTCACGCCAACAGAACAAAGCCCACCACATTATGACCCACTAATCACCACGGCGGACATTCAATCCAATTGTAAGCCATTGGCAGTACAGACCGCCACGCTCAAAATACACACACACAAACAAAACAACACCAAATTTGACAATTCAAACAACACACACCTGATACCCATACACACACCACACCCATATACCCACACCACCATAAAACACACACCCACATTACCCACAACCCTTTACCATTACAAACCATTGGCACAAGACAGACACCACGACCACAGACAAAACCAGAGCCACACACCAACTACACCTATACACCACCCACGCACCCCACATCACACACCCCAACACATCATCCTACACACCCGACTCACACAACTCACACAACACCCATGGCACCACAAAGACACCACAGATTCTCAGAGGAGGAGTTAAGGGTCATGATGGAGGAAATTATCAGGGTAGCACTACAGCTATTTGGAGCACAGGTGCAGAAGATATCCATTGCTAGGTAGATGGAGCTATGGCTTAGGATCGTGGACAGGGTCAACAGCACCCAGGATGGGACAACACCCAAGAACTAGGGATGACATCAGCGAAGAGGTGGAATGACCTACAGGGGAAGGTACATTCCATTGCAGCAAGACACCAACTCGCTGTACAGAGGACTGGCGGTGGACCCCCACCTCCTCCCCACAACTAACAACATGGGAGGAGCAAGTCTTGGCAATCATGCATCCTGAGGGCCTGGCAGGAGTAGCAGGAGGACTGGACTCTGGTAAGTCAACTCTCTATTACTATCACCCCCTACCTGCATGCCATCACATACCCCCACCCCCACCCTCACCCTCACTCCCATCACTCCACCACCTCCCACACACCCCACCATCACATATCACTCATCCCAATGCCAATCCCTGCATGCCATACCAAGCATGGACACCACTCACAGCCCTGCATGGACACCTATCACCAAAGCATGCACACTAGAGAACTAATCATCCCACCATACACAAACGTGCAAGTGAGAGATGCCAGGGCAAATACAACCAAAGAGTGCAACCTACAGATGCACAATATGTCACACACAGAAACAATAACACTGCATTTACATCCCCACAGGTACCCCAGCCAATGTCAGTGGAGAGGATGTGGGAGCAATATCCAGTCCCCCCACAGAAGAGGACCACAGTGATGACAGCAACTCTGGTCGCCTGGATGACCAACCTGGCCCATCAGGGATCTCTGGACAGTCGGTTACCCAGGCACAGTCACACACCACCACAGAGCCTCCCACATCTGGAAACACCTCCACAGCACCCACCCAGCATACCCATACCTCTGTCACCAGGACACGTCAATCAGCAGTGTGTCCACCTCTAAAGGGACCCCAGGGCACACCTCGCCCCCAAGACAATCAGGGACCTGGGGTCAGTGACAGTGGGCACATGATTCAGGGGACAGAGGCACAGGACAACAGGGAGACTGGGAGGACTGCTGTGCGCCGGGGGAGGACAGGCCCAGGAAACCGACTCCCCAGGAGGCACTCACCGAGATCCTGGGAGCATACCAACATTCCTAGGATACGCTGGGCCAGATCCTGGCCAATGTGCAGGAGAACAGGCGGCTGCAGGAGGGACAGTATCAGCGGATCAGGGAGGACTTGAAGGCCATTAACACCACCCTGGTCTCCATAGCAGGGCTGCTGGAAGACATAGCCAACATTATGAGGGAGGCAGTATGACAACAGCGGGCTCCTGCCACTAGCCAGACATCTGAACTGCCTTCCACCTCCGCTGCCAGTAGTGGACAGGAGGCCCCACCACAGGACCAACAGGCCACCAGCACCCCTACCCCTGCAGATGGAGAACCACCCCACAAATGTTCCCTGCCATCCAGGTAGAAAGCCAGAGACTATTGCCAAGACCCCTGCCAGGAAATTAGACTCTCCTGATTGTCACCCTTATGTCCCACTCTGTCACCCTGTCTACCTTGAACTGCCATTGCTCTCCTTCCTATGTCCACTTGGACAATGCACCTGTGCTACAAATAGACTGGAACAATACCCTGGACTTTCCTCCATCATCGCCCCATCCCAATGCACTTGCCCCTCTTCTTCTTAGCACTTCAATAAATACCCTTTGAAAAAAATATAAGTATGGAGTATGTCAAATTTTTTAAGTATGTATTCATTTATCCAGGTTCAAACATTGCAATTCAACTGTACAGTAATGTTCACATAGGAAAGACCTGTATTTGGCTGCAGTGATCACACCAGGAGCGATAGTGGGGCACCAATATCTGCGAAATGAGTTGCCAAAGGGTACAGTGAGTGGGCATAGAAGTGGAAAATAACAGCATGCCAGTGACAAAGATAAACCAAAAAATTACAATGAAATGTGATGTACCTGTGTGTCATTGGAAGTATTGTCGAATGACTGCAGTTCTGTTGTCCTCATCCTCATCCTCATCCTCTGCCTCCTCATTCTTACTGTCCACATGGTCCACTGCTGCCACACAGCCATCTCCAGCCTCCTCCTCCAGAAAAGGCACATGGCGTCTCAAGGCAAGGTTGTGCAACATGCAGCATGCCACGATTATCTGTCAGACCTTCTTGGGTGAGTAGCACAGGGATCCACCTGTTAGATGGAGACACCGAAACCTGGCCTTCAGGAGGCCAAAGGTACGTTCGATAATCCTTCTTGTTCACCCATGTGCCTCATTGTAACGTTCATCTGCCCCTGTCTTGGGATTCCTCATAGGGGTCAGTAGCATGATATGTTGGGGTAACCTGAGTCACCTGCAAATATCGAGGGACAACATTTAGGTTCACAATATCCCAAATGGCCCACACCATACCCATACACCAACATCTACTGGGTGGGAACCAGGGCTCACCTATTAGCCACACCCTGTGCCTCTGTAGTTGGGACATCACATTTGGGATGCTGCTTTTCCTCAGGATAAAGTCAACATGCACTGACCCAGGATACTTAGCATTTACATGAGAGATGTACTGGTCCGCCAAGCATACCATCTGCACATTCATGGAGTAAAAACTCTTTCTATTTATGAACACCTGTTCATTTTGCCTGGGGGGGGACAAATGCAACCTGTGTACCATCAATTGCCCCAATGATGTTGAAGATATGTCCCATTGCATAGAAGCCAGCTTTCACAGTGGCCAAATCCTCCACCTGGGGGAAAACAATGTAGCTGCACATGTGTTTAATCAGGGCAGGCAACACTCTGGTCAACACTATTGAGAACATTGGATGTGACATTCCTGCTGCCAAGCCCACTGTCACTTGGAAAGAACCAGTTGCCAAGAAATGGAGCACAGATAGTACTTGCACAAGAGGGGGTATCCCAGTGGGATGACGGATAGCAGATATTAGGTCAGGCTCCAATTGGGCACACAGCTCCATGATTGTGGCATTGTCAAGTCTATAGGTGAGGATAATGCGCCTGTCCTCCATTGTTGCCAAGTCCACCAGGGATCTCTACACTGGGGTATGTCTCCATCTCCTATTCATCCGCAGCGGTAGCAATCTATGGTGCAAAATAGTGAGGAGCTGGTCAGAAACTGAAAATCGTAGCCACAACAGTACAATGCATGATGTTAATTTTAATGTATAAGTGGTATTTGTCCTGTATGTCCAATTATGAACTGTAACGCAGTTGTTATCAAGGGCCCGCCCCCCCTCTAGAAATGGCGTCTGCCTATCCTGTGTGGAGGGACAGGTGGAAGTGAGGTAATTCCGCTGACGTGCGCCATTGTGGGAGGCGGTCGGGAACTGCCGTGCAACTCCTCATTGGTTATTATTGGGTCCTATGGGGTACAGTGGCCAATGGTGATGTACGCCGGTGGTGACAGTATGCACTGCCACAGACGTGATCGCCATTTTCTATCTGATCACTCATTGTTACCTGACCTTCAACAGGAGAGGACCTACACTGCATGTGCTGCTGTGACCTGTGTCTGGAACCTACCATCGCTCATGTGACTGGGGAAAGGGCCCCTGCCTTCACCTCGGCGGAGTTGGAGCGACTGGTGGATGGGGTCTTACCCCAGTACGGACTGCTGTATGGGCCTCCAGACCAACAGGTGAGTACCCTGTGAGCACGATGCATGGGGCATGAATGCATGGAGTGGTGTGTGTGAAGGCCTCATGTAGGGTGGATTGGTGGATGTCCCCTGGGCGGCATGCATCTTGTGTGCTGGGCCCTGTGTGTGTAAATGGCGATGTGACGCGGTATGGTGGGATACCTTTTCCTGTGTGTATTTCTCTGCAGGTCAGCACCCATCAAAAGAAGGGTATATGGCATGCCATCGCCAAGGATGTGCGGACCCTGGGGGTCTACGGCAGGCGGAGCATCCACTGTCGGAAACGGTGGGAGGACCTGAGACGCTGGGCACGGAAGATGGCGGAGGCCCAGCTGGGGATGACCCCCAATGAGGAAGGGGTGTCCATCAAACCCTGACACCCCTGAAGGCCTGCATACTGGTGGTGGCCGATCTGGAGCTGGATGGGCGCTTGAGGGCATCACAGCAGCCACAAGGGGGTGAGTACAGTTCCCATCTTTACAACTTACGCATGGTAGGGGGGTGCCCAGGTGGGGGTTGTGTGTCAGTGGTTGCCCCTAAGCCAGGCCTGACATTGCAGAGTAGGTCCCATGTTGGCAATGGTTCTGAAGTGATAATCCTGCTACCTAGCTTGTAGACATCCACTACTGGTCTGGGCTATGTGGGTCCCAGGTGTGCTGCAGTTGGCAGTATGTGCCCCACCACATGCCCTGGTGGCTAGCATTATTACTGGCAGTGCATTGCATAGTGTGTAGGGTTATTCCCTGTGTGTGAGTGTGCTGTGTACCCCAACGGTGGTGTTGGTGCAGCCATTGACCCAGTGTATCCTTTGTCTCTTCCCCCCATTTTTTGTTTTGTCATCCTGTCCTTCTGTGCATTAGCATAATCTGGTGGAGGAGCAGAGGCACCGGCGATGGAGGGAGCTCCATCCCACAGGACCCAGGAGGCAGAGTCTACCGATGGTGAGGGCACCAGTGGGACGGAGGGCGAGGGAAGCACCACGGCGGAGACTGGAGGGGACAGTTCGGACACAGATACCTCCTCCGATGGGAGCTTCCTGGTGGTGGCGGACACTTCTGTGACCACCCCAGCTACAGGTACAGCCACCACCCCCATACCAGCACCGCCCTCTCAGCAGCCCCTCATTGAGTTGCCCGTGCCCGTTCACCCAGGAGGGTGGGCATCTCCTTCGCCCCGGGCACCTCAGGCCCCGCCCCAGTGAGCCCTGCTGCCCTGAGTGAGGAGTCTATTGACCTCCTGAGATCCATCTCTGTAGGGCAGTCAACCATTGTGAATGCCATTCAGGGGCTGGCAGCCCAAATGCAACAGACAAATGCATTCCTGGAGGGCATTCACACTGGCTTGGAGGCCCAACAGAGATCAATCAAGGCTCTGGCCTCCTCTCTGATGGCAGCCATTGTCCCTGTTTCCACCCTCCAACTTCCTCTTTCCAATCCCATTCCCCTCAACCCCAATCTATCCCAAACACACAGGAAGACGAGCATGCACACAGGACAACACACAAGAGTGGAACAGGCAAACACAAGCACCACACATCATCCCACAGGCACTCACACAAACACCATCCAGATGCAGACATACCAACATCCACTGCCTCCACTGTGTCCCCCTACTCCTCTTCCTCCGCCTCCCTCTCAGTTGCGTCTACACTCACACCTGCATGCACTACATCATCATCCACTACCAGCATCATCATCACCACACCAAGCAGAACACACACCTCCACAACAGCCATGCACACTTCCCCTGTGTCCTCTCCCACTGTGTCTGTCACCCCCCCTCCCAAGGTACACAAACGCAAGCAATCAGACACCCAACAGCCATCCACCTCACAACAGCTTCCAGCTCATACACCTGCACCCAAAATCAGAAGACAGACACCTCCCATAACCACTCCATCAATGTCCCTAAGAAGCTTTTCCTCTCCACCATTGACGTCTTCCCTACCCCTCTCCCACCTGTCCTTCACGTCTAGCCAGGGTGGCAAAAACCCAGGTAAGCACCTCAGCCACCTAGTCCACGGGCCCAGTAGTCTCCACACCCACTTGTGGTGGGAAAGGATCCAGGGCACCAGGCAGCCTCAAGGAACGGGTGCCTGCCCCAAGTGCTGCCAGGAAGAGCAAGGTGCCATCCCCAGCTGCTGCCGGGAAGGGCAAGGAGCCTGCCCCAAGTTTTGCCAGGAAGAGCAAGGAGCCATCCCCAGCTGCTGCCAGGAAGGGCAAGGAGCCTGCCCCAAGTTCTGCCCCGAAGGGCAAGGAGCCTGCACCAATTGCTGCCAGGAAAGGCAAGGAGCCATCCCCAGCTGCTACCAGGAAGGGCAAAGGGCCTGCACCAGCAGGCAGGAAGGACAAGGGGCCTGGTGCAGGGACTTAGTCGGAGCCGCCACTACCAACTATGGTTGTGCAACCGTCCGAGGCTGCAGGGTATGGGCTGGAGCCTCCCCCCACCACCAGCAGCAGCACCACCACTACCACCAATGGGCAGCAGTCGGAGGCTGCAGGGGATGGGCTGGAGCCTCCCCCCACCAGCAGCAGCAGCAGCACCACCACTACCACCACTGGGCAGCTGTCACCACAGACGGACAGTATGTAGTCCTGCCTCCATGGGCTGCTGTGCGGCCTGCTCCCTACAAATCCTGTGAGAATGACACCCAGGTGAGAGACTGTGACCTTGCACTCCCCAGGATCAGAAGCACAGGGCATGATGCCCCCTCCAGAACCAGTGGGTATGACACCCACTCACCTCATCCTTCCCAGGATCAAGAGCACAGGGCACGATGCCCCCTCGATAACCAGTGGGTATGACACCCACTCACCCCAGCCTCCCCAGGACCAAGCACAGGGCATGTTGCCCCCTCCAGAACATGTGGGGAAGTCACCCACTTGAGAGACTGTGACCTTGCATTCCCCAGGACCAAGCACAGGGCACGTTGCCCCCTCCAGAACATGTGGGCAAGTCACCCACTTGAGAGACTGTGGCCTATCACTCCTCAGGACCAAGCACAGGGCATGTTGCCCCCTCCAGGACCAGTGGTGTTGTTCAATCTGCCGGCTGAGGTGCCCCCTGTTCGCCATCCCCCTGAGATGCCTGCCTATTTTCCAACTGATGCCCCTGCAGTGTTCTCTCTGTGTTGGTGCAGGTGAAAATTGGGGCCTTGGACTTTGGCCTGTGGCCCCGTGGCCCACGCACATTGAGGACTGGGCAGTGTCCCTTGAACTGTCCATATGTATATACCATTAGATTGACTTTTCATATTTCTACTGTATTTATATTATTACACTCACTTTATAACATTCCTATTGTCCTTGCATTATTCCTGATGGGTACAGGGTAGATATGTTTTATTTCTACATCTCATTGTGTGTATGGTGTTGGGGGTGGGGGTGTGTGTTGTGCGTGTGTGTGTCACTCTCGTTTTCCTACCTCCCTCCCTCCCCGGTGTGCTAGGCGGCTGTACTCATCGTGGTGGTCTTCACCGTCGTTGGTGTTCGTGGTGGACCAGGAAGTAGCGAATCATTGGGAAGATCTGAAGTTCTGGTTCCATGGCGGCGTGGTTGTTCCCTGTGTCTCCAATGGTGAGTCCTTTCCCTTCTGTGCAGTGTTTCCGCCAGGCTTTTGAGGTCGTTGCTACCGCCCCATAAAAGGTAGCGGATTCACGGGTCTTAATACGGTGGGCGGAACATTGACTTTCCTCCTCGCTCTAGGCGGCTACCGCCGTAGTGCCTGTTGTTTCCGCCCTGGTGGTCGGTGTGGTAAAGTGGCTGTCTGTGGGAATTAGCACCGCCATGGTCATAATTTGGCAGTCATTACCGCCAGCCTTTTGGCGGTATTACCACCACTTTATCACTAACAGCCAGGGTTGTAATGAGGGCCTCTGTTTCTTGTAGTAGATAGACCAAGTGCTACCCAGACAATTGCTTTTGATTTTGAGAACAAACCTGCCAAGCTCAATCTGTCACAGGCTTCACAGGACTCCATGTATGATGTAACATATAGAGCTACGGCGATAGAGTTGTCTGCAACAAATTTAATTTCAATGTTAGCATTCCACATTTTTTAAATCACTGGATTGCAGTCATAAATGTATATGGAATCTTCGGTTCTTTTTAAGCTATATGTGTTTTATGGTGATTTCTTTGTCAGGCTATGTCTGACTGAAGACAAAGCTATTCACTCTTCCTGTATGTATGACAACAGTACTTTCCACATCTATGTGTTTGAAAACGCAAAACCTGTTGTCTGAGAGGATTTTCACCACTGTGTTTTGGTATGCTACATGTGACATACTGTTCTATAAAAGACAACACAGACTCATCACTTTGTGCTCCAAGTTTGGGTGTGTCTTTTATCCATAGTAGCATGTGAATGGGATGAGCACCTCTTGCCTGGTGCTCTTTCTGTCAAAAGAAATCACTTACTTCTCCAAGAGGAGGACTGGTTTTGTTGCAGATAAAAGCAATCATAGCTTGGAACCTGTAGTTGAAATATCTGCAAACATTTGCAGGATGTAATGAGCAAAGATCTCCTGCTGTCTTTAAATTGATAACTTTTAGGTAGAGTTTGCTTCTCTTAAGAATTGAATCAGGTCATCAAATACATATTTGCAGTCCCAGGTTTCTCAGCACACAGCTCAGTCTCCATGAAGACGAAACCAATATTCTTTGGTGCCACGTTGGCATGCCATTGAATTAATCAAGTTGTATTCTAAGCTTTCATCTTTTTCTTGAACTTTGTTAACAAAATCTCTGGCAGACATATTTTGAGGATTAACCCCTGTTTTTAGAATGTGATTTACTGCATACTTTCACATCTCTTGCTCAAAATTCTCAGTAGTAAGACCTGTGCTCTCTTCCTTAATACCTGTACCTATGAATCCCTCATTCTCCCTGTAATCCTCTTCAGGACCAAAGAACCGAAACTGTACATCCTCACAAACTTTTTCTACTGCTTGTACAGTACCATGAAAAAGTACTCTCTTCATCTCTCCTAAACATAATGTTGGAGTCTTTACATAGTAAAGTCTCCTACCTAAACTTTGTATTTTTGAAAGGTGAACTGCTAACATTCTAAAGTGATGAAAGGTGCTTTAGCTTTGATAAACATGCTAAGGAACGTCTGTGTAAATTACTATACTTTCTTACTTTGAATGGATCTAATCCTTGCAAAATGGAGTTTTTTTGCTTGAGACTTCTACATGGAAAGTCACATACAAAAGTTCATAATAAATCAATAGATTGCTGACAAATGCTACAAATACTGCTACAATTCCATTTGTAAACAGGACCCTATCTAAACCTTCTCTGTACTTCTTCAGCTACCACCTCTTCCATTTTACTAGGAACAATCTCTTCTTTTTCAATAGGACTCCCATCCTTCATCTCATAACATTGACCAGTTGAATCAACTGCATGTACTTACTAATGTATTCTCTTACAAATAACCTTCTTTGTTAAAGAAAGGTTCTGTACTGGAATTATGCTTCCATTCACCACTAAAGATTTTACAAAAAAATTGTTTTATTAACAAGTCTTTTTCTTTGGCTGCATTTCTTCGTACCCAATACCGTTTTATCCAATGTTCTCATCCTATTGATAATCAAAATGAAAAGCTTCCTATTCAAGGCAGAGGCCTTATCAATTAGTTTCAACACATTTTTTTTGTTTCACTATTTCTCTTCTTCTGTATTGCTTCATATTTTTAATAAGATTCTGAATTACCCTGGCATGAAACATTCTCACTCCAATTTCTATGAACTGCTGCCATCTTCTGGTTGAGCTTTTGGCTTTCTTGTTTAACTTCTTGCTTCTAATCTGACAACTTTTTTTTTACTTTCTGTGACTTATTTTAAGTGTCTTTATTCTTTTCTTTATTTTGCAAACATTTCAGTTTCTCACATACAGTTTTAAAATGTTTTTGGTTTTCTTACCAGCAGCTCCTTTCTCTTTAGTGACATTGTCCAAATATTTTTCTTATTGTTTTCTGACTTGCAAGTAGGTTATATAATTTCTTCAATTTCTTTTTTTCTTGTGTTTTCTTTGGTATTTTTCATATGTCTTGTAATGCAGGAATAGATCTTTGAAAATAAAAAATACCAAAATGTACACTTTCTCATCATATACTACTCAATTTTATATTATAACCATATCAATGTAATAAAAAAAAATTACACCACTATATTCTCATGCTCTACATGTGTTAATTTCCTAGTTACATAACAGTACGCCTCTCTCTGTCATCATATGAATGACTATCTGACTCAATGTTTCATTTTGTGAATGAATGGCTGCTTCACAGTGGTATAGTGTGTATCAATGTATGCTTGGGTAGCTTCTCACCTACATTAGTGTTTCTCTAGGAATATTAGTCTGTACATAAATGTGACCCTGGGTACGTCAGCATATGTGTCATTTTTATGCCTGGGAGTATAATTGTATGTATAAATATATGCGTCTTTCTGTTACTGTATGGATTAGAATCTAACTGGGTGTATGAGTGTATGTATAAGTGTGTTGGCATATGTGTTAGTGTGTACACAATTCTATACATTGGCCCTCATTACGGCAATGGCGGTGGGTGATAAAGTGGCGGTAATACTGCCAACAGGCTGGCAGTAACTACCACCATGGTAGTGATAGATCTGATAGACAGCCAATGTACCACACCAACCGCCAGGGCGGAAACAACAGTCACCACGGCGGTAGCCGCCTACAGCCAGGCGGAAGACAAAGTACCGCCCACCATATTTTGACCCTGCATCCTCACCTTTTCCGGGGCGGTACCAACGTCAGCAAAAGCCTGGTGTAAACACAACACAAAAGTGAGGGGACTCACCATTGGAGACACAGGGAATAACCACGCCGCCATAGAAACCGAACTGCAAATTTTCCCGATGATCTTTTACTTCATGCTCCATCTGGAACACTAACGCCTGCGAAGACGACGATGGTGAGTACAGCCGCCTAGCACACAAGGGAGGGTGGGAGGAAAACGAGAGTGACACACACACACACGACACACACCCGACACACACACACACACCATACACACAACCAGATGCATAACAAAAACACTTTGTAGGAGGCTGGACTGGCTTGTAGTGAGTACCAAGGGGTACTTGCACCTTGCACCAGGCCCAGTTATCCCTTACTAGTGTATAGGGTGTCTAGCAGCTTAGGCTGATAGATAATGGTAGCTTAGCAGAGCAGCTTAGGCTGAACTAGGAGACGTGTGAAGCTACTACAGTACCACTTAGTGTCATATGCACAATATCATAAGAAAACACAATACACAGTTATACTAAAAATAAAGGTACTTTATTTTTATGACAATATGCCAAAGTATCTTAGAGTGTACCCTCAGTGAGAGGATAGGAAATATACACAAGATATATATACACAATAGCAAAAATATGCAGTATAGTCTTAGAAAACAGTGCAAACAATGTATAGTTACAATAGGATGCAATGGGGAAACATAGGGATAGGGGCAACACAAACCATATACTCCAAAAGTGGAATGCGAACCACGAATGGACCCCAAACCTATGTGACCTTGTAGAGGGTCGCTGGGACTATTAGAAAATAGTGAGAGTTAGAAAAATAACCCTCCCCAAGACCCTGAAAAGTGAGTGCAAAGTGCACTAAAGTTCCCCTAAGGACAAAATAGTCGTGTTAGAGGGAAAATGCAAGGAAAACACAAATCAGCAATGCAACAACGATGGATTCCTGACTGAGGGTACCTGTGGAACAAGGGGACCAAGTCCAAAAGTCACAAGCAACTCGGAGATTGGCTGATGCCCAAGAAATGCCAGCGGTTGGTGCAAAGAAGCTCTTACTAGGCTGAAGAACTGTGAATACTGCAGGAACGACAAGGGCTAGAGACTTCCCCTTTGGAGGATGGATCTCCCACGCCTTGGAGAGTCGTGCAGAAGTGTTTTCCCGCCGGATGGACGCCAACAAGCCTTGCTACACGCAAATCGTGCGTTTGGCGTTTTTGGACGCTGCTGGGGCCCAGGAGGGACCAGGAGGTCGCAAATTGGACCTGAAGAGAGAGGGGACGTCGAGCAAGACAAAGAGCCCTCACTGATGCAGGTAGCACCCGGAGAAGTGCCAGAAACAGGCACTACGAGGATGCGTGAAACGGTGCTCGCCGAAGTTGCACAAAGGAGTCCCACGTCGCCGGAGACCAACTTAGAAAGTCGTGCAATGCAGGTTAGAGTGCCGTGGACCCAGGCTTGGCTGTGCACGAAGGATTTCCGCCGGAAGTGCACAGGGGCCGGAGTAGCTTGCAAAGTCGCGGTTCCCAGCAATGCAGCCCAGCGAGGTGAGGCAAGGACTTACCTCCACCAAACTTGGACTGAAGAGTCACTGGACTGTGGGGGTCACTTGGACAGAGTCGCTGGATTCGAGGGACCTTGCTCGTCGTGCTGAGAGGAGACCCAAGGGACCGGAAATGCAGCTTTTAAGTGCCTGCGGTTGCAGGGGGAAGATTCCGTCGACCCACAGGAGATTTCTTCGGAGCTTCTGGTGCAGAGAGGAGGCAGACTACCTCCACAGCATGCACAAGCAGGAAAACAGTCGAGAAGGCGGCAGGATCAGCGTTACAGAGTTGCAGTAGTCGTCTTTGCTACTATGTTGCAGGTTTGCAGGCTTCCAGCGCGGTCAGCGGTCGTTTCCTTATCAGAAGGTGAAGAGAGAGATGCAGAGGAACTCGGCTGAGCTCATGCATTCGTTATCTAAAGTTTCCCCAGAGACAGAGACCCTAAATAGCCAGAAAAGAGGGTTTGGCTACCTAGGAGAGAGGAAAGGCTACTAACACCTGAAGGAGCCTATCAGCAGGAGTCTCTGACGTCACCTGGTGGCACTGGCCACTCAGAGCAGTCCAGTGTGCCAGCAGCACCTCTGTTTCCAAGATGGCAGAGGTCTGGAGCACACTGGAGGAGCTCTGGACACCTCCCAGGGGAGGTGCAGGTCAGGGGAGTGGTCACTCCCCTTTCCTTTGTCCAGTTTCGCGCCAGAGCAGGGGCTAAGGGGTCCCTGAACCGGTGTAGACTGGCTTATGCAGAATTGGGCACATCTGTGCCCAACAAAGCATTTCCAGAGGCTGGGGGAGGCTACTCCTCCCCTGCCTTCACACCATTTTCCAAAGGGAGAGGGTGTCACACCCTCTCTCAGAGGAAGTTCTTTGTTCTGCCATCCTGGGCCAGGCCTGGCTGGACCCCAGGAGGGCAGCTGCCTGTCTGAGGGGTTGGCAGCAGCAGCAGCTGCAGTGAAACCCCAGGAAGGGCAGTCTGGCAGTACCAGGGTCTGTGCTACAGACCACTGGGATCATGGAATTGTACCAACTATGCCAGGATGGTATAGAGGGGGCAATTCCATGATCATAGACATGTTACATGGCCATATTCGGAGTTACCATGGTGAAGCTACATATAGGTAGTGACCTATATGTAGTGCACGCGTGTAATGGTGTCCCCGCACTCACAAAGTTCAGTGAATTGGCTCTGAACAATGTGGGGGCACCTTGGCTAGTGCCAGGGTGCCCTCACACTAAGTAACTTTGCACCTAACCTTTACCAGGTAAAGGTTAGACATATAGGTGACTTATAAGTTACTTAAGTGCAGTGTAAAATGGCTGTGAAATAACGTGGACGTTATTTCACTCAGGCTGCAGTGGCAGGCCTGTGTAAGAATTGTCAGAGCTCCCTATGGGTGGCAAAAGAAATGCTGCAGCCCATAGGGATCTCCTGGAACCCCAATACCCTGGGTACCTCAGTACCATATACTAGGGAATTATAAGGGTGTTCCAGTAAGCCAATGTAAATTGGTAAAATTGGTCACTAGCCTGTTAGTGACAATTTGAAAGTAATGAGAGAGCATAACCACTGAGGTTCTGGTTAGCAGAGCCTCAGTGAGACAGTTAGGCACCACACAGGGAACATATACATGCACACCTATGAGCACTGGGGCCCTGTGTGACAGGGTCCCAGTGACACATACATATAGGCCACAAACCTATGAGCACTGGGGTCCTGGCCAGCAGGATCCCAGTGACACATAACAACCATACTGAAAACATAGTGTTTTCACTATGAGCACTGAGGCCTGGCTATCAGGATCCCAGTGAGACAGTGAAAACAGTGACAAACACCCTGACATACACTCACAAACAGGCCAAAAGTGGGGGTAACAAGGCTAGAAAGAGGCTACCTTCTCACACAACCCCCCCCCAAACGAAGGACAATAAGGCTAACCTTGGCCAGTTGAGACTTTATTGTCTAAGTGGTGATAAGTAGAGAGTAGCTCTGCAATAGACTGGTTACTCCCTTTATCATCCACTATATGGTTACTTCCCTGTGGGGATGTAAACCACCCTGTTTGAAGTTTTTTAGCTAAGCAACAATGTGAAGATGTATTTTCAGAGTTTCTATCAGTAAGTTTTAGTTTAGAGCAGTGGGAATTGTCCACTGAACCTATTTGTAGTGATGGAAATGCCAGACAGGGATGCTGTCTCAGAAAAGCCATAGCTGGGCAAAAACTTTGTCCATCTGGCTGGAAGAGAGAACAGGGATGCTGTTTCTCTTGAGTTGGAGCAGGGCAGGGATGCTGTCCTATGAGCTCCACACTAGGGCAGGGATGCTGTCCTAAGTGTTGTGAGGCAGTGCAGAGTTTCTGCACTAAAGTTTCTCTGGGAGGGTTGGAGGGATGCTCCATGTTAACTAAAATGGTGCTCTTTTTCTCACCAATGTTAGTTATCCCACAGAGAGGTACTTCCACCTCAGGGAGTCCAGCTTTGCTAGCTGATGATTCCCTTGGAACAGGTGCCACCCCAGGAGAGGTTTCTCCCACCACAGGAATGGTATCCTGAATGGTAGGGTGGTTAGGGGATACTGTGATACCCTTTTTACCTGTTAATGGAGAGGGATCCTGAGTTTTCAGGCCTTCTCTCCTTTGCTTTTTCATTTCACTTGAAATGAGAGGGAACAATTCCTCAGGGATGCCCAGCATGGCTGCATGGGCATAAAACTCTACATCAGCCCAACCTGAGGCCTCTAGGTCATTACCTAAGAGACAGTCTACAGGTAAGCTAGGTGATACCACCACCTGCTTAGGGCCAGTAACTCCACCCCAACTAAACTGAATTATAGCTAAGGGAAGAAACTTAGTGGAGTTATGGACATCAATAATCTTATACTGTTGTCCAATGATGTGTTGATCAGGGTGCACTAGGTTTTCAGTCACCAAAGTGAAACTGGCACCTGTGTCCCTGTAGGCCAAGGCCTCAACACCATTTATTGAAACTGTCTGCCTGTACTTATCCATTGTAAGGGGACAAGCCGCCAGTGTGGCAAGGCCAATGCCACTAGGTGTGACAGAAACTGTCTTGGGACTGATTACATCAGTTTCCACTATGGACCCATAAGTGAACCCAACTACACCCTTTGCTTGACTGTTGCCAGCAGTCCCACCACTAGTACCACTACTGCTAGGGGCACTAGAGCTTGATGTATTAGTGGTGGTAGGCTCAGGGTGTTTACCTGGACAGGACTTATCCCCTGGCCTATGGCCTCTATTTTTACACACAAAGCACCAAGGCTTTTTAATGTGTGCAGGTTGGGAAGAAGAGGAAGAATTTGTTTTATCCCCACCCTCTGAAGAGTGTTTAAGATTTGAAGTGGGATCTTTGGTTTTACCCTTATCCCCATGCTTATCTTGAGATTTTTCACCATCTTTCTTCTTATTGCCATCTTTGTCACCCCCTGTATGAACTTTTCTGTTCACCCTTGTTCTGACCCATTTGTCTGCCTTCTTTCCCAATTCTTGGGGAGAGGTCAGATCAGAGTCTACCAGGTACTGGTGCAACAAATCAGACACACAATTATTAAGTATATGCTCTCTCAGGATTGTGTTATACAGGCTTTCATAATCAGTAACTTTACTGCCATGTAACCACCCCTCCAAGGCCTTCACTGAATGGTCAATGAAATCAACCCAGTCTTGTGAAGACTCCTTTTTGGTCTCTCTGAACTTTATCCTGTACTGTTCAGTGGTTAAGCCATAACCATCCAGGAGTGCATTCTTAAGAACTGTAAAATTATTGGCATCATTTTCTTTCACAGTAAGGAGCCTATCCCTACCTTTTCCACTAAATGATAGCCATAGGATAGCAGCCCACTGCTTTTGAGGGACATCCTGTACAGCACAGGCCCTCTCAAGTGCAGCAAACCACTTGTTAATGTCATCCCCCTCCTTATAAGGGGGAACTATCTTGTGCAGATTCCTGGAATCATGCTCTTTTGCAGGATGACTATGGGGAATACTGCTGCTGCCACCATGGGTATCTAAACCCAACTTCTGTCTTTCCTTCTCTAATTCTAAAGACTGTCTATCCAAATCCAGCTGTTGCTTCTTGAGCTTCAGTCTGGTTTGTTCCACTCTCAATCTATTGAGCTCCCTTTCTAACAATCTGTCATCAGGGTGGGTGGGAGGGACATTTCTAGATACAGAGGTATGATGGGAATGAACAGAAGGAGACCTGTCCCTTACAGAGGGCACCCTAACAGCTTGGCTACCAGCATAATGTGAGAGCACATCATCAGTATGATGTGATTCAACCTCTGTACCAACTATGCTAGACTGTCTAGTAATGGGCAGGCTGAGAAGTTTCTTTCCTGAACCTTTTCCTGGGGGAGTCCCTGGATCAGATTGAGAACCATTAGCTACTTTTTCTACAGATTGGGCACTTATGGCCTTATCCTGTACTCTAAGCATATTAATTAACAGTTCTAAGGAAGGATTCTTCCCTACACTCAAACCTCTCTCTATGCAGAGACTCCTTGCTCCTTTCCAGCTAAGGTGATCATATGCAAGTTTGGACAGTTCAACTTTTTGGCCTGTGCCAGACATTTTATAGAGAGAGTTAAAGTGATAGCAAAAGAGAAAAAAGTTTTCAGAACTTTTTGGAAAGACAGAAAAACTTTTTAAACTTTTAAGAACTTTTTGAAAGTTTAGAAGTACTTTTCAGCACTTAGAAAAAAGTGAAAAGAGGAAATGCAAAACTTTTTGGCTATGTGTATATACACTGACCTTGTTTTGTATATTTTTCTCTTATGAAAAGTACAATGACAAGAGTGGTAAGTAGTCTCAAAGCACTTATCCCACCGCTGCACAACCAATGTAGGAGGCTGGACTGGCTTGTAGTGAGTACCAAGGGGTACTTGCACCTTGCACCAGGCCCAGTTATCCCTTATTAGTGTATAGGGTGTCTAGCAGCTTAGGCTGATAGATAATGGTAGCTTAGCAGAGCAGCTTAGGCTGAACTAGGAGACGTGTGAAGCTACTACAGTACCACTTAGTGTCATATGCACAATATCATAAGAAAACACAATACACAGTTATACTAAAAATAAAGGTACTTTATTTTTATGACAATATGCCAAAGTATCTTAGAGTGTACCCTCAGTGAGAGGATAGGAAATATACACAAGATATATATACACAATAGCAAAAATATGCAGTATAGTCTTAGAAAACAGTGCAAACAATGTATAGTTACAATAGGATGCAATGGGGAAACATAGGGATAGGGGCAACACAAACCATATACTCCAAAAGTGGAATGCGAACCACGAATGGACCCCAAACCTATGTGACCTTGTAGAGGGTCGCTGGGACTATTAGAAAATAGTGAGAGTTAGAAAAATAACCCTCCCCAAGACCCTGAAAAGTGAGTGCAAAGTGCACTAAAGTTCCCCTAAGGACAAAATAGTCGTGTTAGAGGGAAAATGCAAGGAAAACACAAATCAGCAATGCAACAACGATGGATTCCTGACTGAGGGTACCTGTGGAACAAGGGGACCAAGTCCAAAAGTCACAAGCAACTCGGAGATGAGCAGATGCCCAAGAAATGCCAGCGGTTGGTGCAAAGAAGCTCTTACTAGGCTGAAGAACTGTGAATACTGCAGGAACGACAAGGGCTAGAGACTTCCCCTTTGGAGGATGGATCCCCCACGCCTTGGAGAGTCGTGCAGAAGTGTTTTCCCGCCGGATGGACGCCAACAAGCCTTGCTACACGCAAATCGTGCGTTTGGCGTTTTTGGACGCTGCTGGGGCCCAGGAGGGACCAGGAGGTCGCAAATTGGACCTGAAGAGAGAGGGGACGTCGAGCAAGAAAAAGAGCCCTCACTGATGCAGGTAGCACCCGGAGAAGTGCCAGAAACAGGCACTACGAGGATGCGTGAAACGGTGCTCGCCGAAGTTGCACAAAGGAGTCCCACGTCGCCGGAGACCAACTTAGAAAGTCGTGCAATGCAGGTTAGAGTGCCGTGGACCCAGGCTTGGCTGTGCACGAAGGATTTCCGCCGGAAGTGCACAGGGGCCGGAGTAGCTTGCAAAGTCGCGGTTCCCAGCAATGCAGCCCAGCGAGGTGAGGCAAGGACTTACCTCCACCAAACTTGGACTGAAGAGTCACTGGACTGTGGGGGTTACTTGGACAGAGTCGCTGGATTCGAGGGACCTTGCTCGTCGTGCTGAGAGGAGACCCAAGGGACCGGAAATGCAGCTTTTTGGTGCCTGCGGTTGCAGGGGGAAGATTCCGTCGACCCACGGGAGATTTCTTCGGAGCTTCTGGTGCAGAGAGGAGGCAGACTACCCCCACAGCATGCACAAGCAGGAAAACAGTCGAGAAGGCGGCAGGATCAGCGTTACAGAGTTGCAGTAGTCGTCTTTGCTACTATGTTGCAGGTTTGCAGGCTTCCAGCGCGGTCAGCGGTCGTTTCCTTATCAGAAGGTGAAGAGAGAGATGCAGAGGAACTCGGCTGAGCTCATGCATTCGTTATCTAAAGTTTCCCCAGAGACAGAGACCCTAAATAGCCAGAAAAGAGGGTTTGGCTACCTAGGAGAGAGGAAAGGCTACTAACACCTGAAGGAGCCTATCAGCAGGAGTCTCTGACGTCACCTGGTGGCACTGGCCACTCAGAGCAGTCCAGTGTGCCAGCAGCACCTCTGTTTCCAAGATGGCAGAGGTCTGGAGCACACTGGAGGAGCTCTGGACACCTCCCAGGGGAGGTGCAGGTCAGGGGAGTGGTCACTCCCCTTTCCTTTGTCCAGTTTCGCGCCAGAGCAGGGGCTAAGGGGTCCCTGAACCGGTGTAGACTGGCTTATGCAGAATTGGGCACATCTGTGCCCAACAAAGCATTTCCAGAGGCTGGGGGAGGCTACTCCTCCCCTGCCTTCACACCATTTTCCAAAGGGAGAGGGTGTCACACCCTCTCTCAGAGGAAGTTCTTTGTTCTGCCATCCTGGGCCAGGCCTGGCTGGACCCCAGGAGGGCAGCTGCCTGTCTGAGGGGTTGGCAGCAGCAGCAGCTGCAGTGAAACCCCAGGAAGGGCAGTCTGGCAGTACCAGGGTCTGTGCTACAGACCACTGGGATCATGGAATTGTACCAACTATGCCAGGATGGTATAGAGGGGGCAATTCCATGATCATAGACATGTTACATGGCCATATTCGGAGTTACCATGGTGAAGCTACATATAGGTAGTGACCTATATGTAGTGCACGCGTGTAATGGTGTCCCCGCACTCACAAAGTTCAGTGAATTGGCTCTGAACAATGTGGGGGCACCTTGGCTAGTGCCAGGGTGCCCTCACACTAAGTAACTTTGCACCTAACCTTTACCAGGTAAAGGTTAGACATATAGGTGACTTATAAGTTACTTAAGTGCAGTGTAAAATGGCTGTGAAATAACGTGGACGTTATTTCACTCAGGCTGCAGTGGCAGGCCTGTGTAAGAATTGTCAGAGCTCCCTATGGGTGGCAAAAGAAATGCTGCAGCCCATAGGGATCTCCTGGAACCCCAATACCCTGGGTACCTCAGTACCATATACTAGGGAATTATAAGGGTGTTCCAGTAAGCCAATGTAAATTGGTAAAATTGGTCACTAGCCTGTTAGTGACAATTTGAAAGTAATGAGAGAGCATAACCACTGAGGTTCTGGTTAGCAGAGCCTCAGTGAGACAGTTAGGCACCACACAGGGAACATATACATGCACACCTATGAGCACTGGGGCCCTGTGTGACAGGGTCCCAGTGACACATACATATAGGCCACAAACCTATGAGCACTGGGGTCCTGGCCAGCAGGATCCCAGTGACACATAACAACCATACTGAAAACATAGTGTTTTCACTATGAGCACTGAGGCCTGGCTATCAGGATCCCAGTGAGACAGTGAAAACAGTGACAAACACCCTGACATACACTCACAAACAGGCCAAAAGTGGGGGTAACAAGGCTAGAAAGAGGCTACCTTCTCACACACTTTGACCACGAAAATATGCAGAATAATGCCAAAGCAACAGGAATTTACGAAAATGATTGTAATCAGTCCAACAATAAATTCAACAATCCGATTTACACATTAAACACATCTGTACACGTGGATAAAAAAGGGACACTACCCAGTCCATAGTTCACAGGCCCGACGTGGCCACAGGGCAAAGTCCAAGGCCCCACTCGAATCCTGACCCAATACGGAGAGAACACTGCAGGGTCATCAGTTGTCAAATAGGCAGGCACCTTGGGGGGCACCTCAGCCGGATGCAGAAACAAGCCCATTGGTTCTGGAGGGGGCATCATGCCCTGTACTTGGTCCTGGGGAGTGTAAGGCCACAGTCTCTCAAGTGGGTGACTTGCCCACTGGTTCTGGAGGAGTCAACATGCCCTGTGCATAGTTCTGGGGAGTGCAAGGCCACAGTCTCTCAAGTGGGTGACTTGCCCACTGGTTCTGGAGGGGGCAACATGCCCATTGGTCTGTCCTGGGGAGTGCAAGTCCACAGTCTCTCTAGTGGGTGACTTGCCCACTGGTTCTGCAGGGGGCAACATGCCCTGTTCTTGGTCCTAGTGAGTTCAAGGCCACAGTCTCTCAAGTGGGTGACTTGCCCACTGGATCTGGAGGGGCACCATGCCCTGTGCACGGCTCTGGGGAGTGCAAGGCCACAGTCTTTCAAGTGGGTGACTTGCTCACTGATTCTGGAGGGGGCAACATGCCCATTGCTCTGTCCTGGGGAGTGCAAGGCCACAGTCTTTCAAGTGGGTGACCTGCCCACTGATTCTGGAGGGGGCAACATGTCCTGTGCTTGGTCCTGGGGAGTGCAAGGCCACAGTCTCTCAGGTGGGTGACTTCCCCACTGGTTTTGGAGGGGCAACTTGCCCATTGCTTGGTCCTGGGGAGTGCAAGGCCACAGTCTCTCAGGTGGGTGACCTGCCCACTGGTTCTGGTGGGGGCATGCCGCACAGCAGCCCATGAAGGCTGGATCATATGGCGTCCACCAGTGGTGACGGCTGCACTGTGGTGGTGGTGGTAGTAGTGGGAGGCTTCTGCTCAGCCCTGCACCCTCCGATGGCCGCACTGTGGTGGTGGTGGTAGTGGGAGGCTCCTGCTCAGCCCCTGCACCCTGCGATGGCTGCACTGTGGTAGTGGTAGTGAGAGGCTCCTGCTCAGCCCCTGCACTCACTGATGGCTGCACAACCACGGCTGACAGTGGGGGCTCTGTGACAGCTGTTGGTGCAGGCTCCTTCCCCTTTTTCCTGGCTGGTGCAGGCTCCTTCCCCTTTCTGCTGGCTGGTGCAGGCTCCTTCCCCTTCTTGCTGGCTGCTGCAGGATCCTTCCCCTTCTTGCTGGCTGCTGCAGGTTCCTTATCCTTCTTGCTGGCTGGTGCAGGCTCCTTCCCCTTCTTGCTGGCTGGTGAAGGCTCCTTCCCCTTTTTGCTGGCTGGTGCAGGCTTCTTCCCCTTCAGTATCTGTGGCTTGCAATCCTCTCCACCACAAGTAGGTGCTGATGGAACTGGGCCCGTGGACTGTTTGGCTGAGGTGCTTGGCTGGGTTTCTGATACCCTGGCCACACGTGCAGTACGGGGGGAGGGAAGAGGTCAATGGTGTAAAGGAAAAGCTTTTTAGGGACATTGGGGCGGGAAGAGGGAGAAGAAATGGGAGTGGAGGATGAGGGAGTGGTTGTTGTAGGTGTCTGCTGGATTTGGGTGCAGGTGCATGGGTTGAATGCTGTTGTAAGGTGGATGGCTGTTGGGTGTCTGAGTGCTTGCGTTTGTGTACTTTAGGAGGGGGGGAAGACATGATGAGAAAGGACACAGGGGACGTGTGCATGGATGTTGTGGAGGTGTCTGCCAGTGAGGTGTGTGTTCTGCTTGGTGTGCTGATGATGCAGGTAGTGGATGATGATGTAGTGCATGTAGGTGTGAGTGTGGACGTAAATGAGTGGAGGTGGGGAGGAGGAGGAGGGGGAGACAGTGGAAATAGTGGATGTTGTTGTGTCTGCAACTGAATGGTGTTTGTGTGAGTGCCTGTGGGATGAAGTGTGGTGCTTGTATTTGCCTGTGACACTCTTGGGTGTTGTCTTGTGTGCATGCTCGTCTGCCTGTGTGCTTGGGATGGGTTGGGGTTGAGGAGAATGGGCCTGGGAAGTGGAAGTTGGAGGGGGGATGGTTGAAACGTGGACAATGGCTGCCACCAGAGAGGATGCCAGAGCCTGGATCGATCTCTGTTGGGCCCCCAATCCACTGTGAATGCCCTCTAGGAATGCATTAGATTGTTGCATCTGGGCTGCCAGCCCCTGGATGGCATTCACAATGGTTGATTGCCCTACAGAGATGGATCTCAGGAGGTCAATAGCCTCCTCACTCAGGGCAGCAGGGCTCACTGGGGCAGGGCCTGAGGTGCATGAGGTGAAGGAGATGCCCTCCCTCCTGGGTAAGCGGGCACGGGTAATTCGCTGAGGGGCTGCTGGGAGAGTGTTGCTGGTAAGGGGGGGTGGCTGTACCTGTAGCTGGGGTGGTCACAAAGGTGTCCGCCACCACCAGGGAGCTCCCATCAGAAGAGGTATCTGAGTCTTTATTGTCACCTCCAGTCTCTGCCGTGGTGCTCCCCTCGCCCTCTGCGTCAGTGGACTCTGCCTCCTGGCTCCTGTGGGATGCAGCTCTCTCCTTCGCCTGTGCCTCTGCTCCTATGCCAGATGATGCTAATGCACATGAGGACAGGATGACAAAACAAGAAAGGGGGGGAGAGAGACAAAGGATACACTGGGTCAATGAGTGCATCAACACAATCGTTGGTGTACACAGCACCCTCACACACAGGGAACAGGCCTACGCACTATCCATGGCACTACCAGTGAAATGCCTAGTCACCAAGGAATGAGGAGGGGCACTCACCGCCAACTGCAACACACCTGGGACCCACGCAGCCATGCCCAAAAGTGAATACTAACAAGCGAGGTAAGCAGTATTTCCCATTCAAACCCTTAGCCACCAGAGAACATACGGTGCTATGTCTGGCCTGGCCTTGGGGCACCCAAGGACACACAACCACCACCCGGATACCACCCCACCAGCCGTAAGTTGTAATGATAGCCACTGTACTCACCCCCTTGTGGCTGCTGTGATGCCTTCAAGCGCCTATCCAGCTCAGGGTAGGCCACCGCCAGTATGCGGGCCATCAGGGGGGTCAGGGTCCGATGGGCAACCCTTCCTCGTTGGGAGGCCATCTCCAGCTGGGCCTCCGTGGTCTTCCGTGCCCAGCGTCTCAGGTCCTCCCACCATTTCCGACAGTGGGTGCTCCGCCTGCCGTAGACCCCCAGGGCCTGCACGTCCTTGGCGATGGTACACCATATTCCCTTCTTTTGATTGGCACTGACCTGCAGAGGCAATACAAGCAGGAGAACACCATTAGACAAACAGTCCAGCCTGCCACACATATTGCCCACCATACCCGTTTGCATCACCATTGGCACACACATAGCACAGCACACAACGTGTACACCGCAAAGAGAACATCCATCCATCCCCCTTACACGAGGCCTTCACACACAACTCCATGCATTCATGCCACATGCATCGTGCCCACAGTGTACTCACCTGTTGGTCTTGAGGCCCTTGCAGCAGTCCGTACTAGGGTAGGACCCCATCCACCAGTCACTCCAACTCCTCCGAAGTGAAGGCTGGGGCCCTTTCCCCGGTCACTCGGGCCATGGTAGGTTCCAGACACAGGTCACAGCAGCACATGCAGTGTAGTTCCTCTCCTATGGAAGGTCAGGAAACAAGTGAGGAATCTGCTAGAAAATGGTGGTCACGTCCGCGGCGGTGCATACCGTCACCGCCGGCGTAGATCACCACTGTACCCCATAGAGCCCAATTATAACCAATGAGGAATTGCACGGTGTAGGAGGCTGGCCTGGATTATAGTGGGTACCTGGTGGTACTTAAACCTTGTGCCAGGTCCAGTTATCCCTTATTAGTAGATTAGAAGTGTTCTAGCAGTTTAGGCTGATAGAGGTAGCTATAGCAGAGCAGCTTTGGCTGAACTAGGAGACATGCAAAGCTCCTACTATACCACTTATGTCATGTAGGTACTATGGCGGTCATTATGAACATGGCGGAAACAACCGCCGTGTTCATGCTGGTGGTCAAAACACTGACTGCCAGCGACCCCAGAACCCTGCCGGCCACATTATGAACTTTTCTGTGAGCCGGCGGGCGGAAACCTTGTTTCTGCCCGCCTGCTCACAGAAAGGCTCGGCCGGGACATTGACGGCGGCTCCACATGGAGCCACCATCAATGCCTCTGTGCGGCAGGTGCAGTTCCACCCATCGCGCAGATCACTGCCCGCGCACAGGCAAAGAGCATGGGCAGTGCAGGGGCCCCCAGGGGTGACCCGGGGCACCCCCTCTGCCAGCCTTTTCCTGCCGGATGGAGTTTCATCCCGCCGCCAGTCTGCCTGACGGCGGGAGCCTGGCGGTGGGTGACGGCTGCCGCTGGCGGCCGTCACCATGTTTATTATATGGCGGTTCGGCCCGCCATGCCGGCTTGTGGATCCAGCCACCACTGCCGGCATGGCGGGCCGAACCGCCATGTTCATAATGAGGGCCTATATCATAAGAAACACAATACTCAGAGTTACTAAAAATAAAGGTTCTTTATTTTAGTGACAATGTGCCAAAAATATCTCAGAGGATATACTCTCTTAGGAGGTAAGTGAAATACAGAAGATATACACACAAACCAACATCAGGTAAGCAAAACAGTCAGAAAGTAGTGCAAACACTGTAGAATACAATAGGATGCAATAGGCCTCGGGGCAACACAAACCATATACTAAGAAAGTGGAATGCGAACCACGAATGGACCCCTAGGCTAGTGTAGTGTGTAGAGGGTTGCAGGGAGTGTAAGATAAAAAACTAAGGGTATCCAGGATACCCCACCCCGAGACCCTGAAAAGTAGGAGTAAAGTGCTACTACTTCCACAGAAACACACTAAAGTCGTGATAGAGGATTTTGCGAAGACCACAACAGACTGCAAAGCACTGAAGATGGATTCCTGGACCTGAGGACCTACAAAGGAAGGGAACAAGTTCAAGAGTTGTGAAAGTGTCCAGGAGGCAGGAGCCCACTAAACCCCGGATGAAGGTGCAAAATGGCTGCTTCCGGACTGAAGATTCTGCAACAACGAAAGGTGCTAGGAACTTCTCCTTCATGCAGAAGATGTCCCAAGGAGTGCTGGAGGATGCAGAGTTGTTTCCTTGGCAAAAGATTACAAACAAACCTGGCTAGCTACAACAGTCATAGTTAAAGAACAAGGTTGCTGCCTGGGTCCAGGAAGGACCAGGATGTTGCCACTTGGGAGAGGAGACAGAGGGGGCCCTCAGCAATGTAGGGAGCCCATGCACAAGAAGGTAGCACCCACAGAAGTCCTTGAACACTGGTTCAAGAAATCTGAACAAGGCAGTCATCTCAACACTGCAAAGGAGGGTCCCACAAAGCCGGAGATCAACTCAGGGAGCTGAGCATTGCAGGACGGAGTGCTGGGGACCTGGGCTAGGCTGTGCATGAAGGATTCCTTGGAAATGTGCACAGAAGCTCTAGCAGCTGCAGTTCACGCTGTGCACAGGATTAGTGTCTAGAGGAGGGAGGCAAGGACTTACCTCCTCCAAATTGAGACAGTTGGGCCACTGGACAGTCTGGGTCACTTGGGTCTACCACCTGTGTTCCATGGGCCATGCTCATCAGGATGAGAGGGGTCCCAGAGTACCAGTGACGCTGAAGGTTGGTGCCTGCTGGAGCAGGGGGCAGACTCCATCAACCCACTGGAGATTTCTTTGTGGCTTCCAGTGCAGGATGAAGGCAGGCAGCCCCCAGCAGGAAACATTCGAGAAAGCCGGCAGGATTAGTTGCTACAATGTCACTGGTAGTCTTCTTGCTACTTTGTTGCAGTTTTGCAGGTGTCCTGGAGCAGTCAGCGGTCGATCCTTGGCAGAAGTCGAAGAGGGAGATGCAGAGGAACTCTGATGAGTTCTTGCAAGTCGTTATCTGAGGAAAATCCCACTGGAGAGACCCTAAATAGCCCTCAGAAGAGGATTGGCCACCTAGTCAGGTAAGCACCTATCAGGAGGGGTCTCTGGCACTGGCCACTCAGAGGCCTCCAGAGTGCCCTCACACCTCTGGTTTCAAGATGGTAGACGTTTGGGACACACTGGAGGAGCTCTGGGAACCACCCCTGGGTTGGTGATGGACAGGGGAGTGGTCACTCCCCTTTCCTTTGTCCAGTTTCACACCAGAGCAGGAACTCGGGGTTCCCTAAACCGGTGTAGACTGGCTTATGCAAGGAGGGCACCATCTGTGCCCTTCAAAGCATTTCCAGAGGCTGGGGGAGGCTACCCCTCCCAAGCCTGTAACACCTATTTCCAAAGGGAGAGGGTGTGACACCCTCTAGGAGGAAATTCTTTGTTCTGCCTTCCTGGGCTGCCCAGACCCCAGGAGGGCAGAACCCTGTTTGTGGGTTGGCAGCAGCTGTAGCTGCAGAGAAAACCCCAGAGAGCTGGTTTGGCAGTACCTGGGGTCCATAGTGGAGCCCCGGGGGTACATGGGATTGGCACCCCAATACCAGATTTGGCATGGGGGGGACAATTCTATGATCTTAGACATGTTACATGGCCATATTCGGAGTTACCATTTTGAAGCTACATATAGGTATTGACCTATATGTAGTGCACGCGTGTAATGGTGTCCCCGTGCTCACAAAGTCCAGGGAAATGGCCCTGAACTATGTGGGGGCACCTTTGCTAGTGCAAGGGTGCCCTCACACTTAGTAACTTTGCACCTAACCTTCAGCATGTTAAGGTTAGACATATAGGTGACTTATAAGTTACTTAAGTGCAGTTAAAATGGCAGTGAAATAGCGTGTGCGTTATTTCACTCAGGTCCTGGCTAGCAGGATCCCAGTGAGACAGGCAGAAACAAACTGACATACATGTAAAAATGGGAGTAACATGCCAGGCAAGATGGTACTTTCCTACTCAACCCCCCTCCACAAATGAGGGACAATAAGGCTAACCTAGCCCAGATGAGTCTTTATTGTCTAAGTGGAAATATCTGGAGAGTCCATCTGCATTGGAGTGGGTACTCCCAGGTCTATGTTCCACTGTATAGTCCATTTCCTGTAGGGAGATGGACCACCTCAACAATTAAGGGTGTTCACCTTTCATTTGTTTAAGCCATAATAGAGGTTTGTGGTCTGTCTGAACAATAAAGTGAGTACCAAAGAGGTATAGTCTCAACTTTTTCAAGGCCCAGACCACAGCAATGGCCTCCCACTCTATGGCAGACCAACGCTTTTCTCTAGGGGTCAACCGCCTGCTGATAAAAGCAACAGGTTGATCCTGGCCCTCAGTGTTAAGCTGTGATAGAACTGTCCCTACCCCTAATTCAGAAGCATGAGTCTCAACTATGAACTTTTTGGAGTAACTAGGGTTTGTTAGGACAGGTGCAGAGCACATGGCCTGTTTGAGCTCATCAAAAGCCTTTTGACAGCTAGCTGTCCATAATACCTTTTTAGGCACCTTTTTGGATGTGAGGTCATTAAGAGGGGCAGCTATACTGCCATAATTCTTTATGAACCTCCTGTAGTACCCTTTGAGGCCTAGGAAGGCTCTGGTTTGGATCTTCCCCTGCAGTGGTGCAATCTGTTCCCCACCTACCTATAAGGTGGCCCAGATAAAACACTTTCCCCTGCCCTATCTGACACTTTGAAGCCTTGATATTGACGCCTGCTTTTTGCAGGGCCTCCAAAACGTTCCACAGGTGGACCAGGTGATCATCCCAGGTGGAGCTAAAGACAGCTATATCATCTAGATATGCTGCACTAAAGGCTTCCAATCCTTGGAGGACTGTATTCGCCAACCTCTGAAAAGTGGCAGGTGCATTTTTCAATCCAAAGGGCATAACAGTGAACTGATAGTGCCCTCCAATGGTTGAAAATGCTGTTTACTTTTGACAGGCAAACTGTCTCCAGTATCAATTGTGTGCTCACACCAGGTAGTTGTGCCTGGAACAAGTGAGAAGAGGTCAGATAACTGATCAAGGAGATTTATGCAGTTGTCCTTCTGATCAGCAGTAAAGCAATCTGCTAACACAACTCCCTCCACTAAGCCATCAGTTTCAGTGGCGGAGAAGGGGTCAGGGAGAGGGTCACTCTCTTCTTCCTGCCCCTCATCAGTTGCCATGAGCAGGGTTAAATCAGCCCTGTCATAATAAGGTTTCAGGCAATTGACATGAAGCACCCTAAGGGGACTTCTGGCAGTGCCCAGGTCTACCAAATAGGTGACCTCACCTTTTTTCTCAACTATGAGATGGGCTCCACTCCTTTTGTCCTGGAGTGCTCTTGGGGCCACAGGCTCTAATACCCACACCTTCTGTCCTGGGTGGTACTGGGTCAGGACAGCCTTCTGGTCATGCCATTGCTTTTGGAGCTCTTGGCTGGCCTGAAGGTTTTTACTGGCCTTTTTTATGTACTCTGCCATTCTAGATCTTAGGCCAACTACATAATCCACAATGTCTTGCTTGGGAGCTTTTAAAGGTTGTTCCCAACCCTTGTTCACAAGAGCAAGGGGACCTCTTACAGGGTACCCAAAGAGGAGTTCAAAGGGGCTAAAGACCACACCTTTTGGGGGTACCTCCCTATAAGCAAAAAGGAGGCATGGCAACAGGACATCCCATCTCCTCCTGAGTTTTTCAGGGAGTCCCATGATCATGCATTTTATTAAACCTCTCAACCAGACCATTTGTTTGTGGATGATAAGGAGTACTGAACTTGTAAGTTACACCACACTCCTTCCACATACCTTTGAGGTATGCAGACATGAAGTTACTGCCTCTGTCTGACACCACTTCCTTAGGGAAACTCACTCTGGAAAATATTCCCAGGAGGGCTTTTGTCACTGCAGGAGCTGTAGTGGTCCTTAAGGGTATAGCTTCAGGATACCTAGTGGCATGGTCCACTAACTCAAGGATGAATCTATTGCCTGAAGCTGTTGGAGGGTCAAGGGGGTCAACAATGTCAACCCCTACCCTCTCAAAGGGCACCCTAACCACAGGAAGTAGAATTAAGGGGCCTTCGGTGTGCTACCAGTCTTGCCACTGGCTTGGCAGGTCACACAGGAGCAGTAAAATTCCTTGGTGTCCTCTGACATATGAGGCCAGCGAAACAATGGAACAAGTCTGTCCCAAGTTTTACTCTGACCCAAATGCCCAGCCAAAGGAATGTCATGAGCCAAAGTCAGAAGAAACTCCCTATACTGCAAAAGGATGACCAATCTCCTGGCAGCTCCAGGTTTAGGGTCCCTTGACTCAGTGTAGAGGAGGTTATCTTCCCAATAGACTTTATGGCTATCAGTGATAATCCCATTCTGCTGTTTGACAGCTTGCTGTCTTAAACCCTCTAGTGTGGGACAGGTTTGCTGTGCCACACTCAGCTGTTCCCTAGCAGGCCCTCCTGCACCCAAAAGCTCAGCAGTGTCTGCTGCCAGCTCATATGGTGTGGTTCTGCACAGGGAGAGGATTTCTCTTTCTGAAAAGGGGAATCTTCTGGAGAGGGAGGGATAATGGACAAGGATTTACCCTTTCTACCCCTAGCTTTTGGAAGCATTTGGTCCATTTTTCCAGGATCCAAGCTTCCCTGTCCTCCTTGCTTCTGGGCCTGAGCCCTTATGAGAGGAAGGATATGCCCTGGAATGCCTAGCATTGCTGCATGAGCCTCCAACTCCACTTCAGCCCAAGCTGATGTCTCCAAATCATTCCTAGTAAGCAGTCTACAGGTAAATCAGTGGCTACCACAACTTTCTTTGGACAAGTAACCTCCCCAGTTGAGATTCACAACAGTGGGGTAGCTAAGAGTGTTATTATGAGCATCAGTCACCTGGTACTGCTGACCAAGTAGGTGTTGATCAGGGTGAACCAGTTTCTCAATCACCATAGTGACACTGGCTCCTGTATCCCTGTAGGCCTCAACCTCAACACCATTTTATTAGGGGAAGTTGCTTGTCCTTACCCATATTAAGGGGACAAGCAACCAAGGTGGTAAAGTCAATACCACCATCAGAGACTATAACAGCCTCTGTGGTCTCCCTAACAAGACCAACCCCAACTACATTACCAATGGTGAGCCCAGCTACACCCTTTAATTGGCTATTTGTAGTATTCTTCCCACCAAAACTGCTATTACTAGGGGCACTAGAGGATGAAATTGGGGTTGTGGTAGTGGGAGCCTTGGTGTTTTTCTTTGGACAAGTGGAATCACTTGCCCAATGGCCTTTACTTTTACATAAATAACACCTGGGCTTCTTTTGATTGTGTGAAGAGGATTTGGACCCACCTCCCCCAGAGGATTTTTGTGGGCCTGATGAATACTTAGAATTCTTTTATCTTTGTCCCCACCCTTGTCAGAAGACTTACCATCCTTCTTCTTGCCATCCTTGTCACCACCTGTGTGAGCTTTTCTGCTCACTCTTGTGCTGACCCATTTGAACTGATGCAACAAGTCAGACACACAATTATTCAAATATGCTCTCTCAAAATAAGATTATACGGGCTTTCATAGTCAGTCACCTTACTGCCATGTAACCATCCCTCCAAGGCCTTCACTGAACAGTCTACAAAGTCTGTCCAGTCCTGAGAGGACTCTTTTCTGGTATCTCTGAACTTTATCCTGTATTGTTCAGTGGTTAAGCCAAATCCATCTAAGAGTGCATCTTTCAAAACTTTGTAGTTGTTGGCATCACTCTCCCTGACAGTAAGGAGTCTGTCCCACTGCCTTTGAGGGACCAACTGTACCATACAGGCCCTCTCAAATGCAGAAAACCACTTGTTTATGTCATCCCCCTCCTTGAAAGGGGGGACAATCTTATGCAGCTTTCTTGAATCTGTTTCTCTAACAGGATGAGTATCAAGAATACTGCTGCTGCCACCATGGGGAACTAACCCCAACTTCTGTCTTTCCCTCTCTACATGTAGAGACTCCCTATCTAAGGCCAACTGCTGCTGTCACAGCTTCAGTCTGGCCTCTTCTAACCTCAGCTTTCTGAGTTCCCTGTCTAGGGTGTTATCCTCAGGGTGGGAGGCTTGGGAATTCTCTGACACATAAGTGATGTGGGAATGGGCAGAAGTGGACCTATCTCTAACTGCCTGAACTCTAGTTACCTGGCCTTTTGGAGTGAAAGGTGCCCTACTAGTTTGTGACCCCCTCCCACTACCAGCTTCAATAGATGGCCTGTTAGTAGAAAGGTCTTTGGAAGTACCCTCCACAGAGTCCTCAGGGCCCTCCCCTGATTCTATCTGGGTACCTTCCTCCTCTACCTCCTGATCTTGGGTTTGACCAGACTGGTTCTGGTCACTTTCAAGCAAAAGACTAAGGAGAAGATCTTTGGTAGGGTTCTTACCAATACCTAAACTTCTTTCTATGCAGAGACCCCTCAGACTTTTAAAGTTTAAATTGTCATAAGTTGTCTGCACAACTTTGGGAGTGCCCTCTACTACAGACATAGTTGCAAGAAAGAGTTTAGGACAGAGAGAAAAAAGTTTAGAAACTTTTAAAGAAAAGAGAAAAACTTTTTCAAACTTTTCAAAACTTTTTCAAACTTTTCAAAACTTTTTCAAACTTTTCAAAACTTTTTAGAAACTTTTCAAAACTTTTTAGAAAGAGAGTTAGACTGTTTAGGTTAACTGTGTATATTTACAAGTATTTGGAATATGGTTTTCTTATGAAAAGCACCAATGACAAAGTGGTAAAGCAGTTACAAGTACTTAGCTCACCGCTGCACCACCAATGTAGGAGGCTGGCCTGGCCTACAGTAGGTACCTGATGGTACCAACACCTTGTGGCAGGTCCAGTTATCCCGTATTAGTAGATTAGTAGTGTTCTAGCAGCTTAGGCTGATAGAGGTATGTATAGCAGAGCAGCTCAGGCTGAACTAGGAGACATGCAAAGCTCCTACTATACCACTTATATCATATAGGTACTATATCATAAGAAACACAATACTCAGTTACTAAAAATAAAGGTACTTTATTTTAGTGACAATGTGCCAAAAATATCTCAGAGGATATACTCCCTTAGGAGGTAAGTAAGATACACAAAATATACACACAAACCAAAATCAGGTAAGTAAAACAGTCAGTAGTGCAACACTGTAGAACACAATAGGATGCAATAGGCCTAGGGGCAACACAAACCATATACTAAGAAAGTGGAATGTGAACCACAAATGGACCCCTAAGCTAGTGTGTTGTGTAGAGGGTTGCTGGGAGTGTAAGAAAACACTAAGGGTGTCCAAGATACCCCACCCCAAGACCCTGAAAAGTAGGAGTAAAGTGCTACTACTCCCCCAGAAACACACTAAAGTTGTGACAGAGGATTTTGCAAAGACCACAACAGACTACAAAGCACTGAAGATGGATTCCTAGACCTGAGGACCTGAAAAGGAAGGGGACCAAGTCCAAGAGTCACAAAAGTTTCCGGGGGGGCAGGAGCCCACTAATCCCGGGATGAAGGTGCAAAATGGCTGCCTCTGGATGTAAGGAGCTGAAGATTCTGCAACAACGAAAGGTGCTAGGAACTTATCCTTCATGCAGAAGATGTCCCACAGAGGGCTGGAGGGTGCAGAGTTGTTTCCTTGGCAAAAGACCACAAAAAAGCCTTGCTAGCTGCAAGAGTCGCGGTTGAAGGAAAAGGGTGCTGCCCAGGCCCAGGAAGGACCAGAATGTCGCCACTTGGGAGAGGAGACAGAGGGGGCCCTCAGCAATGTAGAGAGCCCATGCACAAGAAGGTAGCATCTGCAGAAGTCCTTGAACATGGGTTCAAGAAGTCTAAACATGGCAGTCATCTCAACACTGCAAAGGAGGGTCCCACAAAGCCAGAGATCAACTCAGGGAGCAGGGCATTGCAGGACGGGGTTCTGGGGGCCTGGGCTAGGCTGTGCATGAAGGATTCCTTGGAAATGTGCACAGAAGCCCTAGCAGCTGCAGTTCACGCTGTGCACAGGATTACTGTCAGGAGGGGGGAGGCAAAGACTTACCTCCTCCAAATTTGGACAGTTGGACCACTGGACAGTCTGGGTCACTTGGGTCCAACACCTGTGTTCCAGGAGTCACGCTCGTCAGGATGAGAGGGGTCCCAGAGTACTGGTGACACTGAAGTTTGGTGCCTGCTGGAGCAGGGGGAAGACTCCGTCAACCCACAGGAGATTTCTTCGTGGCTTCCAGTGCAGGATGAAGGCAGGCAGTCGCCAAAGCATGCCCCACCAGGAAACAGTTGAAAAAGCCAGCAGGATTAGGAGCTACAATGTCGCTGGTAGTCTTCTTGCTACTTTGTTACAGTTTTGCAGGCGTCCTGGAGCAGTCAGCGGTCGATTCTTGGCAGAAGTCAAAGAGGGAGATGCAGACGGACTCTGATGAGTTCTTGCAAGTCGTTATCTGAGGAAAAGCCCACTGGAGAGACCCTAAATAGCCCTCAGAGGAGGATTGGCCACCTAGTCAGGTAAGCACCTATCCGGAGGGGTCTCTGACGTCACCTGCTGGCACTGGCCACTCAGAGGCCTCCAGAGTACCCTCACACCTCTGGTTTCAAGATGGCAGAGGTCTGGGACACACTGGAGGAGCTCTGGGCACCACCCCTGGGGTCGTGATGGACAGGGGAGTGGTCACTCCCCTTTCCTTTGTCCAGTTTCGCGCCAGAGCAGGGACTGGGGGTTCCCTAAACCGGTGTAGACTGTCTTATGCAAGGAGGGCACCATCTGTGCCCTTCAAAGCATTTTCAAAGGCTGGGGGTGGCTGCCCCTCCCCAGACTGTAACATCTATTTCCAAAGGGAGTGTGTGTGACACCCTTTCTCAGAGGAAATTCTTTGTTCTGCCTTCCTGGGACTGGGCTTGGGGGACGATTCCATGATCTTAGACATTTTACATGGCCATATTCGAAGTTACCACTGTGAAGCTACATATAGGTATTGATCTATATGGAGTGCACACGTGTAATGGTGTCCCCGCACTCACAAAGTCCGGGTAAATGGCGCTGAACTATGTGGGGGAACCTTTGCTAGTGCAAGGGTGCCCTCACACTTAGTAACTTTGCACCTAACCTTCAGCATGTGAAGCTTAGACATATAGGTGACTCATAAGTTACTTAAGTGCAGTGAAAATGGCAGTGAAATAGTGTGTGCGTTATTTCACCGAGGCTGCAGTGGCAGGCCTGTGTAAGAATTATCAGAGCTCCCTATGGGTGGCAAAAGAAATGCTGCAGCCCATAGGGATCTCCTGGAACCCCAATACCCTGGGTACTTCAGTACCATATACTAGGGAATTATAAGGGTGTTCCAGTATGCCAATGTGAATTGGTGAAATTGGTCACTAGCCTGTTAGTGACAATTTGTAAAGAGAGAGCATAACCACTGAGGTTCTGGTTAGCAGAGCCTCAGTGAGACAGTTAGGCATCACACAGGGAACACATACTTATAGGTCACAAACTTATGAGCACTGGGGTCCTGGCTAGCAGGGTCCCAGTGACACATAACAAACATACTGAAAACATAGGGTTTTCACTATGAGCACTGGGCCCTGTCTAGCAGGATCCCAGTGAGACAGTGAAAACACCTTGACATACACTCACAAACAGGCCAAAAGTGGGGGTAACAAGGCTAGAAAGAGGCTACTTTGTCACACAACCCCCCCCCCCAAACGAAGGACAATAAGGCTAACCTTGGCCAGTTGAGACTTTATTGTCTAAGTGGTGATAAGTAGAGAGTAGTTCTGCAATAGACTGGTTACTCCCTTTATCATCCACTATATGATTACTTCCCTGTGGGGATGTAAACCACCCTGTTTGAAGTTTTTTAGCTAAGCAACAATGTGAAGATATATTTTCAGAGTTTCTATCAGTAACTTTTAGTTTAGAGCAGTGGGAATTGTCCACTGGACCTATTTCTAGTGATGAGAATGCCAGACAGGGATGCTGTCTCAGAAGAGCCATAGCTGGGCAAAAACTTTGTCCATATGGCTGGAAGAGAGAACAGGGATGCTGTTTCTCTTGAGTTGGAGCAGGACAGGGATGCTGTCCTATGAGCTCCACACTAGGGCATGGATGCTGTCCTAAGTGTTGTGAGGCAGTGCAGGGTTTCTGCACTAAAGTGTCTCTGGGAGGGTTGGAAGGATGCTCCATGTTAACTAAAATGGTGCTCTTTTTCTCACCAATATGAGTTATCCCACAGAGAGGTACTTCCACCTCAGGGAGTACAGCTATGCCAGCTGATGGTTCCCTTGGAACAGGTGCCACCCCAGGAGAGGTTTCTCCCACCACAGGACCCTGAATGGCAGGGTGGTTAGGGGATACAGTGATACCCTTTTTACCTGTTGTTGGAGAGGGATCCTGAGTTTTCAGGCCTTCTCTCCTTTGCTTTTTCATTTCAGTAGAAATTAGAGGGAACAATTCCTCAGGGATACCCAGCATGGCTGCATGGGTATAAAACTCTACATCAGCCCAACCTGAGGCCTCTAGGTCATTACCTAAGAGACAGTCTACAGGTAAGCTAGGTGATACCACCACCTGCTTACGGCCAGTAACTCCACCCCAACTAAGCTGAACTACAGCTAAGGGAAGAAACTTAGTGGAGTTATGGACATCAATAATCTTAAACTTTTGTCCAATGTTGTGTTGTTCAGGAGCCACAAGGTTTTCAGTCACCAAAGTGATACTGGCACCTGTGTCCCTGTAGGCCTGGGCCTCAACACCATTTATTGAAACTGTCTGCCTGTACTTATCCATTGTAAGGGGACAAGCAGCCAGTGTGGCAAGGCCAATGCCACTAGGTGTGACAGAAACTGTCTTGGGACTGACTACCCCAGTTTCTATGATGGACCTATAAGTGAACCCAACTACACCCTTAGCTTGACTGTTGCCAGCAGTCCCACCACTAGTACCACTACTGCTAGGGGCACTAGAGCTTGATGTATTAGTGGTGGTAGGCTCAGGGGGTTTACCTGGACAGGACTTATCCCCTGGCCTATTGCCTCTATTTTTACACACAAAGCACCAAGGCTTTTTAATGTGTGTAGGTTGTGAAGAAGAAGATGAAGAATTTGTTTTATCCCCACCCCCTGAAGAGTGTTTAGGATTCGAAGAAGGATCTTTGGTTTTACCCTTATCCCCATGCTTATCCTGAGATTTCTCACCATCTTTCTTCTTGCCATCCATGTCACCACCTGTATGAACTTTTCTGTTCACTCTTGTTCTGACCCATTTGTCTGCCTTCTTTCCCAATTCTTGGGGAGAGGTCAGATCTAAGTCCACTAGATATTGGTGTAACAAATCAGACACACAGTTATTAAGTATATGCTCTCTCAGGATCAAGTTATACAGGCTTTCATAGTCAGAAACTTTACTGCCATGTAACCATCCCTCCAAGGCCTTCACTGAATGGTCAACAAAGTCTACCCAGTCTTGTGAAGACTCCTTTTTGGTTTCTCTGAACTTAATCCTGTACTCGTCAGTGGTTAAGCCATAACCATCCAGGAGTGCATTCTTTAAAACTGTAAAATTATTGGCATCACTTTCCTTCACAGTAAGGAGTCTATCCCTACCCTTTCCACTGAAAGATAGCCATAGGATAGCAGCCCACTGCCTTTGAGGGACCCCCTGTACAACACAGGCCCTCTCAAGTGCAGCAAACCACTTGTTAATGTCATCCCCCTCCTTGTAAGGGGGAACTATCTTGTGCAGATTCCTAGAATCATGCTCTTTCACAGGATTACTATCTGTAATACTGCTGCTGCCACCATGGGGTCCTAACCCCAACCTCTGCCTTTCTTTTTCTAAGTCTAAAGTTTCCCTGTCTAGAGCCAGCTGTTGCTGTTTAAGCTTCAGTCTGGACTCTTCCACTCTCAATCTATTGAGCTCCCTTTCTAACATTCTGTCATCAGGGTGGGTGGGTTGGGCATGTTTAGACACAGAAGAATGGTGTGAATGAACAGAGGGAAACCTGTCCCTAATAGTTGGCACTCTAACAACCTGGTCTAAAGGAATGACATCCCTACTGTGATGAGAGCTCACATTAGTACCAGCCATGCTAGGTGGCCTGCTAAGGGGCAGGTTGGAAAGAATACCATCTAACATTCTTGCTGGGGCTGCCCCAGAGTCAGAATGTGAACCATCTGCTAACATCTCAACAGATGTGCCAGCTAAGGCCTTATCATTTTCAATGAGCATGTTAACTAACAATTCTCTAGAGGGATTCTTCCCTACCCCTAAACCTCTATCAATGCAGAGACTCCTTACACCTTTCCAGTTAAGGTGGTCATAAGCAGTGCTGGCCAGATCAAGAGTTTGGCTTGTACCAGACATGATAGAAAAAGGTTTAAGGGACAGAAAAAGAAAGAAAAAGTTTCAGAACTTTTTAAGGAACAGAAAAAAAAAACTTTTTAAACTTTTAAGAAACTTTTTGAAAGTTTAGAGGTACTTTTCAGCACTTAGCAATAGAGTAAGAGAAGAAAAGCAAAACTTTTTGGTTAGGTGTACATACACTGAACTTGTTTTGTATACTTTTCTCTTATGAAAAGTACAAAATGACAAAGTGGTAAGAAGTTGCAAGTACTTATCCCACCGCTGCACAACCAATGTAGGAGGCTGGCCTGGTTTGTAGTGGGTACCAAGGGGTACTTACACTCTACACCAGGTCCAGTTATCCCTTATTAGTGTAGAAGAGGTGTCTAGCAGCTTAGGCTGATAGAAAAGGTAGCTTAGCAGAGCAGCTTAGGCTGAACTAGGAGACGTGTAAAGCTCCTACTATACCACTGGTGACATATGCACAATATCATAAGAAAACACAATACACAGATATACTAAAAATAAAGGTACTTTATTTTTATGACAATATGCCAAAAGTATCTCAGTGAGTACCCTCAGTATGAGGATAGAAAATATATACAAGATATATGTACACAATACCAAAAATATGCAGTAATAGCAATAGAAAGCAATGTACAGTCACAATAGATTGCAATGAGAGCACATAGGTATTTAGGGCAACACAAACCATATACTCCAAAAGTGGAATGCGAATAACGTATGGACCCCAAACCTATGTGAGCTTGTAGAGGGTCATTGGGACTGTAAGAAAACAGTGAGGGTTAGAAAAATAGCCCACCCCAAGACCCTGAAAAGTAGGTGTAAAGTGCACCTAAGTTCCCCAGAGAGCACAGAAGTCGTGATAGGGGAATTCTGCAAAGAAGACCAACACCAGCAATGCAACAACAATGGATTTCCAGACGAGAGTACCTGTGGAACAAGGAGACCAAGTCCAAGAGTCAACCTCAAGTCGGGAGTGGGCAGATGCCCAGGAAATGCCAGCTGTGGATGCAAAGAAGCTGCCACCGGATGGTAGAAGCTGTGGATTCTGCAAGAACGAAGAGGACTAGGAACTTTCACTTTGGAGGATGGATGTCCCATGTCGTGAAGAAGCTTGCAGAGGTGTTCCCACGCTGAAAGACCGCAAACAAGCCTTGCTAGCTGCAAGGGTCGCGGTTAGGGTTTTTGGATGCTGCTGTGGCCCAGGAGAGACCAGGATGTCGCCAATTGCGTGAGGAGACAGAGGGGGCGCCCAGCAAGACACGGAACCCTCTCAGAAGCAGGTAGCACCCACAGAAGTGCCGGAACAGGCACTACAAAGAAGAGTGAACCGGAGCTCACCCGAAGTCACAAATGAAGATCCCACGACGCCGGAGGACAACTCAGAAGGTTGTGCACTTCAGGTTAGAGTGTCGGGGACCCAGGCTTGGCTGTGCACAAAGGAAATCCTGGAAGAGTGCACAGGAGCCGGAGCAGCTGCAAATCACGCGGTACCCAGCAATGCAGTCTAGCGTGGGGAGGCAAGGACTTGCCTCCACCAAACTTGGACTGAAGAGTCACTGGACTGTGGGAGTCACTTGGACAGAGTTGCTGAGTTCCAGGGACCACGCTCGTCATGCTGAGAGGGGACCCAGAGGACTGGTGATGCAGTCTTTTGTTGCCTGCGGTTGCAGGGGGGAAGATTCCGTCGACCCACAGGAGATTTCTTCGGAGCTTCTAGTGCAGAGAGGAGGCAGACTACCCCCACAGCATGCACCACCAGGAAATCAGTCTCGAAGGCGGCAGGATCAGCGATACAAGGTTGCCGTACTCGTCTTTGCTACTTTGTTGCGGTTTTGCAGGCGTCCAGAGCAGTCAGCGGTCGATTCCTTGGCAGAAGGTGAAGAGAGAGATGCAGAGGAACTCTGATGAGCTCTTGCATTCGTTATCTAAAGAATTCCCCAAAGCAGAGACCCTAAATAGCCAGAAAAGGAGGTTTGGCTACCTAGGAAGGAGGATAGGCTAGCAACACAGGTAAGAGCCTATCAAAAGGAGTCTCTGACGTCACCTGCTGGCCCTGGCCACTCAGAGCAGTCCAGTGTGCCAGCAGCACCTCTGTTTCCAAGATGGCGGAAGTCTGGAGCACACTGGAGGAGCTCTGGGCACCTCCCCTGGGAGGTGCAGGTCAGGGAGTGGTCACTCCCCTTTCCTTTGTCCAGTTTCGCGCCAGAGCAGGGCTGGGGGATCCCTGAACCGGTGTAGACTGGCTTATGCGGAGATGGGCACCATCTGTGCCCATCAAAGCATTTCCAGAGGCTGGGGGAGGCTACTCCTCCCCAGCCCTGACACCTTTTTCCAAAGGGAGAGGGTGTAACACCCTCTCTCTGAGGAAGTCCTTTGTTCTGCCTTCCTGGGCCAAGCCTGGCTGGACCCCAGGAGGGCAGAAACCTGTCTGAGGGGTTGGCAGCAGCAGCAGCTGCAGTGAAACCCCAGGAAAGGCAGTTTGGCAGTACCCGGGTCTGTGCTAGAGATTCGGGGGATCATGGAATTGTCTCCCCAATGCCAGAATGGCATTGGGGTGACAATTCCATGGTCTTAGACATGTTACATGGCCATGTTCGGAGTTACCATTGTGACGCTATACATAGGTAGTGACCTATGTGTAGTGCACGCATGTAATGGTGTCCCCGCACTCACAAAGTTCAGGGAATTTGCCCTGAACGATGTGGGGGCACCTTGGCTAGTGCCAGGGTGCCCACACACTAAGTAACTTAGCACCCAACCTTTACCAGGTAAAGGTTAGACATATAGGTGACTTATAAGTTACTTAAGTGCAGTGGTAAATGGCTGTAAAATAACGTGGGTGTTATTTCACTCAGGCTGCAGTGGCAGGCCTGTGTAAGAATTGTCAGAGCTCCCTATGGGTGGCAAAACAAATGCTGCAGCCCATAGGGATCTCCTGGAACCCCAATACCCTGGGTACCTCAGTACCATATACTAAGGAATTATAAGGGTGTTCCAGTATGCCAATGTGAATTGGTGAAATTGGTCACTAGCCTGTTAGTGACAATTTGTAAAGAGAGAGCATAACCACTGAGGTTCTGGTTAGCAGAGCCTCAGTGAGACAGTTAGGCATCACACAGGGAACACATACTTATAGGTCACAAACTTATGAGCACTGGAGTCCTGGCTAGCAGGGTTCCAGTGACACATAACAAACATAATGAAAACATAGGGTTTTCACTATGAGCACTGGGCCCTGTCTAGCAGGATCCCAGTGAGACAGTGAAAACACCCTGACATACACTCACAAACAGGCCAAAAGTGGGGGTAACAAGGCTAGAAAGAGGCTACTTTCTCACACAACCCCCCCCCCCCCAAACGAAGGACAATAAGGCTAACCTTGGCCAGTTGAGACTTTATTGTCTAAGTGGTGATAAGTAGAGAGTAGTTCTGCAATAGACTGGTTACTCCCTTTATCATCCACTATATGATTACTTCCCTGTGGGGATGTAAACCACCCTGTTTGAAGTTTTTTAGCTAAGCAAAAATGTGAAGATATATTTTCAGAGTTTCTATCAGTAAGTTGTAGTTTAGAGCAGTGGGAATTGTCCACTGGACCTATTTCTAGTGATGAGAATGCCAGACAGGGATGCTGTCTCAGAAGAGCCATAGCTGGGGAAAAACTTTGTCCATATGGCTGGAAGAGAGAACAGGGATGCTGTTTCTCTTGAGTTGGAGCAGGGCAGGGATGCTGTCCTATGAGCTCCACACTAGGGCAGGGATGCTGTCCTAAGTGTTGTGAGGCAGTGCAGGGTTTCTGCACTAAAGTTTCTCTGGGAGGGTTGGAAGGATGCTCCATGTTAACTAAATGGTGCTCTTTTTCTCACCAATATGAGTTATCCCACAGAGAGGTACTTCCACCTCAGGGAGTACAGCTATGCCAGCTGATGGTTCCCTTGGAACAGGTGCCACCCCAGGAGAGGTTTCTCCCACCACAGGAATGGTATCCTGAATGGCAGGGTGGTTAGGGGATACAGTGATACCCTTTTTACCTGTTGTTGGAGAGGGATCCTGAGTTTTCAGGCCTTCTCTCCTTTGCTTTTTCATTTCAGTAGAAATGAGAGGGAACAATTTCTCAGGGATACCCAGCATGGCTGCATGGGTATAAAACTCTACATCAGCCCAACCTGAGGCCTCTAGGTCATTACCTAAGAGACAGTCTACAGGTAAGCTAGGTGATACTACCACCTGCTTAGGGCCAGTAACTCCACGCCAACTAAGCTGAACTATAGCTAAGGGAAGAAACTTAGTGGAGTTATGGACATCAATAATCTTATACTGTTGTCCAATGATGTGTTGTTCAGGAGCCACAAGGTTTTCAGTCACCAAAGTGATACTGGCACCTGTGTCCCTATAGGCCTGGGCCTCAACACCATTTATTGAAACTGTCTGCCTGAACTTATCCATTGTAAGGGGACAAGCAGCCAGTGTGGCAAGGCCAATGCCACTAGGTGTGACAGAAACTGTCTTGGGACTGACTACCCCAGTTTCTATGATGGACCCATAAGTGAACCCAACTACACCCTTAGCTTGACTGTTGCCAGCAGTCCCACCACTAGTACCACTACTGCTAGGGGCACTAGAGCTTGATGTATTAGTGGTGGTAGGCTCAGGGGGTTTACCTGGACAGGACTTATCCCCTGGCCTATTTCCTCTATTTTTACACACAAAGCACCAAGGCTTTTTAATGTGTGTAGGTTGTGAAGAAGAAGATGAAGAATTTGTTTTATCCCCACCTCCTGAAGAGTGTTTAGGATTCTTAGAAGGATCTTTGATTTTACCCTTATCCCCATGCTTATCCTGAGATTTCTCACCATCTTTCTTCTTGCCATCCTTGTCACCACCTGTATGAACTTTTCTGTTCACTCTTGTTCTGACCCATTTGTCTGCCTTCTTTCCCAATTCTTGGGGAGAGGTCAGATCTGAGTCCACTAGATATTGGTGTAACAAATCAGACACACAGTTATTAAGAATATGCTCTCTCAGGATCAAGTTATACAGGCTTTCATAGTCAGAAACTTTACTGCCATGTAACCATCCCACCAAGGCCTTCACTGAATGGTCAACAAAGTCTACCCAGTCTTGTGAAGACTCCTTTTTGGTTTCTCTGAACTTAATCCTGTACTGTTCAGTGGTTAAGCCATAACCATCCAAGAGTGCATTCTTTAAAACTGTAAAATTATTGGCATCACTTTCCTTCACAGTAAGGAGTCTATCCCTACCCTTTCCACTGAAAGATAGCCATAGGATAGCAGCCCACTGCCTTTGAGGGACCCCCTGTACAACACAGGCCCTCTCAAGTGCAGCAAACCACTTGTTAATGTCATCCCCCTCCTTGTAAGGGGGAACTATCTTGTGCAGATTCCTAGAACCATGCTCTTTCACAGGATTACTATCTGTAATACTGCTGCTGCCACCATGGGGTCCTAACCCCAACCTCTGCCTTTCTTTTTCTAAGTCTAAATTTTCCCTGTCTAGAGCCAGCTGTTGCTGTTTAAGCTTCAGTCTGGACTCTTCCACTCTCAATCTATTGAGCTCCCTTTCTAACATTCTGTCATCAGGGTGGGTGGGTTGGGCATGCTTAGACACAGAAGAATGGTGTAAATGAACAGAGGGAGACCTGTCCCTAATAGTTGGCACTCTAACAACCTTGCCTAAAGGAATGACATCCCTACTGTGATGAGAGCTCACATTAGTACCAGCCATGCTAGGTGGCCTGCTAAGGGGCAGGTTGGAAAGAATACCATCTAACATTCTTGCTGGGGCTGCCCCAGAGTCAGAATGTGAACCATCTGCTAACTTCTCAACAGATGTGCCAGCTAAGGCCTTATCATTTTCAATGAGCATGTTAACTAACAATTCTCTAGAGGGATTCTTCCCTACCCCTAAACCTCTATCAACGCAGAGACTCCTTACACCTTTCCAGTTATGGTGGTCATAAGCAGTGCTGGCCAGATCAAGAGTTTGGCTTGTACCAGACATGATAGAAAAAGGTTTAAGGGACAGAAAAAGAAAGAAAAAGTTTCAGAACTTTTTAAGGAACAGAAAAAAAAAACTTTTTCAACTTTTAAGAAACTTTTTGAAAGTTTAGAGGTACTTTTCAGCACTTAGCAATAGAGTAAGAGAAGAAAAGCAAAACTTTTTGGTTAGGTGTACATACACTGAACTTGTTTTGTATATTTTTCTCTTATGAAAAGTACAAAATGACAAAGTGGTAAGTAGTTGCAAGTACTTATCCCACCGCTGCACAACCAATTTAGGAGGCTGGCCTGGTTTGTAGTGGGTACCAAGGGGTACTTACACTCTGCACCAGGTCCAGTTATCCCTTATTAGTGTAGAAGAGGTGTCTAGCAGCTTAGGCTGATAGAAAAGGTATCTTAGCAGAGCAGCTTAGGCTGAACTAGGAGACGTGTAAAGCTCCTACTATACCACTGGTGTCATATGCACAATATCATAAGAAAACACAATACACAGATATACTAAAAATAAAGGTACTTTATTTTTATGACAATATGCCAAAAGTATCTCAGTGAGTACCCTCAGTATGAGGATAGCAAATATACACAAGATATATGTACACAATACCAAAAATATGCAGTAATAGCAATAGAAAGCAATGCAAGCAATGTACAGTCACAATAGATTGCAATGAGAGCACATAGGAATAGGGGCAACACAAACCATATACTCCAAAAGTGGAATGGTAATAACGTATGGACCCCAACCCTATGTGAGCTTGTAGAAGGTCGCTGAGACTGTAAGAAAACAGTGAGGGTTAGGAAAACAGCCCACCCCAAGACCCTGAAAAGTAGGTGTAAAGTGCACCTAAGTTCCCCAGAGAGCACAGAAGTCGTGATAGGGGAATTCTGCAAGGAAGACCAACACCGGCAATGCAACAACAATGGATTTCCAGACGAGAGTACCTGTGGAACAAGGGGACCAAGTCCAAGAGTCACACTCAAGTCGGGAGTGGGCAGATGCCCAGGAAATTCCAGCTGTGGATGCAAAGAAGCTGCCACCGGATGGTAGAAGCTGTGGATTCTGCAAGAACGAAGAGGACTAGGAACTTTCACTTTGGAGGATGGATGTCCCACGTCGTGAAGAAGCTTGCAGAGGTGTTCCCACGCTGAAAGACCGCAAACAAGCCTTGCTAGCTGCAAGGGTCGCGGTTAGGGTTTTTGGATGCTGCTGTGGCCAAGGTGAGACCAGGATGTCGCCAATTGCGTGAGGAGACAGAGGGGCGCCCAGCAAGACAGGGAGCCCTCTCAGAAGCAGGCAGCACCCACAGAAGTGCCAGAACAGGCACTACAAAGACGAGTGAACCGGAGCTCACCCTAAGTCACAAAAGAAGATCCCACGACGCCGGAGGACAACTCAGAAGGTTGTGCACTGCAGGTTAGAGTGTCGGGGACCCAGGCTTGGCTGTGCACAAAGGAAATCCTGGAAGAGTGCAAAGGAGCCGGAGCAGCTGCAAATCATGCGGTACCCAGCAATGCAGTCTAGCGTGGGGAGGCAAGGACTTACCTCCACCAAACTTGGACTGAAGAGTCACTGGACTGTGGGAGTCACTTGGACAGAGTTGCTGAGTTCCAGGGACCACGCTCGTCATGCTGAGAGGGGACCCAGAGGACCGGTGATGCAGTCTTTTGTTGCCTGCGGTTGCAGGGGGAAGATTCCGTCGACCCACAGGAGATTTCTCCGGAGCTTCTAGTGCAGAGAGGAGGCAGACTACCCCCACAGCATGCACCACCAGGAAAACAGTCTCGAAGGCGGCAGGATCAGCGATACAAGGTTGCTGTACTCGTCTTTGCTACTTTGTTGCGGTTTTGCAGGCGTCCAGAGCAGTCAGCGGTCGATTCCTTGGCAGAAGGTGAAGAGAGAGATGCAGAGGAACTCTGATGAGCTCTTGTATTCGTTATCTAAAGAATTCCCCAAAGCAGAGACCCTAAATAGCCAGAAAAGGAGGTTTGGCTACCTAGGAAGGAGGATAGGCTAGCAACACAGGTAAGAGCCTATCAGAAGGAGTCTCTGACGTCACCTGCTGGCCCTGGCCACTCAGAGCAGTCCAGTGGGCCAGCAGCACCTCTGTTTCCAAGATGGAAGAGGTCTGGAGCACACTGGAGGAGCTCTGGGCACCTCCCCTGGGAGGTGCAGGTCAGGGGAGTGGTCACTCCCCTTTCCTTTGTCCAGTTTCGCACCAGAGCAGGGCTGGGGGATCCCTGAACCGGTGTAGACTGGCTTATGCAGAAATGGGCACCATCTGTGCCCATCAAAGCATTTCCAGAGGCTGGGGGAGGCTACTCCTCCCCAGCCCTGACACCTTTTTCAAAAGGGAGAGCGTGTAACACCCTCTCTCTGAGGAAGTCCTTTGTTCTGCCTTCCTGGGCCAAGCCTGGCTGGACCCCAGGAGGGCAGAAACCTGTCTGAGGGGTTGGCAGCAGCAGCAGCTGCAGTGAAACCCCAGGAAAGGCAGTTTGGCAGTACCCGGGTCTGTGCTAGAGACTCGGGGGATCATGGAATTGTCTCCCCAATGCCAGAATGGCATTGGGGTGACAATTCCATGGTCTTAGACATGTTACATGGCCATGTTCGGAGTTACCATTGTGACGCTATACATAGGTAGTGACCTATGTATAGTGCACGCGTGTAATGGTGTCCCCGCACTCCGCCAGCCCAGGGAAAAACTCATAATACCCTCCGCGGTCTTCTGACCGCGGAGCGGTATTATGGGGGCGGAATTCTGGCGGGCGGCCTCCGACGCCCGCCAGAATCAGAATCACCCCCATAGTGTTAGGTTAGTATAGGCTGTTAGTTTAGTTAGTGTTAGTGGGTGGGGGGTCCACAATCTTTATATATTTGCTTCTTAAGTGTGTGCGTGGGTGGGTGGCTGGCTATGTTGGGGTTCTTGTGTGTTTAAATATATATATATATATATATATATATATATATATATATATATATATATATATATATATATATTTGTATAGGATAGTATGGTATGTGTTTAGATTAGTATGTGTTGTCCTCCATGTGTCCTGTCTCATAAAGGGGGTGGGGGGTAGATGTTAAGAACGTTTCGTTACATGTGATAAGTAAGTGTAGCTTAGGTTAATTAGGGACAGTTGTGGGTAATGAGTAGTCAGGGTAGATTAAGGTAGGTAAGATTTTTCCCTCAGTTTCCTCTTCTGTGATTAGCATCTAATACATATTTGATTAACCCTTAATAGTATGTGTTGAATGGTACTTGATTGTGGGTTTGGATTCAGTGTACATCAATTTTGTACTATAACATCTGTGTCCTATGCACCAAACAAATCCCAACTGAGCTGTACGATTGGCAGCTAGCCTAGAGCTACCTTGCAAAGTGTCGCCCTTCGTTGCAACCACCAATCGGGCTTCCAGATTTGGTATTGGGGAAACAGTTTTAGGTCTGACTGCAGTGTGATGATCATGGACACCCTTATAAGATGAGTTTTCATTGGCAATCTTGTATTCTTGTCTTCATGACTCTCATACGTCATTTGTGACACAGATCAGCATGATTACCTATTTGTATGTAAACTCAGACACCTTCATTTATGCAGTTTTTGTAGTGTTTGCTTAGATTAGTATGCCATGTTATTTGTGTTATTTTTGCATGTTGACAACATTTTGCTGCCACTATTTGATGACTTAGTTATCCCCTGAGGAAGCATTCTTCTGTCCAACACAGCATGATGGTGTATGGTTTCTCATTTCATCAGATTTGTCCCTCAGGATGGGCAGAGTATGATGCAATCATGGGTACTGTGCAGATTTCTCTGACTACATATTATCAGGACAGTTGTATTGACAAGCTACGTAATTTGACAGTAGGCACATTTCAGTTATCTACTGCACAGTTGATATGTCACATTACCCAGAGACAGATGTGTTGTGTAAGTGCTATTTATTGAAAAGTGCTGTAGTGCTATCTGTACATTGTCCATGATTGTGAGTCCATTATAGTGACATCTTACATTGTGATCCAACACAAGGGTTTACCAAAATGCTTTTGACATACTGGGGTTGATGTTTCAGACAGTACAGAGGGACAGAATTTGCCAATGAGTTGGAGAGAGACAATCACTGGGCTGGGTGACAAGATATACAGTGGTTTGCAGAACAGTGCTTGAGTAAAGTTGTTGCAAGACTGGCAAGTTACAAAGCGCAGGACCTTGGTAAATGTGGGCCATGTGGCAGGGACTAGTGCTTCCGGGTCATTCTCCTTGTGAATGTGATCTGTTCCATGTCTTCTTCTTCTGATGTGTGTGTTGCCTCCTCTGTCCTTGTTGTTGTTGGTTGTGAAGGGGCAACACACACCTCAGTGTTAGAAGAAGTGGAGTAAGACATCCCAGTCGCTGCTCCCTGTGAAGGTCTTAAGGGCAGTACTGCAGCAAGGAGGATCTGCTGGTTCATGAGAATAGCAGCCACATCACAATAGTAGGCAGCCAGGTCGGCCCTGAGGGGGTCATGATTGCATTTGTGCATGCAGTGGAAGGTTTGGGGTGCGAGGTGTTGTGGCAACTCCCTTACTGCAGTGGTGAATTCCTTGACAGTTTCTTGTAGTCCTTGCAGGATGGATGTTAGGGCTTGCATAGCTGCTGCCTGATCTGCAGATAACATCATGCACGAACGCACCCCCTCAAGGCTGGCTGCCATATTTTGCATCCCCACCCCCACCTCCTTGGCCAGCTCCCACTGTACTCCAACTACAGTTCTCTCAAAGCTGGTGTCAGTGTCGTCTGAGTCCTCAGCTGTATTGGAGCTGGCAGGTCTTACAATTGGGGTGGAGGGTGGATCCTCTGCGATGGCTGCTTGTTCTGTGCTCCTCCTTGTGAATGAAGGTGAGGTCTGGAGGGTTTCAAGGACCTTTTGGATAGTCTCCTGGGGAATGTTTATCGGCTCGTCATCCATGTCATCAGGGAAATCTGGGACAGGCATATCCGCAGGAGATCCATCTCCCTCTGCAATGAAACAGGTTACAATTAGTGTGTCTGTGTTGTGGCAATTTTGATGTGACGTGCCTGCCTTTTGATGAATTCACTTTGTGATCTTGTTTTGTGTTAATTTCTCCAGTCCTTCAGATGGGCATTCTTCCAGGCCTATGGCCCACCTACATGTCACATGTATGTTATTGAGTTATCAGACTTGTCAGCCTCATCGCCTCTAGGTGTTGGTTTATGCCAAATAGAGAATTGCCACCTCCTTTTCCTACTCAAGCCTCCATCTACATCCATTCTCATGGTGAGACTTTTCACTGGCTGTGGGTGTACTGATGACCCTGGCAGCACACTTAACAATCTGGACCTGCCCCAATCTCTGATCTTTCACATCCACTTAAATGTATTTGACGTGGCATATCCTATGCATGGCAATGTTATGATCTGATATGGATGTTGACATTTGGTAATGTGTCCTGCTGATGTTGGGGAATGTGTGTTACATTGGATTGCCCTGATAATTGTATCAGTGTCCTATTTCCTCCTCTGACTGTGCAGGTGTATTTCAGTGACCAGTTACATGTGTCCCCCTCAATGCTGTTGTCTGAGCAGCATGACATTTGGGATGATGCATTGTTACCCAGGCACAGGATGGAACCTGACATATGCAGCATGGGTGTGTCCTTAATGCTGTGTAGCTCCTATTGTTGTTTACATTGGCTGATGTTTGGGACAACTATGGGCATTGACATTTGAGAGTACTGGGGCCTTTGTCTTGTTTCTGGGGATTGTTGAAATTGTCCTCCTCACCCCCTAATTTAGGTGTGTATGATCCATGGGGATGTTACTGCCATTAGCTACTTGAGCTGCACACAGAGCAGAGGTGGTAGTGGCAACTGTTATCGCAGTTACATTCCAGTTGTCGGTATGGCTAGAGGTTGGTAAGAGGGCCCTAGTTAATGTAGGGGTATGGTGGCTGACATGTGCAGGGATGTCAGTTTAACGTTGTGGCCTTCCCTCCTGGCATGGCTTTCCCTTTGCTCCATCGTTGGCATGACAGCATGCCCCCCTGGGACTGTTGTTGGTGTTGTGTAATGGTGTGCCCCAGGTCTTCTGCCCCCCCTGCCGTGCCCCTTTACTCATGCCATTCCATGTATAAGATGACTTCCATGCATTTTGTGGTCAGTATCCCCCCCCCTGCTCACAGTTGACATTATTGCATTATAATTCCCCATGCGACTTACCCTGCATGTGCGTTGTCTCCTGGTAGTCTGCGCTGTCCTGTCCTTGAATCCCTGTGACGATCTCCTCAGGGATGACGGCTGCGACCATCTCCTCCATGTGGTCCAGGGCCTCCTGGTGTGCTGGACTCCCACCTCCAGTCCGCAGTGCTGCCTTCCTGTTCCTGGCCATCTTTTCCTTGGTCCTGCATTTGCAGTCATGCCAGCGTTTCTTGCACTCGATGACTGTTCTGCGTACTTCTGCCACACTGTTAATCTTGTCGACAATTTGTTGCCATATAGCCTCTCTCCTACTGATTGGCAACTTTGAGGTGACAAACAGTTGGTGTTGGTGTTCCGTCACCTCTTTAACCAGAATTTCCTGCTCCTCTGCACTAAGGCAACACTTTCTTTTCTTCTTAAAAGTGTCCTGGTTCTTGTGTGGGTCCTCCTGGCTGGTTCCTGGTCTGCTGTCATCTTCCTGGGGTCTGTAGTGGCATATGGGATCCATTTTGGCTCTCCTCTGGTGAAATGGCAGTGTTCGTGTTTTTTTTTTATGCTATTGCGTCAAAAAACTGCGCAAATCTGGTTTGCGGGGGCGTAAATCAATCCACAGTCATTTCCGCCACGTTAACGTAGTTTTGCTTTATGACTTGACGCTGCGGTGTGCGTCAAAAATAATGACTCCTACCTGTGGTTTGCGCCGCCGTGCGTCAAAGTATAAATACGATGCCGACCAAAATGGCGTAAGCCGGCGGTAATATTTCTTACGCAAAACTGCGCCGGCGCAGTTTTGCGTAAAAAAGTATAAATATGGGCCTAGGTTTTTAAACAAAGAACTTCTGTTTCAGTAATAGGTATCCAACATATTGATTTTTCAAATGTCTTTGGTTTAAAAAAAAATTTGCAATGTAGATTTATACACAAAGTATGTCTTCACCAATACGTTTCGGCTGTAGCCTTGATCTTTTTTTTTCTTTTTTAAATAATTGTATTATTTTATCCACACTTTAACAGCATTAATGCAACCAAGTGGTGACACCATACCACACAAATAAGAGAGCCAGAGCCTCAACATCAAAATAACAGTCTAACAAAAGAGAGGTGAGTGACCATGATGAGTAAAGAAAGATAAAATAAAAAGAAAATTAAAAAAAAGGCACCAACTTATAGATCATTTATAGACTCCCAGCCCTACCAGCCACAGCATCTAAGTCAACCCCAGCCCACATTTGTTTTCTTGCAGGATCCCTCTGGACAAGGGACAGCTCTTGCTTAAACTAGGTAATAGACAGTAGTGGTTCGGGTCGAGCCATAAAGGGGCAACCAGAATTCTAGCCATCAGAATCATTAAGAAAACAATGCCCTGCAACTTCAGGGGTACGTCATACGATCTACCAAAGATAATCAGTTGAGTGGACGGTTAAATACAGCTCAGTGTAACCCTAGAGATTTCCTCACAGAGCCCCTGAAAATATTGCTGCAATACGTTACACAAGTAGAAAAATGTGCACAGTGTCTGTTCCCACCATGCCACACCTAAAGCATTCCGAACTAGACGGGCATCCTCATTTGAATGATCGGTTCGGAGTGTAATATGTATCTTGAAGAATCTTGAAATGATGTATTTTCAGCCTAGATACATTCAGAAACCGACTACACAATGGATTGATTCACTAACACCAGCCAGCACTTGTAGTGATAGTTTGCGAGTCCATTTCAAGGCTAAGGTGGATATAATATACTGTTGGTCCGAATATAGGGCCACATGTAGCAAAGTCCGATTTTGCGAATCGGAAATTGCGAGTCGGTGCGACTCGCAATTTCCGATTCGCAACATCGGATGCAGTACGGTGTCTCAGACGCCGACTGCGAGTCACTATGGGGTCGCAAAGACCCACCTCATTAATATTAATGAGGTGGGTCGCATTTTGCCCCCCCATAGCGAGTCCCTGCACTCACAGGGATGGTGGCCTACTGAAGTCAGCAGACCTCCATGTCTGTGACTGCTTTTTAAATAAAGCAGTTTTTTAAATTTATTTTGCAGCCCGTTTTCCTTAAAGGAAAATGAGTTGCAAAATAAAAAAAAATACGAAACCATTTGGTTTCATTTTTTCATAGTAGGCAGTGGTCCATTGGACTACTGCCTGCTCTGAAAAAACCTTGTGGGCAACATTCACAAGGGGGAACGGGTCCCATGGGGACCCCTTCCCTTTTGTAAATGAGTTACCACCAGTGAGACACTGGTGGTAACTGCAAATTGCTTTGCGACTGCATTCGCGGTCACAAAGCAATTCTGCATTGCGATGCGAGTCGCAAATAGGAAGGGAACACCCGTTCCTATTTGCGAGTCTCATTCACAATTTGCGAGTCGGTACCGACTCGCAAATTGTGAATGTGCATCGCAGAAGGCTGTTTGCATGGCGCAAACTGCGATTTTCGCAGTTTGCACCTTGCAAACGGCTTACTACATCTGGCCCATAGTAATTTAAAGAACTGACTAATCCTCCCTCTGCCATGGGTTCTATGCAATAGTGTGATGCAATGTACCTAATTCAACTGCCCTGAATCCTTAACTTGTTTGTTAAGAAAATTTCTAATCTAAATATACTTTTACAAACCCTGTGCTCGGAACTGCGAATTGTGTTAATAAATCCAAAAAGAATAAAACCTAATGCCTTGCGAACAGTTGGCCAACCGACTGAAGGCGAGACCTGGACCTGTCTATCGCTTGCAAATCATTAGAAAAAGAAGGAAAATCTGGGTTGAACCATAAAGAAGTATAACGAGTAAGAACAGCAATTGAAAATTTAGCCCTTATGCTTCGACAGACCTGGTAAAACACCCGGAGGGTCTTGAACCTAGTACGCTCAAAAGAAGGGGGGGTCATGGAACGGTACCCTTGGGCTGACTTCAAAATACGGAGACCGCAAGTGCCAGGTCTCATGGTAGATCATTATTTGAGGCAGGGGCTCTGAGATATCAGACCAGTAATAGTACTTTAAACTAGGAAGCGACCCCCTACCTTTGTCTTTCATTAGTTGTAAGATCCGTATTGAGCAGCGAGAACGTTTATATTGCCAAATAAACTTCGCCCAGGAGGTTTCATCCCGAGAGAAGAAAGCAGCTGTTATGAATACAGTAAGAAATTAAGGGAGAATGACCCTTTTGATCAGATTACAGCGTCCTATAAAACCTAGTGGTAGCCTGTTCCACTGCTCAAACAAATGCCTAGATTTGGCCAAAATGGGTTCATAGTTAATAGACATGATTTCCTTGATCCCAGGAGACAGCTGGACTCCCAGATATTGTGCAGATATTGTGCTGTATTCACATATCTCTTATCACCTTTGATGAAGCAGAAAATGAAGGTTTTGATTTATTAACGCATAAACGTAGTGCTGACATAATCATGTGTGACATTAACCGAACTAATAAAGATTGTACGGGGACAAAATGTGCCCTTAGAGTAGTTTGCCAACATTTATACGCGTGCTTTATATAACGTGGTGTATTAGGATTGCACTAATCCGACATAATCATAAACGTGTGCTACGATTTGCTTGTTTGAAATGTTTTAGCTTAGCATTACTTTAGCGGAGGCTTTGGCCTAGTTGCCTGGTCTCACGGTTTAGATGTTCGTATTTTTCCACTGTGCTATTAAACGTGTATTTTTGCCTGAAGCTGTATTTTTCCACAGAGACTGTTCACATGCTTATCTTAAAGTTGGTGCCAGCATGGCATATTTTCTCTTTAATTCAAGGTCGACTTGCAGGTGCGGACAATGGAGGCTCTGAGAGTAAGCTAATCGAGAGACAATGTTGCAAATTACGTACCCATCTCCAAGGATAATGTATGCTTAAGTAAAAGCTTGAGAACTGTCGTTTTTGATTGGTCAATTTGAAGCTAACCTATGAACCCTCCAATGGAGACCCTACTGGACTTGAACTGTTGTCTATAAAACCCAGGTGCACGAGAAGGAGGTAGCCATTGCGAATCTCTCTATCTTCGGACATCCCGCCATTTTGACTTCGTAGCTATTATGACCCAATTTGCTGCGACGCCATTTTGAGAGACTTTGATGCTTTCTCTAATCGAGAGAAAGAGACCTTAATGATTCTTGCCCTAGAGACTTTAACTTTGATTTGCCCCTTGCATGAAGTAGTAATCCTATCTTGCCGCCGTGAGGCAATTGCCCCGTCCAACCCTGCCCCTTTGTCCCGTCCCTATGCTGATCGAGAAACGGTACCGGTGAGACGAAGACTTCATTGATTGCTGATCGGAATTGGTAATTATGAAAAGAAACTGTAAAATTGCATTGTGTTTCTTTTGGGTAACCAACTGCTGATTTTGGTAAGAGCCCTAGTTAGGAGTTTTTCTAAATTGATGTTGCCAAATTGTTTTTGCATGAAGTCCCACATGCTGATGCTAATTTGAGGTTAGACGAGGATTCCACATGTCGCACGATGCAATTTGAGATCTTGTTATGCTGACTAAATGTACGCAATTAGCCCATTACAGATTATCGTATTAGTGCTTTGCATTGCCATTATCGAATGCCTTGTGATTCAAATGCTACATAGATTACACTTGTTTCGACGATATGGACAGCTATTAATGTTCATTTATGTTTATCATTTGGTGTTGAGACACATCTATATCGTGCTAGCTTTGTTAATATAGGGAAATAAATTCACTAACTTTGCAATAAACTGGTGTGGTTATTCCTGACTGAAAGGTCAGGGTTCGCCGAAATGTATTCTGGATTAATTGTTAAGTGTTATGTTGTCCAAGGTGCTGCTTATGTTCGTTATTGATTATTGATTTTGATGAGATTGATCGATTAAGAGTACAGAGAGTTCCCACTAAGTCAAAAGATTCATCGACCTAAAGAGCGTCCGAACGCAGGTAAATTGTTACCACGTTCCGCTCTATCAGTAGATGGTAGCAGAGGACGGTTACGTCTTTTGGGACCCTGTACCATTAGAGTACATGGGGTCGAATTAACGGTTACGCATTTTGAGGCCTCATTCGAAAAGTTGAATTAGATTTTTCTTGGGTAAGACTGATTGACAAGATGATGATGGGCTAGGTCCACCACGACTTTCCCGGGATCTCGGAACTTGCGAATGGAGAGAAAGGAGATGTGGAAACAGCGTTGGCGGTACTAGTGATGGTATGAGTGAAGTTAGGGTTTTGCGCTTGCACAGCTTATTGCCGCAGAGTGTGTGAAAAGGTTGTGAGGATTTTTCTTTTTTTTTTTTTTCTTTAAGGATAGCGGAGGCGCGACTCCGAGTGTAGAAGTAGAGAAGTCGTCGAACTTCATAGAGATAGCGGAGGTGCGGCTCCGAGTACGAGAGTAGGGAAGTCGTCGAACTTCATGTGCGTCTGGCGCTTTGTGCATAAAAAGGTCCACGTGGTTGTTGTTGTTGAGACGGGCCCTGCGAGGTCAAGAGACTCCGGAGTATGTTGATCCATGTTGTGGTCTGGGCGGTTTAGTAGGTTGATCGGGCGTGGTCAACGAGTGGGTACGTGTGTTAGGGAGTGATAGAAACTTCGACTTCGGGCTTTGACAAGATTCTAAGTGCACTAGAACAGATCATTGACAAGTTGAGAGTAGGTCTGCGGGTCAGATTTGCTTGCGAACGTGGGGATTGAGAAAGACCGAATAGCGGCCGAGACTGGTGAAAGAGATCGAATAGTGGTCACGGTTGGTGAAAGGTCCCTAAGGTCCTGAAGCGATTATGTTACCCTTCCTGTAGTAAACCGACAGATCTGGTTTTTTTTTTTTTTTTTTTTTTTTTTGGTAGCTCGCGATACATGCAAAAGGTTGTTACGGGAGGACCTGAGTGAAGGAGGATTAGCCGCGAGGCTTTGTCAGCCGCAGTGTGTGTGAGTGTGACGTCACTAAGAGCCGCGCTGGGATAGGTTGGTTGGAGAGAAGGGTCGCGCACGGATTGGACGCAGTCCGTGGCACTCGATTGGAAGGGGAAAGGCAAGTGAAGAGTATTCCGGGAATTAAAGTCACCTATTGATTACAAATTTTGTGGAATAACAGTGACCTATTGATTATAAAACTTTGTGAATTAAAAGACGAGAAAATGAAATTCCTTAAAGCATTCAGGAGCGCGATGAAGGGAGAGTCATACATTAAAGCGAGCGTAGGAGAGGAAACGCCGCCCGAGGGTACCCCAGCTTACATTGTAATGGAGGAAAAAGGGGTAGCTCCGTGTCTTTGGCTAAAACAATGGCACAAGTGGACAGAGAAACATGGGAGCGTAGCATTCCCGATACATGGGACATTCAATATAAGGGTCCTAGAGAATTTGAGATTTACGATGTATGACATGAAGGTACCTCCAAGGCCAGCACAGTTTGAGGCTCTAGCAATATGGGAACTCATGGCTAGACAGCAACAGAAAAACAAGTTTGAAACAAGGATGAGGAAGGTAGAAAAGACACTAGCGAATGCTAGGTGGGATAATGCGCAGAAGGTGTGGAGGTCAGATGTATTGCAGGGGATAAAATTGTTCCCCGCAATTACTAAGGAAGGAGAAGAGACAGGGAAGAAAGCTACCTGTAAGACAGACAGGAAGTGTTCCAAGGACAAAGAGGACGAGGAAAAGTTGAGAAGAGAAGAGGAGTTAGAGGATGAGGAGTTGATAATGCAATTGCTGAACGACCGTCCACCACCTTATGCGGAGAATGGACAAGGTCCAAGTACCAGTTCTGCCCCTCCGGCATCGGTACAGAACAGTGAAGCGCAGAATACAGGAGCACCATCGGGATCTAAGGATCCGAGCTTACTGCTCACTCCACAGATACCGCAGGTCAGGAGAATGTACCCAGATGTGCCCGTGTTGAAACCAGCAGAACATTATCAGCCACAGATGCCAGGGTACTACAGCAGTGATAACTGTGGAGGAATGATTCTAGATCCAACCGTAAGGGGCGTACAGAATGGTTACAACCCAACAATGGCACAAGCTGAATCAACTCAGTTTATGATGCCTCAAAAGCAGATGCAGGGAGGAAACGCTCAGGCTCAAATGACGGGGAGTCAGATGGGCATGCCGGCAATGATGACCCATAATATGGGGATGAACATGCCTCAGAATATGGGAAATGGACAGAATCCAGATGCAATATCACTGCCCATTACTGTAGGTCCAGTGGTACCTTTGTATAGTCAGCCTAACTTAGGTATGAGCAGTCAGGGACAAATGCTGCAGAATGGGACAGAAAGAAGGTGCATAGAAAATACTCCAGGGATAACTCTGATAGCGGCTCAGCCAACTGGACCCGGATCCTTGATGGAGTTTAGTCCCGTATGCGCTCAGTCAACACTGGTGAGGTCGAGCCCCCCACTGATAATACCATTAACATCGAACACTGAAAAGTTGCCGCAACCATCGATGGCAGTCGATGTGAATGCTACTCTGATGGGAGTAAATGCGCAACAGTTGACACAGTGGTTCAACAGTCTAAATTCCATACAAAGTTCAGACAGTGGGAAGGGAGACGATTACTTGAGCAGGATGAGACTGAACATGGAAGCACAAGAATTGGTGGAAGGGAATATGGGTGTGAACAGGTTAGAATCCTACACGGAAGAGGAGTTGAGGTATCTATGTCCAAAGATCACGAAAGAAGTAGGCAAGGTACATAAAAGTTTGCAGGAAGTAGCAGACAGGAACGGGATTGACATAGGCAAGACGAAACACTTGAGCAGGAGCTATAGGTTGGACTTTGGGACTACAGATTTTGAACACATGAGATCAGCAGGCATGAAGGCACACCTTAGAGAATTGTTGCAGAGTGCCCAAGTGTGGAGGTGCTTAGACAAGTTGGAAAGCAGATGGGTAAAGAGGAAGGATAAGAGGAGGGACAGTGCTACAGAACACAATGAGAAAAGACCGCAGAGCAGCGAGACCGTAACAATGTTACCAATGAGGGAGACAGCAGGGGGAAAATTAGTACACGTACCATGGCACCGAAGTGACATTCAGTCTTTTACGAATGATTTTCCCAAACTGAGGGAGAAGCCGATCGAATGGTATCAACAGACTGATAGGTTTGTGAAGCTTGCCAAATGTCTCTGGGAAGACCTGAACACTTTATTCGAGATTGTGGTTCCGGCAGATTTGTGGGAGGATTGCAAAAGAGCTGTAGGTTGGCCGACAAGTGAACCAGAGAGAGACAGAGAGACGGGTGCACCATCACCTATGGTGATGTGTCTGTACTATAAGGTGATTGAGCATTTGAAGACGAAGGTTGCCGCGAAAAATGTGGATTGGCAGAAAATTGATCGAACTGCCCAAGAGGCTAAAGAATCGATTCATAGTTACTATGAAAGGTTGTTGAAGGCGTTCAAGAATTACAGTGGCACGGAAGCAATCGAGGCGAAGGATATGCTTCATTTTGTGTTCAGATTTGTGGAAGGGCTGAGACCAGAGATAAGTCAGATGATAAAATCGCATTTGATCTGCTGGCAGTCGAAACCGATTGATGAAGTCTTGACTTATGCGAAATACTGTAGCGACGAAATTGAGGTGAAACAGAAAAAGCTGAAAGAGAAGGTGATGATGATGCAGCTTAAGGCGGCTCAGACAGGCTTGCAAGGTCTGCAAGGACTGCAAGGGTTGCCAGGGATGCAAGAGTTTCAACAACAGGTACCGCAACAGCAGCCGCAGTTGCAGGGAAACATGGCGTTTCAGCAACAGCAGCCGCAGTTGCAAGGAAACATGGCGTTTCAGCCACAGGGCAGAGGCAGAGGCAGAGGAGGTTTTGTGAATAATGGTCCGGATTTGAACACTGTTGTGACGGGTGTGCAGGCAATGAAGAAGGTGATGCCGTGTCACCTGTGCGGAAACGTAGGTCATTGGAAACGCGAGTGCCCGATGGTGGTGCAGGAAGGTGCAGGTACAGGTGTAGGTGTTGGTCAGCAAAACAATGATGTCAATGCATTTCAGACAATGAGGGGACCGAAAATGAGAGGTCCAAACCCAAATTTTCAGACCATAAACCAATTGCAGGGATTACAACCTATGCAGCCGCAGCAGATGCAGATGCCCCGTGTGCAGATGACGCAAATGCAGCCGATGCAACAGCAGTTACCTTTGGTACCTAATCAGCAAATGCAAATACCTTTGGCACCAATGAGTCAGCAGCAAATGATGGTTCCTCCACAGGTAACGGGTCAGGTAATGAGCACAAACGGCACAGTACAACAGTTTCCATTACACAGTGAGAGTGGAATAAACAATGTATGGGAGAGTGAAGGTTCAGGAGAAGAAGGAGACTGTGTGCTTGCGGCATCCCTAGAAGTTGATCAAAGGGGTCCGTACGTTGAGGGAAGAGTAATGGGTCATCGTGTCTCATTCTTGGTTGACACAGGGGCCACACGTTCAACTGTTAAGAGCAGTGAAGTACCAAATTTGCCACTCTCAGGGAGGACAGTTCAAGTGGTGGGAGTAGCAAACAGACACCTGACGAACCCGATTACAGATCCGGTACCAGTCAACATTGGTAATTATCAAGGGGTACATCAGTTTGTGGTGTGTGACTCAAGCCCGATAGCACTGTTAGGAAGAGACCTATTGTGTAAATTGGGTTGCTCGATCATGTGTTCAAACGAAGGAATAACAATAGAGACGAGCAATGATGGGGAAGACGAGGACAGTGTAGAGGGGGATGAGATAGAAACAGTCGACGAAGAGTACCCTCTGATTTGTCTCTTACCGATGATAACCGAAGAAGATATCCCAGCAGAATTACGGGAGACAGTCGGAAAGGAAGTGTGGGACATGACAGGGAAAGAGGTGGGATTGATGAAAGGAGTGGAACCAGTAAAAGTGATGGTAAAGCCCAATGCGATCTTTCCCCAGACCCCACAATACCACATGCCACAAGATACCCTCATGAAAGTTGCCCAACTTATTGACGAGTTCGTGAAGCAGGGAGTACTGAAAGAAGTATTAAGCAGCCCATGTAATTCACCGATAATGGGACTAATAAAGCCAAGTGGGAAAGTCCGACTTGTGCAGGATTTGAGAAAAATAAATGACATCATAATAAAGTGCTGCCCTGTCGTACCGAATCCAGCTGTGATAATGTTTCAGATCCCTTGCGAAGCTGAGTGGTTCTCAGTCATCGATTTGTCACAAGCATTCTTTTCTGTGCCTCTTCATGAGGACAGCCAATTCCTCTTTTGTTTCAAATTCCTAGACAGAGTATACAGTTGGTGTCGAATTCCTCAAGGGTTCTCTGAGTCACCGTCAATATTTAATCAAGTACTAAAGAAAGATTTGGAAGAGTTAGAGTTGCCATTCGAGTCAACCCTAGTACAGTACATTGATGACTTACTGGTTGCATCAAAGACAGAAAGTGGCTGCACAGCCGATACCATTGCTCTGTTGAACCATTTGGGAGGGAATGGACACAAGGTGTCTCCTTCCAAACTGCAGTTCTGTCAGAAGAAAGTGAAATACTTGGGTCACCAGATAGAGAAAGGATCACGGAAAATAATGAAGGAAAGAATTACTAGTGTACTTCAAATGAGTCCACCGAAGACAAGGAAGGAGGTGAGGAAGTTTTTGGGAATGGTGGGATACTGTCGCCAGTGGATTCCCAACTTCTCGTCTCTAGCAAAGCCTTTACTGAAATTGACCCAGAAGGATGCCTTGGATCAGATCGAACTGAAAGGGGATGAGATGGATGCTTTTGTTGAATTAAAGGAATGCATGTGCAGGGCTCCAGCTTTAGGTATGCCTGATTACACGAAGCCTTTCATATTGTTTTGTCATGAACGTGATGCATGTTCTTTGTCTGTCTTGACTCAAGCCCATGGTGGCGTAAACAGACCAGTAGCGTATTTTTCAGCTACTCTGGATCCGGTTGCAGCAGCACTCCCAGGGTGTTTGCGCGCCGTAGCAGCAGTTGGTATCAGCCTCACTCAGAGTGAAGGAATAGTGATGGGACACCCAGTAACAGTCATGGTCCCTCACTCAGTTGAGATACTTTTGACCCGCTCCCGAACGCAGCACATGACTGGAGCAAGACTCACAAGGTATGAAACGACTATTCTGGGCTCACCGAATGTGCAGCTGAAAAGGTGCACTACGTTGAATCCAGCTACCTTGCTTCCTGGAGAAAATGCTGAAATTGAGAACGCTGAAGACGTCGAGCATGACTGCCTTCAGGTGACTGAATTTTGCACAAAACCCCGACCGGACATCAAGGATACAAAACTTGATGTAAATGACCAAATTCTTTTTGTTGATGGTTCGTGTCTAAGAGATGGGATGGGAATTTTGAAAGCAGGATATGCTGTATGTACTGTGACAGGGGTCTTGGAAGCAGGATGGCTCCAAGGAGTCTATTCTGCACAAGTAGCAGAACTTGTAGCCCTTACCAGAGCATGTCAATTGTCTGCATTGATGAAAGTCACCATTTACACTGATAGCCAATACGGGTTTGGGATTGTGCATGACTTTGGACAACTGTGGTCACAGAGAGGTTTCCTGACTTCTTCAGGATCCCCAGTGAAAAATGGGGAGAGAATAAGGGAATTGTTACATGCCATTCAAGTGCCAGCTGAAGTTGCAGTGGTAAAGTGCAGTGCTCACACGAAAGGACAGGACTATGTGTCTCTGGGAAACGCCTATGCAGATCAAGTCGCAAGATTTTGCGCTTTGAACTGTATATTGCTAAGGGATGATTGGAATACAATAAGTGAACCAGAACTCGAACCAGCTGAAGCATTTGCCTTGAAGGTCGTAGATACAATAGAAGAACTAAAAGCACTACAGAATAATGTCAGGGAGGATGAAAGAGATTCCTGGATTAAATCACAATGTGTAAAGAGACAAGACGAGCTATGGGTTTCACATGAGGGAAAATTTGTTCTGCCAAATAGTCTCTTATCACAGCTTGCGCGATTCTATCATGGGCAAGCTCACCTAGGGAGAGATGCCATGATAAGATTGTTCAAAACTGATTGGTTTAACCCTAGATTTCGTCAAGCTGCAGAAGCAGTTTGCCATCGATGTGTCACTTGCCAACAGATGAACCCAGGAAAGGGAACAGTTGTGAGCGCGAGTCACATTGGTAGGGCAAGCGGTCCTTTTAGTCGTATGCAGATGGACTTCATTGAGATGCCTGTGCATGGAGGTTTAAGATATGTGTTGGTGATTGTGTGCATTTTTAGTCATTGGATTGAGGCATACCCCACACGTAGAAACGACAGCCTTACAGTTGCCAAGCTATTATTGAGGGAGTTAATACCACGTTTCGGATTCCCGATCTCTTTAGAATCAGATAGGGGAAGTCACTTCAATAACGAGGTGATGAAGTTACTTTGTGAAGCACTGAACATTGAGCAAAAGCTGCACTGTAGCTATCGCCCTGAGGCATCAGGACTGGTGGAGCAGATGAATGGTACGCTGAAGTCGAGAATGGCAAAAATATGTGCATCAACAAATTTGAAATGGCCTGACGCATTGCCCTTAGTGCTAATGTCAATGAGAAACACTCCGGATAGAAAAACTGGATTGTCTCCGCACGAAATTCTCATGGGCAGGGCTATGAGACTTCCTGCAGTTCCCGCAAACATGCTTTTGAATATTACAGATGATATGGTGTTAGACTACTGCAAAGGTCTGGCTGACGTGGTTCGCTCTTTCTCTCACCAGGTGGAAGCGACCACCTTGCCACCGATCCAAGGTCCAGGACACGCACTGAAAGCAGGTGACTGGGTCGTGATAAAGAAGCACGTGAGGAAGTCGTGTCTGGAACCCCGTTGGAAAGGCCCTTTCCAAGTGATCCTGACGACAACTACCGCTGTGAAGTGCGTGGGGGTTCCCAACTGGATTCACGCCAGTCATACAAAGAAGGTGTTGTGTCCCACAGATGAGGAAGTTGAAGCGCTGAAATTACCAGTGCCGGATAAAACAGTGCCGAGTGTTGAGACAGAGCAAAAGCGAACTGAAAGCGAACAAGCAACAGCAGGAGAAAAGGAGATATTATTGGAGAACGAAGAGTCCGACTCACTTGGGGAAGACCAAGGAGAAAGTTCAGACAGCGACGAAGAAGCTGCAGGTGACAAAGAGCCTGAAGCAGCTGAGGGTAGCAAAAAGCCTGAAGCAGCTGAAGGTGACAAGGAACCTGAAGCAGCTGAAAGTGATACAGAGCCTGAAGAAAGTAACGGTGACGAAGGGCTCGAAGAAAGTGAGAAAGCAGGAGAGCCTGAGCAGAAGGGGGCTTTCCCAGAAACAGACGACACAGAAAAGGAAAAAGAAAACGTGACCGATTCCCCTGAAGGTGGGGACAAAGAAAAGCAGAACGAAAAAGCTCAAACCTCTACAGAAGGGATCGCAGGTCCATCAAACGGACACGGTGCAAAAAGAAGACTAAGTATCTCACCGATAAAAGAAAAGGGTAGGGAAGGTTTGAACGAGGGAGGAAGGCCAAAAGTGAAAGAGAAAAGAAAGGAAGTGACTGTCGTGGAACAATTGTCAAGTGAAGAAAAGGACTTGGCGAAGGAGGAGAGTGCCAGCGAAGCAGAATCGAAAAGAGAAGCAAAATTGAAAAGGAAAAGGATACCAAACAGGAGGTATTCCGGTCCTGAATGGGCATATGCAGTAAATGATGATTGGACTGATGAGTTTGTATCTCTAAGCATCGAGAACGAGGAAGAAGAAGAGATACCAATAGAAAAGAAAAGTTTCATAGACTCTGTTGATTGAAACGGCAGTAAATGGTATTGCTTGCTGCAATCTAACGTGAGACAAACAACCAGCTGAGACATTGCTAAACCGAATTGAGACAAATGCTGCTAACCGATAAGTGACTGGCCTTTTGAAGAAGACGGTGTGAACATTGTGCTCGTTCGGCTTTGTAACTGAATTGCTAAGTAGTTTCATTTATAAGTGCTTCTAGCTCTCTGATTCTATACAGATCATGCCTGGGTACGCTATGCAGAATAATAGAAAGAAATATTGTAAATATGTCTGTATAGGCTTGGTACTAACATGTGTACTAATAATAATGGCAATTGTATTTGGAATGCATGGGAAGTGTGAGAAGGAAAATATTGCTGCCTCTACTATTGTTCCTGTTACTGTCACTGAACTAACACCATTGAAAAGACTAGCACTGGATGAGAGGCTCTTGCATGATAAGAAAGAGCTTTCGTATAACGTTTTCTATCGCTTATTAACAGAGTATGTTGAGACTATGGATGCGAAAGATTGTTATGTGTGTACCCAGATACTGACATCAGTAAAGGAAGGGGTGACTTATCACCACATGCCTCTTACATATGGGATTACATGTAGTATAGTAATGTCTAGGTTTTATGGTCAAGCTAACATACAGTATTTTTATTCGAATTATGATGTTACATTTGCTTATGTCCCTATAATAGCACAGCTAAGCGAGACTGCAAAATATTGGGATTACAAAATTATGAGGGACTTTTTCGAGCCAATGCAACCTTTTGAAACGGCTCACGCTCATAGGGAAAATCTTACCTGCTCACTCTCTGCAGTAGAGATAAGCTTTTTAGATCGCACAGATGATAGAAGGGCTCAAATGAAGGCAAAATTAGAAAAGGAACTACATAAGAGGACTTCAGTAGATAACTATGACTTTGCTGCTATAAAGACACAAGGGAAAATTGCTTTAGATGCTTGGCATGTAGGGAAATTTTGTATATACCGAGGTGAATCTTATTATGACAATATTTTTGTAGGAGCGAGTGAATGCAAACATACGTTTATCTTTAAGGCCAAATGGACATTCATGATGGACGGACTTGACCCTGTCATTCCAGGGGTGTATTACATTTGTGGGCATAATGCCTATTATCGTCTTCCAAAGGGATGGTTGGGAAGATGTTATTTGGGTATAGTGTTTCCAAAGGTTTATCAACTGGATGACATATCGATGATTGAAAAGACACCTGGATCCCATCGTATCCAGAAAAGAGAGACCGCAGCTGCTGTGGTAGGTGATATATTTGGAGCCATGATTCCTTCATTAGGAGTTGTGCTGAATTCTATCAAAATAAGAAAGTTGTCTACTATAGTGGATAACATGCTGACGAAGTTTTCAGGTGCTATAATCCTGATGGATGCTGAACTTGCAGCGGAAAGAGCTATGACTCTTCAAAATAGGCTTGCTTTAGACATTCTTTTAGCAAAGGATGGAGGCGTTTGCAAAATGATTGGTGCACGTCACTGCTGCACCTATATACCTGATAATAGTGTGAAGATTAAAACTATGCTTGCTAATCTAACAAAAGAAAGTGCGGATTTGAAAGAACTGAAGGAACCAGGAGTGTGGGAGAAGGTTGGAAAGGGACTAGCTTCAGTGGGACATTGGATTGGGGGAATTTGGAATGGAATATTATTGAAAATAATAGAAGGAATATTAATAGTGATAATTTGTGTATTTGGAATATGGGGAATAAAAAGGGGAATAATAATGATTATGGAAAGAATTAAAAGAAGAAAGGAGGAGAAAATTATGAAAAGAATGGCAGAAGAATACAAAGCGCAAACTAGGGGAACTAAAAGGAAAAGGGAGCTGACAGAATTTTAATGGGATAAAATTTGTGGGCTAAATTTGTGTGATGACAAGTAGTCATCAGAGGAGGGATTGATGAAGCAGAAAATGAAGGTTTTGATTTATTAACGCATAAACGTAGTGCTGACATAATCATGTGTGACATTAACCGAACTAATAAAGATTGTACGGGGACAAAATGTGCCCTTAGAGTAGTTTGCCAACATTTATACGCGTGCTTTATATAACGTGGTGTATTAGGATTGCACTAATCCGACATAATCATAAACGTGTGCTACGATTTGCTTGTTTGAAATGTTTTAGCTTAGCATTACTTTAGCGGAGGCTTTGGCCTAGTTGCCTGGTCTCACGGTTTAGATGTTCGTATTTTTCCACTGTGCTATTAAACGTGTATTTTTGCCTGAAGCTGTATTTTTCCACAGAGACTGTTCACATGCTTATCTTAAAGTTGGTGCCAGCATGGCATATTTTCTCTTTAATTCAAGGTCGACTTGCAGGTGCGGACAATGGAGGCTCTGAGAGTAAGCTAATCGAGAGACAATGTTGCAAATTACGTACCCATCTCCAAGGATAATGTATGCTTAAGTAAAAGCTTGAGAACTGTCGTTTTTGATTGGTCAATTTGAAGCTAACCTATGAACCCTCCAATGGAGACCCTACTGGACTTGAACTGTTGTCTATAAAACCCAGGTGCACGAGAAGGAGGTAGCCATTGCGAATCTCTCTCTTCGGACATCCCGCCATTTTGACTTCGTAGCTATTATGACCCAATTTGCTGCGACGCCATTTTGAGAGACTTTGATGCTTTCTCTAATCGAGAGAAAGAGACCTTAATGATTCTTGCCCTAGAGACTTTAACTTTGATTTGCCCCTTGCATGAAGTAGTAATCCTATCTTGCCGCCGTGAGGCAATTGCCCCGTCCAACCCTGCCCCTTTGTCCCGTCCCTATGCTGATCGAGAAACGGTACCTGTGAGACGAAGACTTCATTGATTGCTGATCGGAATTGGTAATTATGAAAAGAAACTGTAAAATTGCATTGTGTTTCTTTTGGGTAACCAACTGCTGATTTTGGTAAGAGCCCTAGTTAGGAGTTTTTCTAAATTGATGTTGCCAAATTGTTTTTGCATGAAGTCCCACATGCTGATGCTAATTTGAGGTTAGACGAGGATTCCACATGTCGCACGATGCAATTTGAGATCTTGTTATGCTGACTAAATGTACGCAATTAGCCCATTACAGATTATCGTATTAGTGCTTTGCATTGCCATTATCGAATGCCTTGTGATTCAAATGCTACATAGATTACACTTGTTTCGACGATATGGACAGCTATTAATGTTCATTTATGTTTATCATTTGGTGTTGAGACACATCTATATCGTGCTAGCTTTGTTAATATAGGGAAATAAATTCACTAACTTTGCAATAAACTGGTGTGGTTATTCCTGACTGAAAGGTCAGGGTTCGCCGAAATGTATTCTGGATTAATTGTTAAGTGTTATGTTGTCCAAGGTGTTGCTTATGTTCGTTATTGATTATTGATTTTGATGAGATTGATCGATTAAGAGTACAGAGAGTTCCCACTAAGTCAAAAGATTCATCAACCTAAAGAGCGTCCGAACGCAGGTAAATTGTTACCACGTTCCGCTCTATCACCTTCAGGGCTAGGCTTGTTAAATAGGATTTGCGTCTTTAGACTATTAAGCTAATTTCCAGAGAGTGACCCAAATATCTGAGCTTCATGCTCAACCTCTAACATGGATACTGATAGATCCGAGGTGAATACTGTCACGTCATCTGCCTATGCAGATACGCTGTACGTAGAATCGTTGGTCTTCAGAGGAGCCAATTGCCAATGTTGTTTTTAATTTGTGTTTGTAATTTGTGTGTATTTTTTAATATATCTTCCTCTCTTTAGATATATAAATATAGCTGTGTATATTTAGTATAACATTTTAGTGGATATTAATTTACTTTTTATTATATTAATTTTAAACATATTATTTAACATTTATTACTTTAAACTGTATACAAATTCAAAATTTTTGTATGTTTTTTAACAATATTATTGTCCACATTATATTTGATCAATATTTGTGTACTTACCATTACAAGTATAGTAAATCTATACTTACCTAATAATTTACTTCCTTGATATTTTGATCTTTAATATTTTTACATGATATTCTGTCAAAACAATATTCTGTCAGTGATCCTAGATGGACGCATACCGGTTGACATTAATTACGGCATCTCTTGAGAGCACCTTAGACTTTCTCATGCACCTGATCTGGAGGTTCAAATTCATCAGGCATCGCAGATAGTTGATGCATCTCATTTGCAAGCAAACGCCTACCTTATGTGTAGGTGTAAATTCATTTTCAAAATTTTCCAAAGGGTAACCCTGAGATAGGATGAGAGACAAAACAGTCTTGTTGATGTTTGAACAGGCTTTTCGCACAATCTTTCTAATTGTCTGGTGCAAGGATAAGGAATCAGGGTCGGTAGACTGATACTGGTCAAACAGGTCCTTTTCCTGAACTAGAAATGTGTGCTGAAATTCCAAATGTGTTGTAAATATGTTTCAGCATGTCTTCCCTTTCTGAAGCCTTTATGTATTTCCTTTTGGGAATTACCTTTGCTGACTCTACCTCGTCTTGAATGTCTTTCACTTATTAAACTGCACTGCCTACTAATCAGCCTTGTCAAGAATAGCTTACAGTTGCCTCTGAGACAAACATATCTGCCTATCCTCATCACCAGGTTCATCTCAAGCACCTTCTTTCCTAAACACCGTAAGTCTTCATTGCAAACCAATAAAAATACCACTTTGGGAGAGATTTGGTTATTGGTGCGGATGTTGCAAACCCTTCTCAAGGTACACCCACAATCCTTGTCAGGGTATATGACAAAAATCACTAAATGAACCTGTGCTTAACCCTCTGGTATCTTATCACAACAGCGAAGACAATGTGTAAAATATTTATGCAGTGCTCAAACAATATTAAGGTGAAAACACAACATAAAAGAAATCCCAAACCAATTTAGAAAAACAAAGTATATTTTAATAAATAAAATTATATCAACACAACAAAAATTGAATCAGTGGAACTGAAATAAGCACTTTAAAAGACTTTAGGTAAATTAGCAGCTAGAAGCAAATAGCACTAATTACGGTTATCTGGCTGTGCTGGACCATTGGAAATTCTCATGTTCAGACTGACCGTGATGCGGTATAGGCTGGGCTCAGGGTCAAGTGTGTCTCGCTGATAGCCTTGGAATCAAGATGTGAAGTCCAGTCCGCATCAACCTGGGCAGCACTGCAGCAAGTAGCCATCGAGCAGGAGCTGCGATGCTGAATCCTGTGTCGAGATGCATTGCGCTAGGTTGGAGCTGTTGAAACTGCTCATCACAAGCTGCGAGGCTGGGGTCGACATGCGTCAGGCTGCATTGTGACAATGAAGCCATGGGTCTTGGGCTGCGTTGTGGAGACTTGGGTCTAGAGGAATCACGCTGGGTCGGTGCTGGAGTAGCTGCCACTCAGGAGCTCCAACACTCAGTGTTGGGTTGGTACAGATGAACCCACCAATTAGGAGCCTGTTGTGTCTCTAAGCTCAGGCCAGAAGGTCAGCCAGCTAGTGTGAAGTTCTTTTTGAGTACAGGAGGCAGCCCCTATTAAAGTGCAAGTGTTGTGGGTGACAGTTCCTACTTAACCCATCCTATAAGGACGACCCATCCTGCCCACATCTAATCCCTCTTTGTAATAAAATCTGGGTGGAATAGACAAACACCAACTGCAACTAGTCATGTGACCCAGGATGCAAGATGCAGGCACCAAGTGGTAAGGAAAAGAAAATGGCAACTTTCTAAAAGTGGCATTTTCACAATTGTGACTCACAATCCGACTATTAAATAGGGTATTCAATGAAAATGTTATTGAGAGTAAACATGGCATTCCCAACTGCTCTCAATCAAATGTTATCACTTATAAATCATGATAAGGTAACCGAATGTCATTCTATGGGAGAGACAGGCCTTACAGTGCTCAAAATAAAAAAAAAAGCTTTTCACTACCAGGACATATAAAAAGTAAAAGTACATGTTCAACTTTTCTAAATTCACTGAGCCATGCCCTATAAGCTGTTTAGGACCTACCCTAGTGGTGATGTATATGTTTTAAAAAAGAAGGTTTAGTCCTGACAAAAGGTTTATTTTGTTGGTAGAAATGTCAGTTTAAAACTGCACACAGGCTGCAATAGCAGGCCTGGACATGTTTTAAGGGCTACATAAGTGGGTGGCACACTAAGGGCCTAATTACGAGTCTGGCTGTCTCAAGACCGCCAGGCTCCTGGTGGCAGTCTGGACCGCTTCTGCTGTGGCAGGCCAACCGCCACCTTACGATCCTAGCAGTCCACCCGCCACGGTACCGCCATCTCCGCCGAGATCGGTGATCCTGACATTGCAGGTTGTAATCAGCCAGGGCGCTGCTGCACGCAGCGCTGCCCTGCTGATTACAACCTGGTTCTCCACCAGCCTTTTCATGGCAGTTTCACAGCCATGAAAAGGCTGGGGGAGAACAGGTGCAGGGCCCCCCTGCCCAGCACCCTCGTAATGTGTACTGTCTGCTGTTTAGTGGTTAGTTGAAGGGTGGAGGCTTTCTTTCTGCCATACTTTTTGTGAGAAATACTTCCTTTTAGCCTTCTTCACCCTAATTGTTTATAACCAATACTGGTGATAACTCACTCTGGCTGTGCCCTGGGCTCTGCTAACCAGGCTTAGGACAGTGCTGTGATTAAAAAGGTATATGGTACCTGGTATATGCTATGATTGCCATTGGCAATGACAGACCCCTGTAAGTCCCTAGTATATAATAAGGCAAGGGGGATTCAAGCTAGGTATAAGTCCCTGGTATATAACAGGGCAGGGAGGTTTAGAGGCCCATCAGATTCCCTGCACTGGAATGTGCATTGCTGTGTTGCCTGCTGTCACTTTTAATGGCAGCCTTGCTTTGCAAACTGTCTTTAAAACTAAAATACATGCAACTTCGACTTTGGAATTAAACGTACTTCCAAAGTGATAATCTACTTTTTTTACCTATACATCATCTCTGAGGTCTCCCCTAGGTTCCCCAACGGTGAAATGCCATGTAAGTATAAGCAGGGACATTAGGGACTGTGGGCAGAAAATTGTGTTTTGTTTTTCCCCGTTGTAGATACCTAGCTCCATAGGCTAACACTGGAATATTTTAATTAAGTATAAATATTGCTAGGAAGGAGCTAGAAGTGTAATTCAAGGGCTCAAAACATTGATAATGATAAATCCACTAATTTACCACTGTTTAATTTATCACAACTATTGCAGAAAATAGGTTATAAGACTTTCTTTTCTGTGAGCCAAAATTCAGCCTTCCTGCAGCCTCTCCTGATTGGTCAGCCTTAACAGGCTGCTTTTATGAGGTGCTAAGAGGCCTGCATAGAGCAGAGGTTATCTGTAGGGGGAGCTCTGCAGCTGCAGAGCACAGGGCAGAAATGGGGGCTAGGTAAATGAAATAGGGCTTCAAAGAGAACAGGACAGAAAGGAATGCCAGTTAGGCCCACCCCTTCTCCCTGTACACCCCAGTCAGATGGCAGGCCGAGGAGTGGAATTTGCAGATGGCCTGGGGATGGAGTGTTATTGAAAATGAGCCACACCAGCATGTTGGTTTAGCCAGGTCTTGCTTCTCTGTAGAAGAATCCTCCATCTTCGATTTTTCAAGATTTTTGTGGGACAAGAATATGCCACACTTTGGAGGAAGCTGTCATGCTTTCTGGTGGCACCCTGCATTTCATTGGACAGGGGTGTCCCCTGCTTGTCCCCCGCAGACCATTGCATAAATATGTGAGAGCTGCATAGCAAATCAGATCTGCTGTCTGAAACCGCAAGGAGAAGGACTGCCCTGCTGGAATCCTGATCTGCACCCCAAAGGACTGCTCTCTGAAGGATTGCTCCTGCTACACACTGGGAGCTACAGCCCTGAGGACTTGGCCTTGTTTCCAAAAGGATTAACAAGTGGACTCCCTGAATGCAACAGGCTAACAGAGCTTCCCTGGATCATCTCCCTAAGAAGTCCCCAGCCTGGAGTGTGTCCAGTGGACTCTTAGGGATTTGGCCGTGTGCGTTGTGGGATTTGTAGTCGAAACATCCACGCACTTTCTTAGAGCTTCTAGACCCTTACCTTTGTGTTTGGGACACTTGAATCCTCAAGGGGAACTTCAGAAAGAAGTTCTAGAAGTTTGGAGTAGTTTTGGGAAAAAGCTCCATAAGGTGACTAATCCATTGATGTGAGTCAAGCCAGGTCCGCCAAACTGCAACCCGGCTGGAATGTTAGGTTCATCCAGCTGAAGCTCCGGAGCTTTTCCCATTGACAAGACTTTCAGGAGTTGACCGGGAGCTTGCACTGAGCGAAACCAATGATGTTGCATAGGATCCCAGACTGACGAGGAGCCTATCCAACAACAAGAGAAGAAGCTCCAGAAAAACGACTAAGGCCCATATTTATACTTTTTCAAACAAAACTGTGCTAACGTAGTTTTGCGGGAAAAAGTTTACCGCCGGCTAGCGTCATTCCAAGATGCCGGCCGGGCGTCTTATTTATGGAATGGCGCACACTGGCGCAAAGGGTGGGCTAACGTCATAGAAAATGACGTTAGCCGGGTGGGGGTGGCGGTATAGGAGAAGAGGGTTTTACACCAAAAAATGACATTAGGCTGGTTAGAGTAAAAAAAGATGACTCTAACCAGTCTAGTGTAATTTCTTGGTGCAAAACCTACCATACTACATGACGCCTGTCTTATAAAAGACAGGAGTCATGCCCACCACCCCAATGGGCCGCACAGGGTACAAGGGTCCCAGTGCCATGTATGGGAGCCCATTTCAGGGCCCCCAAAGGCACTTTAAGGAATATTCAAAAAAACTTACCTCTACTTACCTGGGATGGGGTTCCGCATCCTCCGCTGTCCCTATGGTGTGGGTGGGGGTGTCCCTGTAGCCTGGGGAATGCACCTGTAGACTTATTCCATGGTGTTCCACCATGGGAATTGGCCCACAGGTCCCCTAACGCCTGCACTGACCCAGGCGTTAAATAATGGCGCTAAGCAAGCTTTGCACCATTATTTAGGCCCGCCTCCCTCCTGTGCACCATTTTTGCACGGGAGGATAAATAATGCACCTGGGCCTTAGAGTCATTTTTTGCCTGGGAACGCCTACCTTGCATCTCATTGACGCAAGGTAGTTTCCCGCTAGCAACAAATGACTTTAACTTCAAAACTTTGGCGCTAGAAGGGTCTAGCGCCAAAGTAATAATTTGGAATTAGGTTTGTGCTGAATTAACGTAAAAAAATGACACTAATTCAGCACAAACAGAGTATAAATCTGGGCCTCAGTCTGAAGGTAAAACTTTGATGGAGGGCTCCAGCTTAGTGTATCCGAGAATGGTTCTATCGCAGTCACCCTCAAATTGTGAATTGGTCCCAGTCTAGCGTGACCAGATGACCCCAGTTGGTGCTATTGGCTTTTAAGCACTAGAAAGCACATTTTTAGATTTAACACTTAAAAATTAATATATCCGGTTTCCTATATTATAGTTTTGTTGTTTTGGTGTCATTTTAAAAATAAAACATTTTCCTATGTTTATAAATTGGTGTGGGATTTTTATATTGTGTGTGGTGTCTTACTTATTTACTGTATTGGTGTATTTAAATGCTTTACATACTTGTCTCCTAAATTAAGCCTGCCTGCTCGCAGCGAGCTACCAAGGATTGAGCCAGGGGCTAGTGTATTGAGACCATGCATGGACCTTATGTTGGGGTGGTGGCCTTATTACTAGTGGTAGGTGCAAACTTATCCCTAGTAATAATCCATTCTCCAACACTTTGTTATCAGAGCCTTGCAATACTGTTCCCAGTCTTTAGCTGCATTGGACTTTGTGAGCGAGTATTTATTTTGTATTTTCATGCCGTTCGTTAGCGTTTCTTCTTGCCACTGTGCTTGCCATCGAAACCTAATTTTCTGAGTTAGAATCAGATATCGAAATGTTAGCTGTAAGGTGGAGATGTGGCTGGAAATTTACCATTAAGGTCTGTGGGCTGTGGCCACTTTGTTCTCGCGCTTCGATTTTAAAATCTGCAGTGTATTTGAAAAGTGACAGAGAAGCAGCCGTGTAATCTATCACTGTAGTGGACTTTTTTTTAAATATCCATCCAAACTGGGAGTTTATACCCTTTGAAACTCACGTTTAGGATTCGTAGCCCTGAAGCTGTTAACCATGGAGCAGTTCAGGAGAGGTTAGGAAAGGTACGAAAGAGGTGGAAGAAAGTTTCTTTAATTTTGTTTAGGGAACTATACACAGAGGAGTTAGAAGTTCCATTGAAGTCAATGAAGAGATTGTTTGGGGGATTAGAATTGGTCACTGTAAGCGAGGCCAAAAATAAGGCGGTTAATGCGCCGATTAAGGGGAGGGAAATAGAGCAGGCCATTCATTCAGGTAAATTGGGGAAAGCATTAGGACCAGATGGATTACCCATTGAAATTTATAGAGCACTGGGAGGTAGTAAGAAGGACTTTTTAAGAGAGTTATGTAATAACATCATAGAGGGTGATGAGAGCCTCCCCCCTCTTGGAAAGAAGCTATTATAACTTTAATTTCAAAACCTGGTAAAGACCCCAGGAATTGTAAATCATATCGCCCAATATCACTTTTAAATTGTGATTATAACATTTTAGCAAAACTTCTGGCAGATAGATTATGAATTCTTATGGGGAAGCACATACATATGGATCAGAAAGGGTTTCTAAAAGGGAGATACATGCATGAACTGATACACGATTTGGTAGGGTCGATTGACTTAGCCACTAATTTGAGAGCCCCTTTAGCAGTGGTAATGGCGGATGCGATAAAGGCATTTGATAGAATTAATTGGCGCTATTTGACTACGGTATGTGAACTTTATAATCTTGGAGGACATTTTATTAGAACATTACACAAAATCTACCACGATCCTAGTGCAAGAATTTTGGTCAATGGCTTTCTTTCCCCCCCTCTTTGAAGATAGAAAGAGGAACGAGACAGGGCTGCCCGTTATCTCCATTACTGTTTGTTCTCTTTATTGAGCCTTTGGCTAGTAGAATTAGAAGCAATATGAGAATTCCCCCATTTGTGTGTGGGAACCTAGGGCCAGATGTACAAAGCGTTTTGCATGGCGCAAACTGTGAAATTCGCAGTTTGCGCCATGCAAAATGCACATCGCGATGCACATTCCCATTTTGCGAGCCGGTACCGACGCGCAAAATGGGAATGAGACTCACAAATAGGAAGGGGTGTTCCTCTTCCTATTTGCGATTTGCACCGCGATGCAGAATTGCTTTGTAACCGCAAACGCGGTCGCAAAGCAATTCACAGTGAGCACCCTTGTGTTAGGTGCTAACTCAGTCGCAAAAGGGAAGGGGTACCCATGGGACCCCTTCCCCTTTGTGAATGGCGCCAAAAATATTTTTTCATAGCAGCCAGTGGTCCAATGGACCACTGCCTACTCTGAAAAAATGAAACCAAATGGTTTCATTTTCCAGAGTGTATTGCAACTCGTTTTCCTGTAAGCAAAACAGGCTGCAATACAAAAAAACAAAAACTGCTTTATTAAAAAAGCAGTCACAGACATGAAGGTCTGCTGTCTCCAGCAGGCCACCATCCCTGTAAGTGCAGGGAATGGCAAGGGGGTTGCAAATTGCGACCCACCTCATTAATATTAATGAGGTGGGTCTTTGTGACCCCCTTGCAATTCGCAGACGGTGTCAGGGACACCATTCTGCATATGGTCTTGCGACTCGCAAATTGTGAGTCGCCCCAACTCGCAATTTGCTAGTCGCCCTGACTCGTAATTTGCGAGTCTCAAAACCATTCCTACCTACATCTGGCCCTTAGTTAGGAAAGTTTCTTTATATGTTGACGATTTAATGATTTATACCTCCAATTTAAGTCAGGCTAAACCAGTTTTGGAAGAATAGATGGTAGAATTTGGGGAAATTTCAGGCTATGCAGTTAACAATCAAAAGACTGAGATCATGGCGTGGAACATGGAAGAAAATAGTTTTACAAGAATAAAGGAGGAGGTTAAATATTTAGGGGTCACTATAACGCATCATATATATAAGATAGCTGAAGCAAATCTTAGCAGGGTTATGAGAGAGTTAGATCAGTTAATGAAGAAATGGTTAAACCTTCCATTAACCATTATAGGTCGGGCTAATGTAATTAAGATGGTGATTGTACCCAAATCTAGTTTTATTTTTAATTCATTACCGTTACTGTACAATAAGGATTCCTTAAGGAAACTTCAAGGGAAAATTAGTAGTTTTATTTGGGCATCTAAAGGTGTTGTACATCGTGGAAAAAATTGAGAAGGAAGAAGTAAAAATGAGGGTTGGCGGTACTGGATCTGAAATATTATGCATGGGCTTTCCTGTTGAAAAATGCAAGGCTAATTTTTAACCAACCAGATCATTCAGAGCTGGGGCAGATACTGGTAGCCATGATAGAGGAAAATGTGTTGCGGAAAAGGTTTTTGTATAAGTTCAGAGACCCCAAGTTCTTCAAGAAAATCCGATTTAAGGTGTTACAGGATCTAGCGAAACTTTGGTATGTGGTTTGGAGGGCCACAAGTTTGCCGTATTACAGTGAATATGCTCTGGTTTGGGATTCTCCTGGTTTGGACTGAAGATGTTCTGGCAGCTCCATTGAAAGAGGCAGGTTTATTGCAGTGGGGACAATTTTGTTACAATGGAGAAGTCAGGTCGTTTGAAAATCTTAATGCGGAGGTAGGGGGAAGGCTGTCCAATTTTAAATATCTTCAGATAAAATGTTGGGCAAGGAACATAACTGAGGAAGTGTGGGGTACTAATAATGTGGAGGATCGGCTGCATCTAGATATGCCGTTGAAGAAAGAAGTGGCTAGATGGTACTGGCTGATTATGGACATCATCGACGGCAAATTTACCCTCCCGGAAGATTTATGGAAAGAGTGCTTGCAGGAGTCTCGTTCGAAAGGACCTTTGGCAAGTATCTAATACACTTTTATATAATACTGTTAAACCTGCTGTGTTAAGAAGAAATCATGTGTTCTCAATTCACAGAGTTTTTTGTACTCCTGTGAAGCTGTCCAGGCAGTGTGGATGAGCCTCAGCAGATGATCTACATTTGTTTGTAGAAGATTTGACTTAAAATCCCCAGAAACTATTCTAAATTGTGCGTTTTAGGCTGATTTCAAGTTGTTGAGGATTATTTCCAAAATCGGTGTGGCTGCCGACTTCACCTTGTGAGAAGGATGAAGATAAACATGTAGGAGAATTAATGGATGTTTTGTCCTTAGGGCCCGGCCCTCAATTTTATCCTTTTAGAGTTCAAGCTTGAACAACCTACAGCATTAGTTAGGTACTTCCTACTTAGCTGAGGAGGAAATTCCTCAATACCACGGACGTCTCCATATATAGTACTGAGGTGTCTTTGTATGTAGTGAATCAGAGATACTCAGGTGTACCCGAAAAATTTGAGCCTGACCAAACTTTGGTGGCGCCATGTCACGTAGGCTCTCTTTATTCTAAAGAGACTGCTGGATTTGAGCAGCAGAATCACCTGTGGTGTGGGAGACTGAGTCTAACCCAGTACAGGTGACACCTGTCAGCCTAATCTGGGTTTTGCTCCGGCTAACTAGCAGTGCCTCATCTCCACCCAAGAGTAGGGATGATTCGGCAGCCGAGCACATGACACAATTGACTCCTCAGGGAAATCGTGGTCACTCAGATCACATCCGTTTCTCTCAGTTACCTTAGCCTCACATGTACAAGGATAGTCAGAGGCAGTATATGTTTCAATAACGTTTTAATTAAGCAACTGCATCTTAGATAATAATGCATGTACTGCAATAACCAGGACGATAAGGCATGACAGGATTAAAATTGTAACAAGGAGAGTGAAGCATAAAAATAACGCTACCATATTGTCACTAAAGTCATTACTATAATTCCTACCTAAGCTATATTAGAGCACAGCATGTTAAGCTCTAGTTCTGCCCTTCAGGTTCTCCTGGGAAGACATCATCCCTCATACCTGAGCAAGAGGCCTGAAGTCTGCATAAGCAGCTGTAGCGAAGCGTTCAGCAATCAGCATACAGTTGTGGTCATCTGGCTGGAATCTCCCTCTAACGTGTATGGGACAGGGAAGTGTTTTTATAATAAAACAGCTGATGTTCTGAGAAAATGTCCCTACGTAAAGATGTGTACGTTTCTATGAATACCAGAGACAAAGCGTTACCACGTTTACCGGCAACCTATCTTACTGCAGCCTTGAGAGAAGCACAGAGTGAAAGAAATGTCTTGTTTAAGAATGCAGTGCTGACCTAGGCAAAGAACAGCTAGGTAGAGAAAAGTAGAACAAGACCACAAATGTGGCTATTGTGAAGCTGAATAAAATATATCTAGGTAAAAGTGCACAGCTGCAGGCCTGGTTTTACTAAAATAACGTACATGGAGCTATAACTAAAATGGCTACACAACACAAGTACATGTCTGATGTTCAAATACACTGCACCCTGCCCTCTGGGCTGTTCAGGGCCTGCCCTAGTGGTGACTTATATGTATTAAAAGCAAAGGTTTGGGTCTGATAATAGGTTTATTGTGCCACTTTGGAATGGGAGTTTAAAACTGTGCACACAGGCTGAAATGTCAGGGATGGCACGTTTTACTGTGCTACTTAAGTGACTTGCACACTCAGTGATGCAGGCACACTAGTAACATTTTATTTACAGACCCTGGGTACATGGTGTACCACTCTACCACAGACTTAGAAGTAGATTAGATGAACCAATTGGATTCAAGCCAATTCTACCATGTGTAGGGGAGAGAGCACAATCACTTTAGTACTGGTTAGCAATGGTAAAGAGCACAGAGTCCCAAGGGAAAACATCATTTACAACAACAGCAATACCACAAATGCTTTTACAATGAAGGCTTTACAAAGAAAAAGTCTTTATCAGTACTGTTTCTACAATGACATTTTTTACCATGAGTATGCCTTTACTATGGATGCTTTTACAAAAAAATTGTGGTTAGAACATGAACGTCCCTGTGACCTTTGTTTTCTTTCCAGTGCATTTCTATGTTTTTTTAGTGTTAATGTAAATTTTGTTATGTTAATCCCACCACCTACGGGCACAACCTTAAGCCAGACCCTGCAGGCAATCTCCCGACCACCAAACTCCACGCTGCGCATGGCCCTTTGGATGTGTGCAGCGGGAGTTGCAGCGGCCTGCCTCTCTGTGTGTGAGAATAGGTGTGACAGGGTGTATCGGGTTGTGAGAGTGGCTGTGAAAGTGTCTGGGTGTGTGAGTGGCTGTGTCAGTGCCTTAATGGATCTGTGAGTGGGTGCATCAGTGTCTGTGTGCGTCTGTGAGTGGGTGCATGAGGGTTTTCAGTGGGACTGTAAGTGGGTGTGTGAGAGTCTGAGTGGATCTGTGAGTGGAAGCATAAGTGTCTGAGTGGGTCTGTGAGTGGGTGTGTGAGGGTCTGAGTGTGGCTGTGAGTGGTGCACGAGGGACTGAGTGGGTATGTGAGTGGGTGTGTGAGTGTCTGAGTGGGTCTGTGAGTGGGTGTATAAGGGTCTAAGTGAGTGTGTGAGTGGAAGAAAGAGATTGAAAGAGAGAGAGAGAAAGCGAGTGAGAGGGAGAGGGAGAGACAGTTTTTTAGGCTTTGATGAATGATATACTTAGAATGAGATATTTCTGGACAAATTGAAAAGAAAAATGTATTTGTCAATAAGAGTGAGATCACCTTTTGTTATAAACCATAAACTTTTGATGTAGAAAATAAATTAAAGCCGGGAAAATGACAACAGACACACCTGGACTAGAACCACCAACCTTCAGTGTAAAAGTCTGTTACCTTAACAATTATGCCACAGGTGTGTCTGCACTGTGATTGTTTTTTTAAGTCATTGTATGCGAAGACCAGTGCAATAACTCTCTCTCTCTTCCATCCCGTTATGGGATGAAAGAAAGAGAGCAAGAGAGAGAAAAAGGACTGTGGGTGTTGCCTCAAGACCCCGGCGGTCCCAGCTGGCTCCCCACGTCCTGTGTGGGAGATGGCATTACTCCACCAAGCAGAAAGCTGCTTTTAATAGCAGCTCCCTGCTTGCGAGAGCAATGTTTTCATCTGTGTTCCCTGCACACATATTTGCATGTTGGGAAGACAGATGAAAACTCTGCTTTCTGCAAGGGAGAGCTGTTTGAATGCTTTCACTTGCAGAAAGTGGATTTTGATTGCTTTTGCTTGGTGGGACATAGATATATATATTGGGGTTTAGGATTTTGTACAGGTTTTTGGGGGGTAATGGTAATTTTAGTGTTTAGGGCGGGTATGGGTTTTGGAATGGCAAGGGTGTTTTAACAGGTTTAGGGTGGGTATGGGTTTTTGGGTGGCAAGGGTAATTTTAGGGTTTAGGGTTGGAATGGATTTTTAGGTGGTAAGGATAATTTTACAATTTAGGGTGGGTATGGGTTATTGGGTGGCAAGTGTAATTTTAGGGTTTAGGGTAGGTATGGGCTTTTAGGAGACCAGGGTACTTTTAGGGTTTAGGGTGGGTATGGATTTTTGGCTGGTATAAGAAAAGTGGGCTCTCTTTGCAGATGTTTCCCACTTTTTGCCCCCATTTGAACCCCCTAGATGTGGTTTTTGTGACCCAGATAGTGCACTGAGACCTGCTAACCAGGCCCCATGTGTACGTGTTCTCTCTAAATTGTCATGTCGACATGGTGAATTCCTGATTGGCAAAACCTTGCCCCTTTTTATAGTCTTAGTAGACTGTACCCAGGGCATAAGTTGTAAAGGTGTCTCCAGGGCTGCAGCATGAGGTTATGCAATCTACTCATGGCAGGCTTGCTGTTGCAGACTGTCAAGTTCAACTGTGCCCTCACCAAGAATAGCACAGTCCCATGCACTGCCTTACATATATGTCAGACACCCCTAAGGAAGGCCTCTGCAGCCCAGGAGGCAGGATGCATTATATTTGAGGTGCAGGCATGTAAGCACAAGCTTATATGCCTCTATAGTATCCTTTCCATTAAGGCAGGTCCAGACGATAACATGGGACTTAAGCCCCGGTTGGCCAGGGTGGCTAGCTCCATTATGGTACCTCCTAGATATGTCGAATTTGGTGTCAAACAATGTGTCTTCTCTCCCCCAACATAAAGCACATGTTGAGGAACGGCAGGGATACACCCAGGTGGTGCACTAGAGGTCTGCCACCCTCCTTTGTGCTCTGGCCGAACAGCCCGTGCTTTTTCCCCTGCTTGCTGATACCAAGACAGAGTTCTGACCTCCTGCCAGGCAGCCTGGGTGCTCCCAGAGGTCAGAACAAAGGCCTGAGGTGAGCAGGAGGTCACACCTCCCGCCCCGCAACTGGACTAGTGAATAGAGCCATCAGGGTGGTGAGTTATGAAGGCTGCACTGTCCCAATAGCCATCAGCGCTGTCCTCCAGTGAGGAAACAGCCTCACCTAACCCCAAGCACATTTTTTCATGGACAGGTGGGAAATTAGGTATGCAGAACTGTGTACACTCCCAGCAGGCTGACCACAGGTGCCCTACCCGGTCTGTGTACTAAATTTTGATTTCTGTTGTCTTAGGAGTGACAGAATAGAGGGTTCTGGGTAGTTAAAGGTGACCTGTCACACCTGATGTGGTCACCTCAGGTGTGGATCAGCTGTAGGAGCTAGCTGCCCTTTGGCCACTAGTCTTCACACCCCTAACTTCCCTAAATCCAGGATTTACGAAACATCCCTGACACCAGAAACTCAGATTCGACCAACTTCAAAGAAGGACACAGAGAAGCTCTGCATCACTGACAACCGGACACTGCCTACTGCTCCTAAGCTAAAAAGGGGAACTCTGTCCCTGTGGCAACAGACTGGGAACTCTGTGATCAACCTTTGTCCTTAGCTGAAACTCTTCACTCCCGACCAGAAGGAGCCCTGTGCTATATGGGAGCGTAATTGATTCACTGATAATGATCTTACCTGTTTTGAGGACGATTGCCTTTACAGCACCATTGAGAGCATTAACTACGGATCACCAAAGGGGTAAATGGCCACTCTCCATAACAGTGTGTACCTACCATTTGCCTCCATCAGTTGTTTTCCACATGGTGCTATCGTATGTACACCTAGCTACAGATTATCTTTGAGAGCGTGTGTATAGCAACCCACATTAAGGGCCTAACAGATAATTCCACTACCTGCGCATTTTGTCCATGGGCTTAACTATGATGTTATTGACTACTTAATTGTATGGTACCTTACATATTATTTTCGTTTTGTCATGTTTTGTTCAGTTTTGCGCTCTAGATGATAGACCCCTGTACCCCTAGGGCGCCATTACCCCTAATTGGGATGGTAAGCGTACTTTTACTTTTTTTATCACCTTTCACATGTTTTCTTTTGAAGCACGTGACTACAAAGTAGTTTATTCATTGAGGAGTTCCTCCATATATAGCATATGTTACTGCTTCTTCTTACATTTTTTGCAGGGTGACTTTTTTTCTATAAACTGACCAGACGTCAACATCGCCCCTAATGGTTTACTAGTCTCTAATATGCCAAGAATCTTTTTACAAGATTTAGCATTCAGGAAGGACTGGGCCCAAGTTGCGTGGAAATGCACGAGGGATTGCCTAGTCATCATTATCAACACATCACGACGATTAGAAGAATCAATCACCATATAGATTAACTTGGTTGAGAGCACATTGAAAACCACAGTGACCTTGGCAGCATTTAAGAGTCGGTTGACTGAAATCAACTCAGAGCTGAATGAAACCAAGGAGTACCTAATACAACAAAAAATCACAAAACTACAGAAAGACATTAAGAAGTTCGAGAGAGAGAAGGCGTGTCCTTACATTAAAGAGGGTTTCGAGACTGACTTTCAATCTCGCTCCTCAAACGACTCCTCCACCTCTTTTTAAAAAACACGAACCTACAGTAGTAGTTCCTCATCGGATGGGTGGAACACTGATGACAGTACACCACAACCCTATTACAACTTTCCCCAATACCCTGTGAACCAGCCAATGACTTGTCAGCCTCCTTTTCTCCTCTTCCAACCACGCCCCATGATGCCGGGGCAGAGGAAGAGGCAGAAGGAGAGGAAGAGGCAGAAGGGTACATTGGGACAAAGAGGAGCCCCAGATGGTGACCCGGAGCCAGGGCAAAAGCCCACCTCCGAAGATTTAGTGGTTAACCTTTCCAACCGTCTTCTCTCTGTAGACGAGACTAAGGCCCTCAATTAGGGCCTTGGCTTTGTACCCACTCCATCTGAGGACCCGTTTTGCCTAAATTGCGAACTGTTCCGGTTGTTCAGAAAAATTTGTTTACACTTCTTTTTCAAGGACAAGCCCTCTACTCATTCGGTAGAGGATTCTGGATTGAGGTTACCTTCTTCCTTTGTACCCCCTCCACAGACCACCCCATGTGAGGTTCTAGCATTCGAAAAGGCAGTCATATCTGGCCTTAACAATCTACGTCCAAAACCTTCCTTTGTGAACATCACAACATCTGAAAGGCAGGCGTTACGAACCCTAGCATCAGACCCAAACATAGTGATCAAACCTGCTGACAAAGATGGAGCTATAGTCGTGATGAACCTGGAGGATTTCAGACTAGAGTGTAATCGCCTCTTAAGTGACACCATGTTCTATGCTCCCATACCTAATGACCCCACTAGACCTTTACAAATCCAAATAAGGGGAATGATTGAGGAAGTTCGCAACAATACTTGGATCTCACCTAAGGAGGCTGAGTTCCTTGACACAGCTGATCCACGGATACCATATTTCTACTGCCTTCCTAAAATACACAAAGGCAAGATTCCTCCCCTGGGACGCCCAATAGTGTCAGGTATTGGGACCCTCTTAGAACCACTATCAGTATTTTGTGATCACTTCCTCCAACCTCTGGTGAGAGCCTCAAGTACTTTCTTGAGAGACACCAAAGATGTCTTGAACTTGTTGGAAACTATCAATTCCACTGTATACGTCCAAGCCCGAATCACTCTCGATGTAGAAGCCCTCTACGACCACATTCCCCAGGAATCGACTCTACAGGTAGTGGAAAATGCTTTACTGGGCCAAACAGGGTATCCAACTACCCCTGTACACTTTATCATGCAATGTGCAACTGTAGCAATGACCCAAAACTTTTTCCAATTCGAGGACAAGTTTCACCACCAGATACGGGGCATGTCCATGGGCAGCACTTTGGCTCCAAGCTTGGCCTGCTTGTATATGTATGAATTCGAGAAGCGATTCATACTACCCATGTCGAATCCCTTTCATGACCAGATTAAACTGTGGCATAGATACATCGACGACATTTTGATTGTGTGGCAGGGAACCCTTGTAGACGTTGACCCTTTTACTGGGTAGATCAATACTCTTGACCCCTATTTGAAATTCACTGCCCACGTTTCGACCATGCAGGTCCTGTTTCTGGACCTAATGATCAGCATCAACAATGGGAAGCTGACCTCGTGTACCTACTACAAGAGCACTGACCGCAACAGCTTGTTGCTCTTTAACAGCCACCACTCTAGGGCCTTAAAAGGCAATCTACCTTTTGGACAGTTCCTCCGACTACGCCGCAATTGCAGCTCCACTCAGTCATTCGATACACACTCACAGGACCTTTCAGCTAAATTGCATGAAAGACATTATCCTCCTCAGACTATAAAAACTGCATACAAGAGGGCACGCAACAATCATAGAGAGGCTCTTCTGTTGCACAATGTGAGGGCACCTGAAGCCTATCTAACCTGTGTCTCCACGTATACCCCTATGTCTAATATGATCAAAAAACTGATCACTAAGAGGTGGCCGATCCTTCAGAGTGGTGGGATGTGTATCCAAAAAACGTTGTTCGCATTCTAAAGGACCACCAACATTAGAGACATGCTGGTCCATACTCACCCCCGTAGGAACAACGACGTGCTAAAACAATCTACACTTTGGGATCCACCCCAGTTGTGGGCCATTACCCTTGCAGAACATGCAATGTTTGCCCTCTAACCAAACGCCTTGATACGCTTGATCTTCACCCGATAGGTACATGGCATCTCAAGAAACACACAAATTGCAACACACGTAATTGTATCTACATGATAACGTGCCCTTGTGGCTTACGTTACATCGGGATGACGGCTAGACCAGTGAAGACCAGGATAAATGAACACCGTAGCAATATAAGGTGTGGTCAGACTACTACCAAACTTAGGCCCTCATTACAACCCTAGCAGTCGGTGGTAAAGCGGCAGTAAGACCGCCAACAGGCTTGCGGAAAAAAAATGGAATCACGAACATGGCGGAAACTGCCAACAGAGACAGCCATTTTAACACTCCGACCGCCACGGTGGTACAAACAAACAGCTTGGCGGTCACCGCCAACAGACAGGCGGAAGACAATGTACCGCCCACACTATTATGACAGGCCAATCCGCCACCTTTTCCAGGGCGGATTCAACACAAACAAAAACACTGTGGAAACAGGACTTGGAAGGGAAAACTCTCACTTCTACATACCTCACGAGGAACCAGGATGCCATGGAGCTGGAACTCCAAATCCTCCCTGCGATTGTCTTCCTGCTCCTCTACCAGGAGCACCACCAACGGCGGCGACAACCACGGTGAGTACTGCACCTACGGCACAGGGGAGGGGGGAGGGAAAAGAGAGTGACATACATGCAACACCCCCACCTCTATCCTCACCCACAACAACACACACACAAATACATGCTGAAACGTTACATTTCCCCCCCCAGCCCCCCATGGAAGAACGCAAGGACAAAAGGAAATGATTTGAAAAAATGTAATCAAGAAAAATCCATTACTCAAAAATTTATATACACTATTAACAAATATGTACACCAAGAATTCAAGTCCAGGTACAGCACCTATATAGTCTGTGGACCACTGGGCCCAAAATGCATGGACGAGGCCCACACAAGATGCCCGATCCAAACGGAGAGAACACTGCAGGGGCATCAGATATAAATAAAACAGGCACCTCAGGGGGAAGGGAAGAGGCCGGATGAGTGCACGACGCCAGCTCCACAAGGGGGCTCCATGCCCATTGATGTATCCTGGGGAGTGCAAGGCCACAGTCTTTCAAGTCTCTCCAGTGGGTGGTTTGCCCACTGCTTTATCCTGGGGAGTGCAAAGCTTCAGTCTCTCAAGTCTCTCCAGTGGGTGGTTTGCCCACTGCTGCATCCTGGGGAGTGCAAGGCCACAGTCTCTCAAATCATTCCAGTGGTTGGTTTGCCCACTGCTGCATCCTGGGGAGTACAAAGCCACAGTCTCTCAAGTCTCTCCAGTGGGTGGTTTGCCCACTGTTTTATCCTGGGGAGTGCAAAGCCACAGTCTCTCAAGTCTCTCCAGTGGGTGGGTTGCCCACTGCTTTATCCTGGGGAGTGCAAAGCCACAGTCTCTCGAGTCTCTCCAGTGGGTGTGTTGCCCACTGCTTTATCCTGGGGAGTGCAAAGCCACAGTCTCTCAAGTGGATGTCATTCTCCACTGGTTCTGGAGGGGGCTTTGTGCCCAGAGTGCTTCATCCTGCCAAGGACTGAGGTAGTGGATGCCTTTCTCCACTGGTTCTGGAGGGGGCTTTGTGCCCAGAGTGCTTCATCCTGCCAAGGACTGAGGTAGTGGATGTGATACTCCACTGGTTCTGGAGGGGGCTTTGTGCCCAGAGTGCTTCATCCTGCCAAGGATTGAGGTAGTGGATGCCTTTCTCCACTGGTTCTGGAGGGGGCTTTGTGCCCAGAGTGCTCTATCCTGCCAAGGACTGAGGTGGTGGATGTGATACTCCACTGACAGTGGGGCAACATGGAAGCTGCCCAGGCCCCTGGAACTGACCACCAGCCTTGTACGAATGACCACTGGGGATGGCAGCCATGTCTGCGGTGGTGCCACTGGCTCAGGATGTGGCGTGGCCGCTGGCGGTGCTGGCGGCGGGCTCAGTAGCAGCGGTGCTTGCGGCGGTCATTGGGCAGTGGTGCTGGTGAGGGGCTCACTGACCTCGGTGCTGGCGGCGGTGCTGGTGGCGGGCTCACTTACCTCGGTGCTGGCAGCGGTGTCATGAGCAGCAGTGCTGGTGGTGGGCTCACTGACCTCGGTGCTGGCGGCGGTGTCATGAGCGGCGGTGCTGGTGGCGGGCTCACTGACCTCGGTGCTGCTGAAGGGCACAATGTCTGGGGTGCTGGAGAAGGGCTCAGTATCTTGGGTGCTGGCGGCGTTGGCCGTGGCAGCGTTGCATGTGGCGGTCTTGTCCGCCGTACAGGTTGGCGGCGACTTGCCTTTCTTTTTCAGGCCCTTCCCCACCTTGGATTGTGGCGCAGCTGTCTTACCACTCCCAACTGTTGTCTTGGCTGAGCCCTTGGTGGCAGGTGTTTTGGCCTTCTCCCGCCGGGATGTGGGCAACTTCTTCTGTTTTGGAGGTGGGAGAATGTCCTTGGCCTCGCTCCTTGGGACACTGGCAGCCCTGCTGCTTGGCGCACTCCAGAAGCCGGTTACTGCTGGCACCACTGATGGGGTGGTGCCCGGTGATGTGGTGGCTGAGGTGCTGAGTTGGGACCTGGAAAGGCAAGCCCTAGGAGACGGAAGGGGTGGAGGAGGTTAAGGGAAGAGGTCAAGGTTTGACAGGAAACGTTTTTTAGACACACTGGGACGGGTAGATGGAGGGGGTTTGGGAGTGGAGGAAGAGGTAGTGGTTGTAGGAGGTGTTTGTTTGCTGACTTTGGGTGAAGGTGCATAGGCTGTCGTGAGGTGGATGGCTGTTGGGTGGGTGTGTGACTGCGTTTATGTACTTTGGGAGGAGGGCTTACAGACACACTGGTAGAGGGCACAGGGGATGTGTGAATGGTAGTGGGGGTGGTGACTGCACGTGAGCGGTGTGGTGATGGGCGTGCTGGGGATGGATGTAGTGGCTGAAGATGTAGTGCATGCAGGTGTGAGTGGAGACGTGACAGGGTGGAAGGAGGGAGACGTGGAGGAGGGGGACACAGTGGAGGCAGTGGATCTTGGTATGTGTGCATGGGTATGATGCTTGTGTGAGTGCCTGTGAGATGTGTGGTGCTTATGTTTGCCAGAGCTACCCTTGTGTGTTGAGGTGTGTGCAAGCTGGTCTGATGGTGTGCTTGGGATAGGCTGAGATACCTGGGATTGGGTCTGGGTGGAGGAGGTTGGAGGGGTGAGGCTGGACAAAGGGACAATGGCTGCTATCAGTGCTTAGGCCAGATTCTGAAATGCTCGCTGTTGGGCTGCCTGGCCAGAATGAATGCCCTCCAGGTATGCATTTGTCTGTTGCAACTGCCTCTCTACACCCTGGATGGCATTCAGAATGGTAGACTGCCCAACAGTGAGGGATCTGAGGAGGTCAATGGCCTCCTCCCTGAGGGCAGCAGGGCTGACTGGGGCAGGGCCTGAGGTGCCTGGGGCAAAAGAGATGCCCACCCTCCTGGGTGAGCGGCCACGGGGCACACACTGAGGGGCTGCCGGGAGGGCGGTGCTGGTAGGGGGGTGGCGGCTCTACCTGTAGATGCGGGGGGCAGAGAAGTGCCCGTCACCGCAAGGGAGCTCCCATCAGAGGAGGAGTTGGTGTCGCTGGTCTCTGTTCCAGTCCCCGCCGTGGAGCTCCCCTCGCCCTCTGTCCCACTGGTGAATTCTGACTCCATAGTCTCGCCCTTCAGGGCCATGTGGGATGCAGCTCCCTCCTGCTCCGGGGGCACAGCTCCTCCGCCTGATGATGCTAATGCACACAAGGGTGGGGGAAAGAAAGTAGAAAGACATGTTCAGTGCATGCAACACCGCTACCGTTGGCGGACACTACAGACTCACAGCCCACCTCCCCCACCCAGACACCTCCTAATGTGCGCAGAGTCAGATGGATGGGACTGTACTCACCCCCTTGTGGCTGCTGTGATGCCCTCAAGCACCCATCCAACTCCGGATACGCCACCGCAAGGATCCGGAACATCAGGGGGGTCATGGTGCGACGGGCACCCTTCCCACATTGGGAGCCAATCCCCAGCTGGGCCTCTGCCGTCTTCTTGCTCCAGCGGCGAATGTTCTCCCATCTTTTACGGCAGTCGGTGCTCCGTCTGTAGTGGAACCCCAGGTACGGACGTCCTTGGCGATGGCACGCCAAATATCCTTCTTCTGGTGGGTGAGTTCTACAGGGAAAAAGGTAAAACATTAAACGTCCGGACCATCACAGTCATTGGCCCACGTTTCCACCCTTGCCCTGACGCACATACACTCACCGTTGTATCATGGACACCTCATCCCCACCCCTATCTCCCATCCACATCACTCCAAACAGGCAGTGCCCATTCAGCATGCTCACAGTGTACTCACCTGTTTATCTGGAGGACCGTAGAGTAGCGTGTACTGGGGGAGGACCCCATTCACTAGTTTCTCCAACTCCCCCGATGTGAAGGCAGGGGCCCTTTCCCCAGACACTTGAGCCATTGTCACTTTCAGACTGAGGTCACAGCAGCACTTGCAGTGTGGGTCCTCTCCTGTTGAAGATGAGGTATCAAGTGAGTGAACAGAGAGAAAATGGCGGTCACATTCACGGCAGTGCATACCGTCACCGCCGGCGTACATCATAATTGGCTCCTGGGACCCATAGGGTCCAATGTTAACCAATGCAGGATTGCGCTGCGGTCTTTGACCCCCTACCGAGATGGTGTACAACGCGAGCGACATAATATGACATATAATAGTCACCTACAGACTTGATCATGCCACAATCCAGGAACTGTGTGCCCAGTTGGAGCCAGACCTGATGTCAGCTATCCGCCATCCCACAGGAATCTCCCCTCTAGTGCAGGTCCTGTCAGTACTCCATTTCCTGGCAGGTGGGCCTTTTTTAAACTACAGTGGCCATAGCATCAGGGATGTCCCAGCCTATGTTCTCAAACATGTTGTCCAGAGTGTTGTCTGTCCTGCTGAAACACATGCGCAACTACATCGTTTTCCCTCAGGTGGAGGATTTGCCCACAGTGAAAGGTGACTTCTATGCCCTGGGACATATCCCCAACATCATAGGTGCCAATGATGGGACACATGTGGCCTTGGTACCCCAACGCAGGAGTGAACAGGTGTACAGAAACCGGAAGAGCTACCATTCTATGAATGTGCAGATGGTGTGTTTGGCCAACTAGTACATCTCCCATATGAATGCCAAGTTTCCTGGCTCAGTGCATGACGCTTACATTCTGAGGAATAGCAGCATCCCTTATGTGATGGGGTAACTCCAGAGGCACCGTGTGTGGCTAATAGGTGAGGACAAGGACCCTATACAGTGTGAATAGTTGTCTGAGTCTGGTGTTGTCCCTAAGGGTTAGTGTGTGTCTAACAGTTGTCCCTCGACATTTTCAGGTGACTCTGGCTACCCCAACCTGTCATGGCTACTGACCCCAGTGAGGAATCCCAGGACAAGGGCAGAGGAATGCTACAAGGAGACACGTGGGCGAACTAGGAGGGTTATAGAGTGGACCTTCGGCCTCCTGAAGGCCAGGTTCCAGTGCCTCCACATGACAGGTGGTTCCCTTTACTACTCACCGAAGAAGGTGTGCCAGATCATCGTGGCCTGCTGTATGCTGCACAACTTGGCTTTGCGACGACAGGTGCCTTTTCTGCAGGAGGATGGCCCTGAAGGAGGTGTTGTGGCAGCTGTGGATCCTGTGGACAGTGAAGAAGAGGAGGCAGAAGAAGAGGACATAAACAACAGAAAGACCGTGATCCAAAAATACTTCCAGTGAGATACAGGTAAGAAGACATCACTGCCTCCTACATCTGATAAAATTGTTCGACCTCTCATCTGTCTGTCACTTTCACCCAGTGTATGGGTCCTAATTTGTCACTTTCCCTTTCGATTTCACATATGTGGGTCCCACTGTGTGACCTCTGATATGTTACCTCATGGACTAGAGCTGTGTGACATAGGTATGTTGACAATAGAATGGACATTGCTGTTTCCCACAGTTATTGCAAATACACATTTTTGAAAGCTCAGACTGACTCCAGATTTTTTTGTGGTTCAAGGGTGTTTATTTAAGTGCTAAATAGTGGAGGGGGTTGTAAAATGGTCAGAGGTGATGGTGGAGGAATGTCCATGGCAGAATCCAGTCTATTGGTCCCAAAGGTGCATTGTCCAAAGGGGCATAGGAAGTGGAGCTAGGGCAGTTTAAGGATGGACAGGGTGACAAAGTGGGACAGAAGGATGACATTCAGGGTGGTCTCATTTCTTGGCGGGGGTCTTGGCATTGTTCTCTGTCTTTGTCCTGGATCTTAGGGACCGCTTGCGGGGTGGTTCTCCATCTGCAGCGGGTGGGGTGCTGGTGTAATGGTCATGTGGCGGTGCCTCCTGTCCACTAGCGCCGGCGGAGGTAGTGGGCAGTTCATCGTCCAGGCTAGTGTCAGGGGCCCCTTGTTGTGCCACAGTGTCCCTCCTGGTGTTCACGAGGTCCTTCAGCACCCCTACAATTGTGCCCAGGGTGGTATTGATGGATTTGAGTTCCTCCCTGAACCCCAAATACTGTTCCTCCTGCAGCCGCTGGGTCTCCTGAAACTTGGCCAGTACCGTTGCCATCGTCTCCTGGGAATTATGGTATGCTTCCATGAAGTTGGAGAGGGCCTCACGGAGAGTGGGTTCCCTGGGCCTGTCCCCCCCCCTGTCGCACAGCAGACCTCCCAGTTCCCCGTTTTTCCTGGGCCTCTGTCCCCTGAACTGTGTGCTCACTGCCCCAGGTCCCTGTTGTTCTTGAGGTGGTGGGTTATCCTGGGTTCCCTGTAGTGGTGGACACACTGCTGCTTGACGTGTCCTGGGAACAGAGGTATGGGCCCGCTGGGTGGGTGCTGTGCTGGTGTTTCCTGAGGGGGGAGGCTCTTTGGTGGCCTGTGACTGTGTCAGGGGAACCGACTGTCCTGCGGTCCCAGATGGGCCAGGCTGGTCATCTAGATCCAGTTGGACAGAGCTGCTGTCATCACTGTGGGCCTCTTCTGTGGGTGGAGTGGACATGTCTGGAACCTCCTGTCCGGTGACGTTGGGTAGGGGTCGTGCAGGGGTGTAATGGCATGATTATTGCATCTGTGTGTGCCATGGTGTGGAATGGGTGAGTGACCCTGTACCCCAGTGCTTACATTCTTGTGTAGGACCTTGTGTGTTAATTGTTTAGGGGTCTGGGTGGGTATGTGTAGTGGACATGCATTGGTGATGGGTGTCCATGCATTGTTGTTGCATGCAGGGCTTGTTGTTGGAATATGTGGTTTGTGATAGTGGGACATATGTGAGGAGTTGGAGTGATGGGGGTGAGGGCGAGTGTGGGGGTATGTGATAGCATGCAGGTAGAGTGGGGGATGAAGTACTTAAGATTTGACTTACCAGAGTCCATTCCTCCAGCTACTCCTGTGAGGCCTTCAGGATGCAGTATAACCAAGACCTGCTCCTCCCATGTTGTTAGTTGTGGGGGAGGAGGTGGGGGTCCGCCGCCAGTTCTCTGAACCGCAATGTGGTGTCTTGAGACCACGGAATGCACCTTCCCCTGTAGGTCGTTCCACCTCTTCCTGATGTCATCCCGTGTTCTTGGGTGCTGTCCCACTGCATTGACCCTGTCCACGATTCTGCGCCATAGCTCCATCTTCCTAGCTATGGTGGTGTGCGGCACCTGTGATCCGAATAGCTGTGGCTCTATCTGAATGATTTCCTCCACCATGACCCTGAGCTCCTCCTCAGAAAACCTGGGGTGTCATGGGGTGGTGTGGGTGATGTGTGAGGTGGTGTGTGTTGTGATGTGTGGGGTGATGTTTAGGGGTGTGTAGTGTTTTGTGCGTGGATGTGTATGTGTGATGGTGTTGTGTGCCTCTGTATGCTGGTGTGGTCTTTGCTTTGCTGTCTCTCTGCTTCTGCCAAATTTTTGGTTGTAAGGGTTTGTGGGTAATGTGGGTGTGTGTTTTATATTGTATTGGGTGTGTGGGAGTGGTGTGTGTATGTGTATCAGGTGTGTGCATTTGGAATGTCGAATGTGGTAGGGTTTTCTAAATGTGTGTGTATTTTGAGCAGTTGAAAGACCGCCGCATGGATTCGTGCGTCGTGATAGTGTGGGCGTATTCCTGTTGGCGTGACGGTGGAGGTTTTGTTATCGCCAGTTTATCACTGACCTTTGGTGTGGCGGACTTGCGTGGGCATCTAGATTTTGGCAGATTCTGAGCTGTGGGTCGTAATAGCTGTAGCGGATTTCCGCGGCCACGGCGGTGTGTTGGCGGTCTTCTGCACCGCAGTAAGTGGGATTTACCGCCAATGTTGTAATGAAGGCCTTAGTGTTAATTTCTCCGTGGTGAAACATAGCCCTGACGCCCTTTGGTTGGTGGTACTTCAAGCCCCCAATGGTTTAAACATGGATTCTAAGTCACTCTTTAGAATTGAACAGCGCTGGGTGTTTAAACTTAACACGCATGTGTCAGGACTTAACAATGACATTCCGTGGACAAGTCTATCCCCTGATTAGGTTTACGCCTTTTCTGGTGCAGTTACCTCCTCGTTTCTATTAAGAATCCCCTGTTTTATGCTATGGCTTAATCTTTGCCTTGATGATTTTTTTACATTACTAAATTATTACAAGATATGTCCTCCAGTGCTCCTTCAGAACCTCTGTACTTATGATTTTTGTCATTTTTCTATATTTATACACTATTCCATGTGTACATGGCCTATTCATCTAGCATCTCCCTGTTTTAAGGCACTGTTAGTCCCCTCTTTAGTGCTCAGGACCCCCGTATTTTGGTAGGGCACCGTTTTCTATTTCTCCACTGTGGCCCTGGAGTAAACCCAAAATGTGGAGCTTATGTTTTGGCCCAACCTTTTTTCCAGTATCATGTGACCACGATGCGTTGGGGAATACTTCTGGATTCCCCAACTGACAATCGACGTTTGCTGGCACCTATTTATAGGCTCGTGAGGCAGTTGTCAGTCTGCTTCAGGGACACTGTGTCGGGGAAGGTCCTCAGCGTACACCAAGAATGCTGGACGTAACTTATCGATTCCTGTGAAGGTGTACAGCCTCGTACTCTGGAAAATTGATTTTACGACGCACCATTCAGAGTACTTATTATAGTTTTTTAAGGAGGCAATGGCCTCCGTTGAGGGCATGGGGAGCTATGTATTTGCCACGTCACCTAGGCTATATGGGAGCGTAATTGATTCACTGATAATGATCTTACCTGTTTTGAGGACGATTGCCTTTACAGCACCATTGAGAGAATTAACTACAGATCACCAAAGTGGGAAAATGGCCACTCTCCATAACAATGTGTACCCACCATTCACCTCCATCGGTTGTTTTCCACATGGTGCTATCGTATGTACACCTGGCTACAGATTATCTTTGAGAGCGTGTGTATAGCAACCCATATTAAGGGCCTAACAGATAATTCCACTACCTGCGCATTTTTTCCATGGGCTTACTATGATGTTATTGACTACTTAATTGTTTGGTACCTTACATATTCTTTTCGTTTTGTCATGTTTGGTTCAATTTTGCGCTCTAGGTGATAGACCTCTGTACCCCTAGGGCGCCATTACCCCTAATTAGGATGGTAAGCGTACTTTTACTTTTTTTTATCACCTTTCACATATTGTCTTTTGAAGCACATAACTACAATGTTGTTTATTCGTTGAGGAGTTCCTCCTTATATAGCATATGTTACTGCTTCTTCTTACATTTTTGGCAGGGCAACTTTTTTTCTATAAACTGAACAGACGTGCAGTGGACAAAGACGTAAGTGACCAAAATTTGTTGACTTACCTGTACCCTACTGGGGTTTCAGACACATTAAATCATGATGGTTTGGGTTTAGAGCTATTTTTTATTCTGTATGTCTTTCTCTCCTCACTATTATCATTGTTTGCACTCAGCTCCGGCATCATTTGAATGAAAGATCTCCGGTTAAGATCCCCCCTTCCTCTGCAGGGGAGCCCGTCAGACATTGCAGCGCCGGTCTGACGAGGAGCTTGCCCAATGATGATGCTTTACATCTGAACGGATGTGTGAGGGCTTTCTCTGCTCCTGATAGTAGGTCTCCCTGTGTCTTCTATGTAGGTTTGTCTCTATAGGAACAGTGTACTTCACGATTCATATAGGAGCCCTGTGGATGCCAGAAGCACCCTCAGTCTCCCTTGGACTGATAGCACCAGTCCCCTGCAAACTGTGATAAAAAGACACTCCGGAACCAAAGAATTGCTGGCCATCGGGCCCACCAAGAGATCGACTGAATCAAGTTGGAGAAGTGTATTGTGGGAGTCAGAGTCTGCCCTTCCAAGAAGTTGCAGGGCGCTACCATACTCACCTGGACCTCCAGACGTCTCCAAAGCATTTTGCTGTGCTTACCACTGCCCAGGCTTGTTGGTCACCAGCAAGGAGACTGACTGCCTTAACTCAACGCTGAAAAAAGAGAGCACTACCCAGCACTTGTGACCGACATCAGCAATGACCCCACAGCTGAGTTTTTGCAACCTCTTTGTCGCAACACCATGTGTATGGTAAAATCACCACTAGCGTGAGCCCCGTTCACCATCACTGAAAGCCAGGACAACTAGGCGACCAGCCCCCAAGGACCTGGTAGAAGTGAGCTGACAGTTGTGGCAACTGTTGTGTTGTTGTGGCCTAGTCCCAGGGCCCACGCCACCTTAATCCTGCAAGGGCTCCCCGCAGCTCAACCTCCAAGTGGTTGTTTGTCACCAGTGGCATCCCTGCCATCAACTTCAAAGTGAGTCACGTTCAGCACCACAGACAGTCCGGACAACTCTGCATCCGGATGCCACGGGCCAGGTAAAACTACTCTGACTGTTGTGAACTAGTCCCAGGGACTGCACTAACTTAACCCCCCAAGTGTTCCATGCAACTCCTCATTTAAGTGCATTTTTGCAAAACATGACATTTCACCATTGACTTCAATGCAAAGTTGAAATGCCATTTCTGCAGTGGATTTCTATTGCTTCTAAAATCAATATCTCCGGTTCTCCCAAACCTATACTGTTTGTTTTGGTGTCTAAATTTATTTAAAAATAAGCTCTATTTTTATAAATTGGTGTTGGATTTCTTTCGAATTGTGTTAATAACTTATTGTACATGGTTGTGCTGTGAAATGCTTAACGCATGTTCCTTTAAGTAAAGCCTGACTGCTGTGTGCCACACTACCAAGATTGACCTATGGATTTACTAGCGTGAATCCAGGGTCCATATCTGGGGTATTGTGAGAGTATTACAAGGTGAGGACTAACCCCCACACCACATAATACTCCATTTTCCTACAGGTGGCAAGGATAGTTTTTAGGGTACAGTTTGGGTATTGATTTTTGGGTGGTATGGGTTAAGGGTTTAAAGGGGTATAGCTTTTGGGTGGTAGGGGTAATTTTAGGGTTTTGGGTGGGTATGGGTTTTTGGGCAGTAACAGTAATTTTAGGTTTTAGGGTTGGTATGGGTTTTTGGGTGACAAGGCTAATTTTAGGGTTTAGGGTGGGAATGAGTTTTTGGGTGGCAGGTGTATTTTTTAGGGTTCAGGGTGGGTAATGGGTTTTGGGTAATAAGAGTAATTTAAGGGTTTAGAGGGTAAGAGGGTGATACATTAATAAATATATATATATATAAGTATATCATACATACATATATAAATACATATTTACATATATATGGCTCAAAATACTAAAAATATAAATATGTATGTGTAAATATATATATTTATATTTATATATATATATATTTATTTCCACAAATGCCATTTTTATTGCCGAACACTTGGGGATGGATGCCTCCCACGTGCAACTGGCATGCAGGTTAAAAATGACAACCACAAAGGCTCCACTACAGAGCCAAAAGGAGCACTCGTGACTTCACAGCTGCAATTATTTAATCCAGCATGACGCATTTCGGCTGCTTGCCTTTTTCAAATGCTGGTAAATGAAAAACATTCACTCGCAAATGCTTTAAATAATTTTCCTTCATTGCTTTTTTTCCAAAATACTCGTAAGTAAAAGGGACTTGCTGCAGCCCTGGAAAACTCGAACATGCAAGCTGCTTGTTCAGGACATGACCTCATGTGTTTTCGTTAGTCACCAGACTACCGCTTTCAGGTATGGAGAGGAAACTGTAGGCAAGACGGCTGGGTGAAAAGGCTCAGCTTACTTATTTTGTGAAGAGACATTTTGCATGCTTTATTATTAATATGATGAATATGAATGATTAAAGCTTAAAAGCGCACCAGTTAGGAAGAGAACAGGAATGTGCCCAGAACCACCTGGGTATTTAAATCTACTAAGGAGAAACTCTAACTGGCATCACAGGAAATCTGATAATACAAGCCACTGATAGCGTGTCAGAACCTTGATAAGTAAACTTTCAAGGGGACACGCCTAGACTGATGAACCTTTTGACCACGTTGGGGGACTTCCCAGCACGAGATATCTTTCTGGCATCACAATTCAATATATCAATAACTCAATCAATATTCTTAGTAACTAATCAACAAGTTAATCAATAACATTTAATAAGAAACAATAACGCGACTACACCATGACCTTCCAGCCATGAATAACCACACAAATCTAATTAAGTGTTAGGATATTTATTCCCTATTAGTTACAATCGAAAGTCATTTCCGTTAGTCTCATTGACAATCAATCTCATTAGTAGCTCTTCAAATTTTATCATTAATACACAGTTAATCAATGCATAGCGAATATTCATTTAGAATTTAACACATTACTCATAAAAAGCAGTTTAACAAAGTCTTAGAATACAAGGTTCAACAAAGCAAGAACTCAGTCATTTGTCTATTTGCGTCAGATTATTAGTGAACTTCTTAGCTAACCTCAAATTGACATCCGCATGTTGGGATTCATGCAAAACAATTTAACAAACACAAATTTGGAAAACATCTAACTATGGCCTCTATCAAAAGAGCAGTCGGCACCTAGAAAGAAAAGGCAAACAGACAATTTCAATTATCATCAGGTAGTTACCCCTCCAACGAATCAGCAATCAGTGTCAGTCTTCGTCCTCAGGATAACAGTTGATTCACCATCAGCAAGGACAGGACAGGGCAAGTCTCAGTATGGCATAGCTAGGAAAAAGGCACTTCCCTCATAAGTAATATTAGTAAGGACGAATAAAGGATGATTTAAAGTATTAGAAGAATAAACGACAAATTCTGAAAATGGCTCAGTGGAATGGCAAGGAATGATGAAGAATGGCAAGGAATGACCAATTTCTCCTCGGGTCATGCGGTTATATCAAAACTGTAGAACTAGCCCTTAATTCCCTATTGGATCATTTTTGGTGCATCATTATCTCTGTCCAATAATTATCCATGCACCTTACTAGAATTTTCCACAAAACACAGTTCTCATGCAGTTGATTGGCTCTTGTAATTGACATCTTCATCGGTTGGAATGTCAGGTAAGAAAAGTTACACTTTATGCTCCAGTCAGTAGTCCCATTGTCTCCCAGTCTAGGCAGCCTTACACCTGTTACAAATTACACTGTTGCATTCAGCAAGAATGTCTCCTTGAGCAAGTCGGGTCCCATGAGAAAGAATTTACTACAGCTACACACACATATCTCTAGCTTCTGGAAAAGTACAGCTTCGTGTCCTTCAGGAAAACAGCACATGGCACGTTAGAAAAACACAGTTTAGTATGAGACCAGGCAGCTAGGCCCAGACCCTCGCTAACTAAGGCCTGGTGATTAATTTAGCAAAACCCCAATACATGACTCTAATTATAATATCCTAATACAAATCCATACATTAGTACATTATTAATTCATCATTAATAAGTTTCATTAGTCTCCACATACATTGGTGGCCACTCCCCGTGGGCACATTTCAAATGCGTGTATTATCTTCTACGTTAACACATTTTCTATGCAGCTTCATTAAACAATATATTGCAAGATTTTCATGTTAATATTAATTTTAAAGGTCACACTTCAACACTACTATGGCGGCGCTGTTAGCTGTGTGATTAATGGAGACATTCAAGTCCCTTTTTACTTACGACTATTTTGGGAAAAAAAGCAATGAAGGAAAACTATTTAAAGCATTTGCGAGTGAATGTCTTTCATTTACCGGCATCTGAAAAAGGCAAGCAGCCGAAACGCGTCATGCTGGATGAAATAATTGCAGCTGTGAAGTCACGAGTGCTCCTTTTGGCTCTGTAGTGGAGCTTTTGTGGTTGATATATATATACATTTATCAATACAATATATTATATATCCAAACTTAAAATCCACATTCACAAGATAGTAGGAGACGGGGGAAATCAACAACATATTGACATAATACTCATGTGTCTCCCCCCAGTTTTCCTTAGTGCTTAAGGGTGTTTAAGCTAAAAAACACAGATCTTCAGAGCAATATCCACTATAGTTCTATGCCTAACCAGTGACAGATAGAATGAGGGATCAAAGACATATTCAAGCAAAGCATGTTATTTGTTGATCCTCCACCGTCCAGAATAATGCTATAAGTGTATGTGGAGTTCAGCATCATTATTATGCCCCCACAGGGTTTCGGTCCCCAATATAATAATCAGTCTTGATTCCTCTCTCCTCAGCTCTTACTCTCTGTCACCCCCTTGTGGGTGTATCTTCATGTGCTAAGTCCTCCAGTGACCAACAATGGAATTGATCAAAGTGACAGGCCATTGGATAGCTCTTATCACCATTTCTTATAGCCCACATGTGCTGTAGGATCCGGGTCTTTAGTTTGTTAATAGTACTGCCCACATATAGGTCCTCATTTTGACCTCGGCGGTATTTTTTAAAGACCGCTGAGGTACCGCTGTGCTTAAGACCGCCAGTGCAGGCGGTTTTCCGCGCAGCGTATTATGACTGCTGGCAAACCTCCGTCCTTTTTCAGACAGAGAGCCGCCAGCAGCCATACTGGCGGTCCGCGGGGAAGTGGGGGCTGCTCCACTGCCCCGTCATCAGAACACCGCCCACCGAATCACATCCCATGATTCGGTGTGGCGGTGTTCTGGTGACGGGGCACTGGCGGCGGAGCAGCCCCCATGGATCCCGGTCCCTCCCCGAGGTTCAACGGACAAGGTAAGTTGATAGTAAGTTAAGGGAGGGGGTGGGGGGGGTGTTGTGCGTTCAATGGGGTGTGCATGTGAGTATGGAGAGGAGGTGTGTTAGTGCATGTATGCATGCGGGGGTGTTGTGTGTATGGGAAATGTGTGCGGCTCGGTCTGTGTGCATGTCTGTATGTGTGCGGGTATATGTTGTTGTAGTGTATGTGTGTGTGTAGGGCTGTGTGTATGTGCATGTTGGGGTGGGGTGGGGGTGGGAAGTGGGGAGGGGGGTGTGTATGTGCATGTTGGGGTTGGGGAGGGGGGTCCTGCCACCTTTAGGGGGGGAGGGGGATGATGGTGTGGGGGGAGGACTCAGGGTGGGGAGGGGTGTGGGGGAGACCCCTATCAGTGCCAGGGAAGGATTTCCCTGCCACTGATAGTGCCTACCGCCATGGATTTCGTGGCCGTTCCAAACCACCCGAAATCCATGGCGGTATGCAGGGTCCAGATACCACTGGCGGTCTGGTGACGGCCACCGGGCTGGAGACCGAAGTCTCCAGCCCAGCCGTCGTCACCGCCATGGCGGTCAGAGTGGAGAAGTGGCGGATGACCATGGCAGTAACCGCCATGGTCATAATTCCATTTTCTTTTCCGCCGACCTGTTGGTGGTATTACTGCCACTTCTCCCCCGTCTGCCAGGGTCTTAATGAGGGCCATAGTTTGTTACAAGTGCATCTCAATACGTAGACTACGTGATCTGTGTTACAGGTCATTCTGTCCTGGATGGTGACTTGGTGGCCTTCCAATGTCTGATATATTTTTTGGTTCAGTGTATGCTGGCAGGCTATAAAGGAATTACATTTTGCAAACCCCTGTATATTGTCCAGTAGCCAAGTACATTCACCTCCAGGATCCAGGTATTTGGGGACATCCATCCAAGATGTCACCCAAAGACCGAGTTCTCTTAAAGGTTATTCAAGGGCTAGTACTAACAAAGTCTTTAATGTGTTCATCCTTTCTCAACACATGGCAATTGTTTTCCAAAATTATTTTAATATCAGCCATCTCAATGTCTATGAACTGACAATGCACTTGGCTATGTGTGGCGATATATCGAATATTGAGGCTATTTAGATTCAGTTTCTGCATGAGGTCACACAATTATAGTTCTTCTCCTTCCCTCGGGCCTTCGCCATGCTCACTTCTCTCAGCAATAATTTTACTGCAAATGTTACAGTGATATAATCAATGATGTTTTAGAAGATGTCATGAGTGATGTAATATCTGGGATAATCAGCATTGCATGGCGAGGGTGAGAGTTATAGTTAGCTTATGGCACGAGTTATAGTTACTTGAAATAACTATAAAAGCTGATTTCTATGGCTTTTGCCTGTAAAATCTGAACCTAACTATAACATCCCTGTAACCTTTAGTTTTTTAGTAAATGTTTATGTTTTTTTAATTCTATTTCCTAACTATAACAACCCTATATCCTTTGTGACCTCTCACCTTCCCTCTGTTGTCTGTGTGTATGCCAATAAAGTCTCACTGTTGCCCTCCATGGTGTGTTGTGCTTTCAGTGCCCATCCAGACTGCCATCCATGGTCAGCTTGCTGCTCCTGCCCCATTGCCCCCTGCCCTCCGTTTTCCATGTGCAGGTCCCTATTCCCTCCCTCCTGCCTTGTCCGGTCTGTTGTAGTGTTCCTGCCCAGTCCATCCTGCCCTTCATGGTCCATTATGCTATACTTGTGCCCCCTGTCTGTCCGGTGTGGTCAACTTGCTGCCATTGCCTCTTTCCCCTCTGCTCTCTGTTGTCCATGTGCATGGCCCTGTGTTAAATTCAAATATCAGCAGTCGATATAGGAGTATAAGAACGTTTATTCAAGAACAGAACAGTAGCCATATCCCAACTCCCTTGCCATTCCAGAACCTGCCCACACATATAGCAGCTCTGGCATGAGACGGGAATTTGGAGCATAACAATTCCTTAAAGTTCATACCTTTGTTATATATATGTAACGCACTGTCCCCTCCCTATTGCTTTCCATGGTCCGTTGTGCTACACTACTGTCCTGCTTGCCCTGTGTGGTGTATTGTGCTGTTGTAACACCTGACACCTGCCCTGAAACGTCAGTGAGGTGCCTCTGCCCATCTCTCTCCTGCCCTCTGTTATCAGAGTCCATGTCCCTACCCCATTCCTCCTGCCCTCTGTGATCCAATGTACCATACATGTCAACATTTTTAACTTGGTAAGAGGGAGATTTTGAAAAGAAAACCTGGGGAATTGATTTTCCCTGTTGACTCACATTGCAAAAGAGAACATTTTATCCCGGAATAAATATAAAATAAAGCCCTTTAGGACTTAAAAACATCAGGAGTCTCCTGTCTGAATCAGGTCTGTTGGCATGTACGGTACTGCCACTGCCTCTTCCTTCAGCCCTCAATGGCCTGATATATTACTGTTAGAGCAGGAATTTAACAAAATGTATTAATGAAAAAATTAATATACACGATGTGAAGAAATTGCATAGAAAATTTACTTGACGTAGAACAATAACGCACGCATTTGAAATGTGCTCACGTGAAGTGATTGCCAATGTACACAAAGTGTGAAACTAATGCAATAATAATATGCTTTACTTATGAAATGTTAAGCAATATGTTTTAAAATGTATTAGTACATCATATTTAGGGTTATATATCGAGTGTTAGCTTTATTTATTGAAAACCTTAAACTTAGCAGAGGTCTTGGCCTAGTTGTCTGATCTCGTGATGAGCTGTATTTTCTAACAAGTTTGTTAAAACTGCTTCCTTGGGAAAGAACTAACAATGAAATATGATTGCTATGAAATAATGTGCTCGTTACTGCAGACTTTCTCACGAGAATTGTTTACTGAAAGATGATGTTCCTGTTGAATGCAACAGTGTAATTGTAACATGCACAAGACTGACCTTCCCAGGAGAAGACAATGGAGATACACTCTAGAGTACAAAGTGCAACAAAATTGTTACCCGACGAGCCGGATGATGATGACATTACAAGCTTACTAGAGGAACTGTGAAAACTTACAATTCACTAATGGGGTGACCGCGGATTATTGGACAAAACTGTGAACATGCGATAAATCAACCAATAGGGAATTTGGGGAGAAGTTTAGTAGTTTTAACTTAACCGCACTGCACAGGGAGAAGACACCTCACTCTTGCGACCTCACTATTCCGAAGAAGCCATTCTTAACCAGCTATTTGAAGCTGATTCATTAGATAATTTTAGAACCATCCTTTGTTTGCCCCATAGATTTGCTGAACTTTAATGCTAAAGACTTTGCCCTTTCTAGAACTTTGCCCTATGCTGACTGATCTGATGTCCTGAGGACGAAGGCTGACTTTGCATGCTGATCCATATTGAGGATAGGTAACTCACCGAAATGTTGACTGTATTGTCTATTTGCTATTTCTTTCTAGTTACCAACTGCTTACTTTGATAGAGCCTTAGGTAGATGTTTTCTAAATTTGTGTTATCAAAATTGTTTAGCATGAAGCCCAACATGCCGATGCTAATCTGATGTTAGTTGAGGAAATTCACTTCTGAATGACTAGCAAATTGACCTAATGATTGAAATCTTTCTTTTGCTGAACTAATGTACCATATAGCTTTGTCACAAATACTTTTTTTTAAATTTGTACAATATTGCTGGAGTGCATTGTAATCCAAGATTTGTTTGGATTGCGATTCTTTAGACGCTTTGGACAGCCAATATTGTTTCTATATGTTTATCATTTGATTTTGAGATTAACCTACGTGATATTAGCATTGTTAATATAGGGACATAAATGTTCTAATTTTAATTAAATTGATGTGGTTATTCGTGACTGAAAGGTCATGGTGTGTTCAATTACTAACTCCTATTGATTACTGATGTTTATTGATTATTATTGGTAAATGTTTATTGATTATTGATTTGTGATGGTTCAATGCTTCTGTGGTGGGAAGTCCCCAAACGTTTAGGTCAAAATATTAATCGACCTCGTCGCGTCTCCTGGTAAGTATACTTATTTAGGTTCGATGCACCATCATTACCACTTCCTCTCTTGTGTGTCCTGCATGGATGGTTTGTTACCCCTGCTAGTGTGGTCAACTTGTTGCCTCTGCACCCTCCTTCCTGTCCTCAATTATCCAAGTCCGTTAGTGGCATAACGTAACATGAGGATGCCTCTCTGCAAAGTACCTGGAGGGGGTTCCCCGCCCCCTGGACTCAGTCAGGGGCCTGCCGCCCATGCACAGAGGTTCTGTGACCAGGGGACCCCCTGTAGCTCGGGGTTCCCCCGCACTGCAGGGGCTGTGGGCACTGGAGTCCATGCCCCTGACCTCTGCCTCCAGTATTCTAATGAAGAACTAGATTGCTAACATTCTACATTTAGCACAAAAGTATGGCATGCCTGACGTCATCTTGATGTAATCAAAACTGCAATATCTAAAGAATTTTGTTTAGAAACTATAAAAATGAGAGGGTCTTATTCCCATAGAAATTATGATTATTTCTCTAATAAACTAAAATAAGGACATATTTTCTGATTTCTCAAATAGCGACAAAGTACTTTTAAATTATTTGTTATCTTTATGTTTTTTTATTTCGTTGATCACTAGATTATATATATGGCTCCCAGTTTTATGGTATTTATTTTTTTAACATTTCCGTTTTAATTTATCCATATATATTTTTTGACCATTTTATTAGTATTTATCCATATTTATTTTCTGGTTTTCAAATAAAGTGGAGTCAAAAATGGTGCATTTCCACATTTATTTAACTGTAAGACATGCACTCATACTTTGGTACCTGTTGTGTTTTAACAAATTCAGCAACCAAATATAGCAAAACACTACACCCACAGGAAAATATTAGCAATTTACTACAATATAGGTTATCATATGCCTATATTTAGATATACCTTAATCTGTTTTTTAACTCCCCAGGCTGCCTATCTGCTCATCTGCTGTCTTGGAATTCACAACAGACAGCATGGAAAGTCATTGATCAGAAGCACAATTTTCAGTATTTTTCCACTTTTGCAGTTAAATACAAACAGGAAACACATTGTTTTTTTGTCTGTATTTATCTGTAAAAACGGAAAACCGGAAGCCTTAATTATATATTACACTTAGGGGAGAGGGTGTGGTATTACGCCTGAAGCTGTAGACATTGCAACTGGGGAACCAGGTTCGAGTTTTAGCATCAGCTTGGCATCCTGTGATTCTGGACAAATCACTTAATCTTCCCATGCCTAAAATCAAAATGAATGTGTAATGTAACTGATGCTCATGTAAAGCGCTCCAATACCTTCAGGTCGAGTCTGTGCTTTATAAAACTGCAAAAAAACACCTAACAAAATTAAGGACCTGATTACAATCTTGGCAGATGGGATACTACTTCACAAATGTGACAGATATCCATTCCACCATATTACAAGCTCCATAGGATATAAAGGAACTTGTAATACGGCGGACGGGATATCCATCACATTTGTGACGGAGTATCCCATTCGCCAAGATCGTAATCAAGCCCTAAGGGTCATATTTATACTTTTGGACGAAAAACTGCGCCAACGCAGTTTTGCATCAAAAAGTTTAGCGCGGCTAATGCCATTTCTTAGCGCCACTCAGGCGTCAAATTTGTACTTTGACGCTCTGCGGCACAAACCACTGGTCAGAATCATTTTTTTTTTTACTCAAACCAATGCGCCACGTCATAAAGAAAAAAGACGTTAACGCAGTGAAAATGACTTTTATCCAGTTTACAACGATAGTGCGATTGCAATTGTGTCAAAAAACAGCACAAACACAGCAAAATGTGCAAAGGAGAGCCCAAATGGATCCCAGAAGCTATGAGAGACCCCAGGAAGAAGACAACTGACCAGGAACCAGCCAGAAGGACCCACACAAGACCCAGGAGAGGGAGAAGAAAAAAAGGAAGTGTCGGTTCAGTGCAGGGGAGCAGGAAATACTGGTGAAAGAGGTGATGGAACACCAGCATCAACTTTTTGTCAACTCTAAATTGCCAATTGGGAGGAGAGAAGCAATTTGGCAAGAAATTGTCGATAAGATCAACAGTGTGGCAGAAGTACGGAGAACAGTCATCGAGTGCAAGATATCCATTCCACCATATTACAAGCTCCATAGGATATAAAGGAACTTGTAATACGGCGGACGGGATATCCATCACATTTGTGACGGAGTATCCCATTCGCCAAGATCGTAATCAAGCCCTAAGGGTCATATTTATACTTTTTGACGCAAAACTGCGCCAACGCAGTTTTGCATCAAAAAGTTTAGCGCGGCTAATGCCATTTCTTAGCGCCACTCGGGCATCAAATTTGTACTTTGACGCTCTGCGGCACAAACCACTGGTCAGAGTCATTTTTTTTTTACTCAAACCAATGCGCCACGTCATAAAGAAAAGTTGAGTGCAAGATGCGCTAGCATGACTGCAAGCGCAGGACCAAGGAAAAGAAGGCAAGGAACAGGAAGGCAGCATTGCAGACTGGAGGTGGGAGTCCAGCACCGCAGGATGCCCTGGACCACATGGAGGAGATGGTGGCAGCCGTCATCCCAGAGGAGATCGTCACAAGGATTCAAGGGCAGGATAGCGCAGACTACCAGGATACAACACAGATGCAGGGTAAGTGGCATGGGGAACTAAAATGCCTAATTGTTAACTGCAAGCGGGGGGGACATACCTACTACACAATGCATGTAAGTCATGATAATCAGGGAGTGGAAAGGGCAAAGGGGCACGGCACGGGGGCATGGGCTGTGCAGGTAAAATCTGGGGCACAGCACAACACTACACCAACAATCTTTGCATTGGGGTATACTGCCATGCCAAGGATGTTGGAAAACCAAAGCCAGTCCTGGAGGGTAGGGTACATCGTAAAACTGGCATGCTGTCACACAACAGCTGGTATTGTCTCTACATGAACTAGGGCTCAATTAACAATCTCAGGCCTTATCCGCAATTGGAATTTAACACTGACAACAGTTGCCACTACCGCCTCTGTTGTGTGTGCAGATCAAGTAGCTAATGGCAGTTACGTGCCCATGGGTCAAACACACCCAAAATAGAGGGTTCAGGATGACAACGTTATCAATCCCCTGTAATCAATAAAAATGTGCTAATCCTGTCAAATGCTGATGTCCATAGTCACTACAAACATCAGGCATTGTCATAAACATTATGAGGTACACAGCAGTGATGTCATACCCATGCTGCACATGTCAGGGTCTACCCAGTGCCTGGGTCACAATAGCTGCAATGCCACCATGCAACATCCCAACTGTCATACTGCTAAGACAACAGCACTGAGGGGGAGGACATATGTTTCCGGCTAGTGAAACACACCCGCACAGTCAGAAGAGGAAATGGAACACTGCTGGGACCATCAGAGCTATCGAATGTAGCACACATTCCCCAACATCAACATTACACACACTACCAATGCTGGCACCTGTATTGTACCATGCTAATGCTATACACAGCATATGCTAGGTCTCAGCAACATATAGCTGGATGTGAAATATCAGAGACTGGGTCAGTTCCAGATTGTTAAGTGTGGTGCAAGTACCATCAGAACACCCACAGCCAGTGCAAGGCCGCAACATGAGAATGGAAGTAGACGGAGGGTTGAGTTGTACAATAAGGTGGCAACATACAATTTGGGCACAACCTACACCTAGAGGATGTGATGCAGACAATTCCCCAAACTGCCTACACTGCATGTGACATTCAGGTGGGGCATAGGCCTGGGAGAATGCTAATCTTAATAACAGGAACAATGAACATGAACCAAGATCACAATGTGCTACTAATAGGAAGTCAGGCATGTCACATTACAAATGCCACAACACAGCCACACTAATTGTACAACATCTCATTGCAGAGGACGATGGCTCTCCTGGGGATATGCCTGTCCTGGACTTCCCTGCTGACATGGATGATGAGCTGACAAACATCAGCCAGCATACCCTCCAAGATGTTCTTGGAACCCTCCAGACCCCACCTTCAGCCACAAGGAGGAGCACAGAAGTAGCAGCAATCACAGGGGACCAACCCACCACCCCAATTGTACGACCTGTCAGCTCCAACCCAGCTGAGGACTCTGTCGACACTGGCACCAGCTTTGAGAGGACTGTAGTTGGAGTACAGCGGGAGCTGGCCAAGGAGATGCGAGTGGGGATGCAAAATATGGCAGCCAGCCTAGAGGGGGTGCGTTCGTGCATGATATCATCTGCAGAACAGGCAGCAGCCATGCAAGGGCGAACATCTATCTTGCAAGAACTTCAACAAAGTGTGAAGGAAATCAGCACAGCAGTAAGGGAGTTGCCACAACACCTTGCACACCAAACCTTTCACTGTGTGCACAAATGCAATAATAACCCCCTCAGGGCCGACCTGGCTGCCTACCACAGTGATGTAGCTGCTATACTTAAGAACCAGCAGGTATTCCTTGCTGCAGTACTGCCCTAATAGCCCCACAGCTGGCAGCTAACGTGATTTCTGACTCCCTGTCTTAAAACACTGAAGTGTGTGTTGCCCCTTCAAACCCACCACCATCAAGGGCAGAGGAGACAACACACACATCAGAAGATGAAGTCGTGGAACAGATCACCTTTACCAGTAAGGGTACCCGGTAGCACAAGTACATGCCAAATGGGCACTTATAACCATGGTCCTGTGCTTCGTAACATGCCAGTCTTACAACAGCTGCTCACATGCACTGTTCTCCAGCCCACTGTTTACCTTGACACTATGCTATGTGATTGTCTCTCACTACCTCATTGGCAATTCATGTTCCTCTGCACTGTATGACACTTCACCCCAGCATGTCCAATGACATGTCCTCTTGTACTTGTGTAGTATCGCAATAGAAGGCGTCACACTAATGGACTCACAATCTTGGACTATGTAAATATTACACTACAGCACTTTAAAATAAATAGCACTTACACAGCCACTTTGTCTCTGTGTAATGTGACACATCAACTGTGAGGGAGATTAGTGATGTTTGCCTCATGTCAATGGCCATAGAATGTCAATACAACTGCGTTGAAAGATTGTGGGCTGATAACTATGGTCTGGATTCTACCATCATCTGCCCTTCCAGAGGGTTAATTCTGAAGTAAATAGAAAAATTACAGTATAATGCTGTATTAAACAGAATAAGTCTACTTCAAGGGATGCCTAAGCCGAAAATCAAACTTTTCTTCTATACAATCTGGTATGTGACATTTGACTCTAAAATTTCATCACACACACACCATACAGCAGGAAGGGATGTGTACGAGTGTACAGACAGATAAGTAACCTGGCAGTACAATGTAAGAAATGATAGGTATGAGCTATGTATACTATACTACATAAGATTATACCATCACTCACTTTATCAGGGTTCACATGAACATCAGGCTGCAGGCAGATGTACCACAGTGTCCCAGAGACAAAATCTGGTCTCAAAGTATGACAGATTTAAAACATACATCCAAACTGAACAACACATTGGGAACCATAGTAACCTTGAGTGGTGGATGTAATGGATGGCACATGCATAGAGAAGTAGCTTTGGTGTAGCTGCCAATGTGATAGGTCAATTGGGATTTGGATGCAGGATGGAACACAAATGCAAATACTAAATTGACACTGTTCACCCATGCCAAGGCCCTGATCCCCAAGCATATGACACATACTGTAAAGGAGTACCTAAATATTTATTTAACTGTAAAAAAAAGGATAATAAAACTAGGGGAAACACCTTAACTAACCTAACCTATCCTAACTACACATTACCCACAACTGGCCCTAACTACCCTAAGCTAAACGTTTTACTAAACACTCTAAATATCAACCCCCTTATATGACGGGACACATGGAGGACAACATATACTAACCTAAACACATACTATCTTATCCAAAACAATTATATATTTTTTTGGGATTTTTTAAATATATTTTTTTGTATTTTTTTATTTTTTAATACACAAAACTCCCAACATCATCCCCCACCCACCCACCCACAAAAAAACATGTAAAAATATCATACCTTCCACTCCCCAACCCACTTATACTAACTAAACTAACAGCCTATTCTAACCTAACACTAAGCCCCTAAACCCACTAAATATAAGAATCAGGAAAGAGGAGGGAGGGGAGGGAATAATGGCTGAGGGTCCAACAGTTATAAGTTTGCCCTCTGCAGGATCTTTTTCATCCCACGCACTCTCCTGTTAATCTGGGACACCTCCTGCTGCAGCTTGTCCATTCTGCGCAACATCTGTTGCATGTCACGTTGCATGTTCCTAAACTCAACATTGTCAATGACTGCAGCAGGGGTGGTCTGTGTGCCAGTTGTGGAGGGTTGTGCTGTTGCCAGTGCCATGCTTGGAAGGGGAGGTTCAAGGGCTGCTGTCAGTGGTCCAGGAGCGGATGATGTTTAGGGACCTGAATCGTGACTTCAGGATGCCAAAAGTCCTCTCTACTATGGTGCGTGTCCTCCGAGGTGCCTCATTATAGGCACACTCTGATGCTTGGGTTGGCAAATGAGGTCATGATCCATGGCTGGATCCCATACCCCTGATCAGCTGAAAGAAAAAATGAGCGAAAATGTTTTGATGTAGCTTGCACCATGATTATCACTTTTCATGGCAGTTATTATCTTGTGTTGTCTGTGACTCATCTATGTTTGTGTTATTGGGTGGAACCCTAGGCTTCTAGGATGTATTATCAGCATTTGGTTGTATAATTATCAAAATTGGTGTTTGGCTGATTGACCGGATATCAGCGGTATTTTTGGACACTTGCAGTACATTGTGTACTCCCATGCATTATGTCATGTGAAAGAAGTGTCCATGTGTCTTCACTGGGGGTGATACTTCCACACACAGAATCGATTCCACAGTGGTGGTAACACAATTGCACTACGTGGCCTGAAGATCCCATCCAAGTCAACATATGTAATAGCATGTGAAAAACAACAGTGAGGACTTTTGATTTGGCTACGTGACAATGTACAACACATCTCCATAAGTTGGCAGCACTGAAGTGTTGACAATGCAAAAATAACCCATGCGTGACAAGTTCTATGCAAACCTATTTTTGTGCCCTCACTGAGCTGACTCATGTGCAAACGTATACTATACTACTGAACCTGCTCCAGGTAAGCTGGCTAACTTGGTTGTGGGGGTGAAGCTTTAATTGTCAGAAGGTCCATATGCCTGTACATCTGTTGTGTAAATGTGTAATTGTCTCAATCTGTATGTGTAGCAATGTGCACTTTGTAATAATGTCACATCAATATGTGTTCTTAGCACAGTCCACTTGCTTATTGGTAGAGGGCAATGTCACCCCAGGAGTGATGTGAGATGTTGATACTGCCACAATGAGTCCATGTCACCTTCATTAGAGTCATCATCATCTTGCTATGTGTCTCATGGTGTTTGACCTGCAGCGAAACACATTACACACCCCTTACACAGTACGTATTGCTTGGAAGGGTGTGTGATTGAGTGTTATTGATATGATATTGAAAGATTCATCTTCCAATTTGTCCTGCCAGTTAAGACCATGTCATTGTCACTGTTTGGTTTTAAATTGGTCCCTTGTGGCTCTGGAGTGGCATCTGTTGTTATTTGCATCTGTCATTTGTCCATAGGTGTGTATCCCATTGGGTCAGGATTTCAAACATAACTTGCAGTGTCACAACCTCAGTGTCTTCCAGGCCACGTGTCAATGTAGTGATATATGTTTTGTGTGTACTACAGGGTTGCTGTGCAGTGCTTATATAACTGGGTTTCTGTACTTACCAACAAGTAGGCCATTTCCACATCGTCCATCCTGGAAGTGTTGATTGATGGTGCAGTGGCGGAAGATGAATGAATCATGTACACTCCCAGGATACTTTTCCACGATGTTGGTGATCAATCCCTGGTGAGCCATAATGGCCTGCACATTGATGGAGTGTATGTGCTTCCTGTTGCGGTATAGATGCTCGGTTGCGGCAGGTGGCACAATCCGTACATGTGTGCAGTCAATGGCACCAAGCACGTGTGGGAAGCCGTTGATTGGGTAGAACCCCTGTTTGGCCTCCTGCTGCTTCTGCAGTGTGTTGGGGAAGCTGATGTGGCGGGGTGTGAGGGAGATGATGGCATCCAGTGCCTTGGGTAGGAAGGCAGAGAATGAGGGCTGTGAGATCCCAGCAACCAGGGCACCAGTTGTTTGAAAAGAGCCACTGCCAACATGTGTAGGACAGCTAGCAGCTTGGTCTTTGGTGGAATGATGTGGGGTGTCTCCAAGCTGGGTGCCAACTGTAGTTCAATGTTGTGCAGCAGCTTCTGTATGACTTGCCAGTTTAGTCAGTACTTCTGGATGATGTCATGTTCCCTGAGGCCCAGAAGGGTTGTCCTGGTCCGGAATACCTCTCCTGCCTTCTGCGTTGCTTTTGGGGTCGCTGTTGGTGTGGTGGAAGCTGCTGATGTTGGTCCTGTGCTCTGCATCTTCGTGCATGCTGGAAGAATAGCACCTCCATGTCTTCCTTTTTGTTTTCTGATGTTGCTTCTGTGTGTTTCCCTTATGTACTGGTGTGTTTGCCCCATTTTAACGCCTGCCCTGACCCAGGCATTATTTTATTACACAAATCGGGCTGTGAGCCATTTTCTGACTCCGCCTCCCAGCTGCGTGCCATTTTTGCGCGGTTGGATAAATATGGCGCACGGGTGTTTAAGTCATTTTTTGGACGGTAACGCCTTCCTTGCATGTCATTAACGCAAAGCGGTTTCACGCATCCAGAAAATGACGCACACAATGGAATTTTGTCAGTGGTCTATACTTGGGCTACATTTGGGTGATATTTGTGCTATATTTGGGCTTTGTTTTCCCTGATGGCCATCTTCAGAGACTTATTTGTTAACCCCTCGCTGCCAGGCCTTTCCCCCCCCTCAGGTGCCAGGCCTTTTTTTGGCTATTTGAGGCAGTTCATGCTTAGGCCCTCATAACTTTTTGTCCACATAAGCTACCCACGCCAAAGTTACGTCTTTTTTTCCCAACATCCTAGGGATTCTAGAGGTATCCAGAGTTTGTGGGTTCCCCTGAAGGAGAACAAGAAATTAACCAAAATACAGTGATTTTTTTTTTTTTTATGTGAAAAAAAGGGCTGCAGAAGAAGGCTTGTGGGTTTTTCACTGGAAATGGCATCAACAAAGGGTTTGTGGTGCTAAAATCACAATCTTCCCAGCTAAAATCACAATCTTCCCAGCTTTCAGGAACAGGCAGACTTGAATCAGAAAATCACATTTTTCAACATAGTTTTAGCATTTTACTGGGACATACCCCATTTTTACTATTTTTTGTGCTTTTAGCCTCCTTCCAGTTAGTGACAGAAATGGGTGTGAGACCAGTGCTGGATCCCGGAAAGCAAAACATTTCTGAAAAGTAGGCAAAATTCTGAATTCAGCATGGGTCATTTGTGTAGATCCTACAAGGTTTTCCTACAGAAAATAACAGCTGAAATAAAAAAATATTGAAATTGATCTAAAAAAACAGGCATTTTTCTCCACGTTTTACTCTGTAACTTTTTCCTGCAATGTCAGATTTATGAAAGCAATATACTGTTATGTCTGCTGGACTCATCTGGTTGCGGGGATATATAGGGCTTGTAGGTTTATCAAGAACCCTAGGTACCCAGAACCAATAAATGAGCTGCGCCTTACAATGAGTTTTTATTCTATACCCGGTATGCTGCAATTCATTTGGTGAAATATAAAGAGTGAAAAAGGGGTATCAAGAAAACCTTTGTATTTCCAAAATGGGCACAAGATAAGGTGTTGAGAAGCAGTGGTTATTTGCACATCTCTGAATTCTGGGGTCCCCATACTAGCATGTGAATTACAGGGCATTTCTCAAATAGATGTCTTTTTTACACACTGTCTTACATTTGGAAGGAAAAAATGTAGAGGAAGACAAGTGGCAATAACACTTGTTCTGCTATTCTGTGTTCCCCGATGAAAATGGTACCTCACTTGTGTGGGTAGGCCTAAAGCCCGCGACAGGAAACACAACATGGACACATCACATTTTTACATTGAAAACAGACCTGTTTTTTGCGAAGTGCCTAGCTGTGGATTTTGATCTCTAGCTCTGCCAGCACCTAGGAAAACCTACCAATCCTGTGAAATTTTGAACACTAGACACCTAGGGGAATCCAAGATGGGGTGACTTGTGGGGCTCTCACCAGGTTTTGTTTCCCAGAATTCTTTGCAAACCTCAAAATTTGGCCAACAAAACACTTTTTCCTCTCATTTCGATGACAGAAAGTTCTGGAATCTTTGAGAGCCACAAATGTCCTTCTACCCAGTATTCCCCCAAGTCTCTCGATAAAAATGGTACCTCACTCTTGTGGGTAGGCCTAGTGCCCCGCGACAGGAGATGCCACAAAACACAATGTGGACACATCACATTTTGCCAAAGAAAACCGAGCTGTTTTCTGCAAAGTGCATAGCTGTGGATTTTGGCCTTTAGCTCAGCTGGCACCTAGGGAAACCTACCAAACCTGCACATTTTTTAAAACTAGACACGTAGGGGAATCCAAGATGGGGTGACGTGTGGGGCTCTCATCAGATTCTGTTACCTAGAATCCTTTGCAAACCTCAAAATTTGGCCAGAAAAAAACACTTTTTCCTCACATTTTGCTGTCGGAAAGTTCTGGAATCTGAGAGAAGCCACAAATGTCCTTCCACCTAGCGTTCCCCCAAGTCTCCCGATAAAAATGGTACCTCAGTTGTGTGGGTAGGCCTAGTGCCCCTGAAAGGAAATGCCCCAAAACACTATCTGGACACATCAAAATGATCAAATACAAAACTACCTGTTTTTGCGGAGGCACCTGGGATTTTGGTCTTGGGCTCAGCAGCCATACAGGGAAACCTACCAAGCCCACACATTTCTAAAAAGTAGACCCCCTAGGGAGTCCAGGGAGGTGTGACTTGCGTTGATCCCCTAGTGTTTTCTTACTCAGAATCCTCAGCAAACCTCAAATGTAGCTAAAAAATCAAATTTTTCCCACATTTCTGTGTGGGATCACCGCACCGGGACAAATCTCCTACCACCCAATGTTCCTCTCAGCCTCCCAGTAAAAATGATACCTCACTTGTGTAGGTGGGCCAAGTGCCTGTGACAGGGAAGAGCCAAAAACATGTTGTAATTGAGGGGGAACCAAAGCGGGACCAAAAGCGCAGTTAGGAAAAAAACATTTTTAGGCTGACAAGTGGGGCAGAATTTCTATCAGTATAAATGAGACAATTGTGGGAGGTAGGAATTTTGTGGATTCCTGCAGATTCCGTTAGGTTCCTTCACAAAAATGTGGGAAAAATGTGAGATTTCCGGTTGGAGGTTTGCAGGGTATTGTTGATAAGACAATGGTGCGGTGCATGTGAAGCACACCATCCTGGACTCACCCAGATGTTTCGTTTTCAAATGTGTCTAGGTCTTGCGGATTTTTCTACATGGCAGTGTCCCAAAGTCCAAAAAGTGCAGCTCTCACCATTCCAAGTGGGACAATTTTGAGAGTTAGCCATGCTCTCATGGCCCAAATGTAACACCAAAACCCCAGATAATCAAATGTCCACTTGCTTTCCGAGGGAAAACTGTTACCCCCTTCAGTTGGGGTGGGGGCATAACCATACCCATACTGGTTGGTAGCCACCACCACACTATTTTTATTTTTTTATTTTTTCCCTGGCATTTAGTAGACTTTCTGCCCCCTGGGGTGTGGATCGGGGGTAAATGCCCCATCTGCCCACTGGTGGGCAGAACAACTTTGTCCCCATTTATTTCGGGTGGGGGGATGGCCATACCCCCACCCTCTTATTTTGAAAAAAAAATCTTCCCTTGTCTCTGGTGGGCTTTCTGCCCCCCTTGGGGCAGATGGGCCTTCTAAAATAGGCCAATCTGCCCCCAAGGGGAGCAGATATGGCCAATAGTAATGTGCCTTCATGGGGAGCGACCCTTGCCCAAGGGGCTGCCCCCCTCAAACAAAATACACACACGCCAATCCCTGGTGCCTAAGTGGTTTCTGCCACCCGGGGGGAGATCGCCTAATATAAATAGGCAGATCTGCCCCCAAGGGGAGCAGAAATGGTCTAAAATAAATTTGCCCCCCAAGGGGAGCGACCCTTGCCTAAGGGGCCGCTCCCATTGCGTGAAATTGGCTAAAACAAAAAAAATCCCTGGCGCCTAGTGGTTTCTGCCCCCAATCGGCCAAATAAAAATAGGCCGATTTGCCCCCAAGGGGGGCAGAAATAGCCTTAAAAAAGATTTTCCCCCTAGGGGAACGACCCTTGCCTGAGGGGTCGCTCCCCTTGCGTGAAATTGACGCAAAAAAATAAAAATCCCTGGTGTCTAGTGGTTTGTGCCCCCCTTGGGGGCAGATTGGCCTAATATAAATTGCCCGATCTGCCCCCAAGGGCTGCAGAAATGGCCTAAAGATAATTTTTCCCCCAGGGGAGCGAACCTTGCCTAAGGGGTCGCTCCCCACATATAAAAAAATAAAACAAACAAAAAAAAATCCCTGGTGCCTAGATGTTTCTGCCTCCCCAGTGGGCAGATCAGCCTAATTACAATAGGCCGATCTGCCCCAAAGGGGGGCAGAAATGGCCTAAAACAAATTTGTCTCCCCAGGGGAGCGACCCTTGCCTAAGGGGTCTCTCCCCTCATGTGAAACTGACAAAAAAAAAAGCTCCCTGGTGTCTAGTGGTTTCTGCTCCCCTTGGGGGCAGATTTGCCTAATAAGAATAGGCCGATCTACCCCCAAGGGGGGCCAAAAAGCCCTAGAATTAATTTTGCCCCCAGGGGCCGCTCCTCTCACGACATAAAACAAAAACAAAAAAAACATTCCCTGTGTCTAGTGGCATTTCTGCTGCTCGATCGCATCGCGATCGGGCAGCAGGCATGCTCTGAGAGACATGAAAGGAGAGGAAAGGCCTCTCCTCTCCTTTCATGCCTCTCTGCCCCCTCCAAGTGATCAGGTGAGAAATGCTTTTGCATTTCTCCTCCGATCGTCGCTGGAAGCTGCGCTTCGAGCGCGGAGGGGAAGGCCTCTGATGAGGTCAGCGCGCAATAGCTTGCTGACGTCATCAGACACCACGGGGGGTCAGGAGGGATGGAAGTGGAAGGGGAAGCGAGTCCCCTTGTATTCCCTGCCCAGGGGAGGGGGGTGCTTGGCCATCGGGGGAGCTCTAGCACTCCACCCGGGGGCCCATAGCAGGACGAGCTGGTCTCATCCTTGGCACTGTGCAACCGTTGCTGAGGACGAGGCCAATTTAGAAGCTCCCTAATTTCCTCATTTACTGCAGTATCCTTAGTAGGAAATTCTTTCAGTTTTCCACTTCGATTCCATCAAGATGGCGTTCAGATGTGTCACCCTTTTGGTACATATTTAGAATGTTGGCACTCTAGTTACTCACTAGAACACAGTGTAAAGCTGCTGATCACCAGGGACTTAACTGGCAGTCTGCTGCTGGTGTTGAAAGTGCATTTTTCAGTCTGCATGTCAAAATTTCAATGAAGGAAGACATTTTATAACTCACTTAAAATGTGTCCAAATTGTGATTCCTACAACACTGACTGAAATTTCTATGACAAAGTGAACCCCTTTATTTGGTTCCTTTCTAAATGAAATGTTTTAAATATTGCCAGTTTGACTGAATCAAGATGGCTTCAGGTGTGCCACATCTTTTCATCATAAGACTATTAGCAGTCTAGTTGATATTTAGAACACTCTGGAAGGCTGCATTAGAATACCAGGGGAGCCCCTGTTGGAAGTACGTTTTACTGAGAATGTCTGACTTCATTCTCATATGGCTGAGAAAGATAGTGTGACGGTACAGAAAATATGCTCTCATGTTAGCTTCTGGAGCACCTTACATAACCTTTATGGGAAAATTATGTCAATACAGTTTCTCCAAAACATGAATAATGAATTCCCAGCAGAAGGCTTTTTTACAGCGTAAAATCACCCTAGAACACACAACAATTCCAGAAATGAGTATGGCACCATCACCAAATTATTTATATTGTAACGAAAGTCTTTTATCACCCTTTATATGATCTCCTCTTTGTGACCCTCAAGACCTGACTTTCACTACAATGCATTACAATGTAGATTTTCCTAATAAATTATGACGGAAAGTCTTAATTTCATTAAAGACACGGAGGCGAGTATTATGCTTTCTTATCTTGCTTTATTTTAATAGCAGCAGTCAAGAACGTAAAACTACAACTCCCAAGGGCACAGCACAAGCTAGCTAATGGGAAAAAACAATGAACATCACAACCAATCATATATTAGATGAGTGTATAAGGTCTTGCTTGACTGGGAACAGCTCTCTTTTCTTGTACGAGATGTCAAATGGTATCTGAAAACAAAGGTAAAATAGAAACAACTTTAGAAAAAGCCAAAGTTAAAGAAAACAGTTCCTTGCAAAAGTTCAAGAAAGGTAAATATGATGAAGAAATTCAAGAAACTGGAACACCTCTTCCAAATGCTGTCGCTGGAGATGTAGCGAAAAAGGACGGAAGATCCACCCATCTTTTATTAGGAAGTAGATGGAAGCTCTGGAACCACTGATAGGGAGGGAGAAAAAACACCAAAAATTAAGACTTCCCGTTATAATTTATTAGGAAAATCTACATTTTATGTCAAGGCCAGAGGCTCCTATTATGCTTTTTTAAAGCATGTTATTTACTAAAGAAGTTGCAATGTGAACAGGTTTGCAATAAAACCATTTGAACACTTTGTCATTAGACCAATCAGCTGATCTCAGAATGTCCTCAATTCTGGAACCTGCCCAAAAGGCTTTAGAAGCCATACCACCCCTAGGGGAATGGGCTCCAAAGACAGAGGTATCAATACCTGTCAAGGACATGACCCTTCTAACCCAATGAGCTAGAGTGGCAGAAGATACAGGAAGGTGTTGTTTACAAAAAGAGATAAGGAGTTGGGATTGAGAGGACGTTATGAGATCAAAAGTCAGTAGTTCATACTCTTTAAGACATAGGCCAACGCAAAGCTTGGGATGATCATAAGGATAAAATACTGAATTTATGTTAGTTTTTGTGCGTCTATTAACTGTGAACATTACCCCAGTAGGGGAGCATTGACTGAAAGAAACAGCCAAAGCTTTGACAGATAGACATTTAATGGAAACCAAATATCACAACATAGTGAGTTTTGCAGAAAGCATTTTTAAGGACAAAGATGAATTGTCGGGCCAAGAAACAAACAATTTTAACACCACGTCAACATCCCACAATTTTATATATTTCAGAAGAGGAGGTTTAGAAAATGATGCTCCCATTAAAAGACGGGAAACAAGTGGATGTTCTCCCAACTGGTTTTCCATTGATTCCTGGGTGATTTAGTGAAATGGCTGATCTATAAAGGTTTATGGTTCTGTAAGACTTACCTGCACTGGCCTCTGCAGCCAAAAAGTTAACAATATAAACTATATCTATTGAAAAGGAATTGATTTGTTTTTCCAGACACCAGCTAGACCATAAAGACCAGGCTGACTTGGATGCGTTAGTTCTCCCCGGAGCCCAGGCTTTACTGATGAATTCTGAAGCTTGAGATGAAAGGCTGAGGAAAGGTTGGGTTATCTTCCAAGCAGTGAGAGTGAGAGAATTGTTGAGAATTAGATTGTGGGGTTGACCCTGAGGGGCTTAAAGAAGACTGGGAAAGGATGGACATAGGAGAGGAAAGTTGATAATTAGCTCCAGCAGATGGGGAAACCAAATCTGAGAGTACAAGAAGGGAACCACAATTACTAGAGAAGCTTGTTGAAGTCTTGTTTGGGTGATGACTTTAATGATCATGAGGAAAGGGGAGAATGCATAATTGGAAAGATTGGACCAATCCTGTAAGAATGCATCTGTAGCTAAGGCTAGAGGATCTGAACGCCAGCTGAAAAAAAGAGGAAGTTGAGAGTTGAGTCGACAAGCAAATAGATCCATGTTGAATGGACCCCACTTTTGGGAAAGCGATTGGAGGGATGAAGTTTCCAATCGCTGAAATCTCGCAGATGACAGGAGTACCAATCTGCAATGGAATTCAGGTTGCCTTGTAAATATTCTGCCTTACCGAAATCTTGCTTGGAAGACAGAATTCCCAAAGGCTCTTTGCTAGTTCTGCCAGAGGTTTGGATTTGGTGGCACCTACATGATTTACGTAATGTACTGCCGAAATGTTGTCTGTGCAAAGAAGAATGGAACATTGGAATTTGTCTTTTGCTAGTCTTTCGATTGCAAAGGAGCCTGCTAGAATCTCTAAACAATTGATATGCAATTTGGACTCCTTGATGGACCATGTACCTCCAGTCAAGAATGTTCCACAATGGTCACTCCATCCTGTCCGACTTGCAGCTGATTCTAATACAAGATCGGGGACTGATGAAAAGATAGTCCTTCTGATCCAGGCATCTAAATGGTCTATCCACCATTGAAGTTCTAGACGGGATTCGGGATTTACGTTGATAGAATTGGTATAAGCTAGACCTTTGCGAAGATGTAGAATTTTGAGGGGTTACAGGGCCCGATAATGGAGCGGACCCAGGACAATTTCCTGCATGGAAGAAGATAGAAAGCCTACTATCCTTGGTAGTGATCTGAGCACAATTAGGGTACGTTTGAGAAAATGTCAGATTTCTGACTTGATTATATTTACTTTTGATTGAGGAAGATGTAAAGTAGCGCTTGAAGAATTTACTAGAAATCCTAGAAATTCAATCTGCTGAGTAGGAATCATAACTGATTTCTCTAAATTGAGAAGGAAACCCAAATCTGTGAGAAGAGAACATATTAGAAGAAGATGGGTTCGAAGAAGATGAATGTTTTGATTCTGATGCCCAGAGATCTGAGGTAAGTTATGACAGGTTTCATCACTTTTGTGAAACACCATGGGGCTGAAGAAAGGCTGAAAGGAAGGGAAGAAAACTGGTACGTTTGGCCCTGCCTTTGGAACTGAAGAAATTTCCTCTGAGAAGGATGTATGGGGATTGTTAGGTAGGCAACTTGTAAATGTAGTGTTACCATCCACTCATGTTGACGTAAATAGTCTGTGAGATGAATTATAGTTTCCATTTTGAAATGTTGATATACTACAAATTGATTGAAAAGTCGCAGATTGACTACTGAACGCATCTTTTTGTTCATTTTCTGTACCAGAAACAGAGAAATTAATTGATTATTTCAGAAGAAGAGTTTGGATTTCAAGCGATAAAAGATTTTCCATTTCTAAAGATAATTTTGGAGGAGGAAAGATTTCTTGAAAAGGATGTGAACAGAATTGTATCTGATAACCCTGAATTGTTTGTAAGACCCAGGGATCTGCCATTATTGTTTGCGATTTTATGAAAAATAACTAAAGACGACCCCCACAGGAGGCTTACCTTTTTGATTTGTGTATCTGGAGTTCTTTTGTCCACGACCTCTAAAACTTCTGCCTCTTTGAGGATAGAAGTGCAGTTTAAAATCTTGGTAGATGGAATTGTAGAAGGAGCCTCTGGATCCCTGATTACGGTAGACCCGGCCAGTAAAGCAGCTCCTTCCTTTACCGGCCCATGCAAAAAACAGCTGGATAAAGACTTTTTTCAAGGATTGTTGCGCTTTATCAAAGGAAGAAAAGGTGGAAACGTATTTGCTGAGATCTTTGATGAAGGAGTCTCCAAAGAGTAGACCATTAGTTTTTATGCCTGGATCGAGGGTAGCTAGATTAGCCATCTTGGGGTCCAACTTTAAAAGCAGACCTTTGCGTCTTTTGTGTGTTATAGCAGTATTAGTATGGCCAAGTAAGCAGAAGGTCCTCTGAATCCACATGAACAGATCTTGAGGGTCAATATCACTGCTGTCCAGTCTAGCCGACTCCACTTAATCAAAAATACAAGCAAGAGGACCCACTATATCTAGAAGCTTGTCTTGATAGGAGGACCAGGCCTTGTCAACACCCTTTCTAGGGTCTTTGCCAAATTTTGAAAAGAAAGTCATTAATAGCTGGTTGATGATAGGAGTGGAAGAAATATTTGAAGAGAGGGAAGGTCTAGGACATTCCGATCTTAATTTACTACTGGTTTGTTTATCCATCGGTTGATGGAGCCTTGACGAAATATAATCCCTTTCATGGGAAGCAGGAGACCATTCTATGGAATTAGAATGTCAGATGAGGGAGGGATCGAACATAGTAGTGCCCTCCACATCCAGAATGGTTTTGGATAAAAAGGGATCAATCCTAGATTTCTTTGAGAGGAGAAGAAGGGTCGTCAGCCCCAGAGCGCTGGCATCAATGTCTGCATATCCAGTGTCATCATCAGTATCCAAAATATTCAAAATAATCAAATCTTAGGGAGCATCTTGAATATTTTTTTGTTTTTGACTTACACTTAGCGTGCACTAAGGAATTCCCCTCCTTTGTAGGATGACTGGGAGGAGCATTGTTCTCTTTCTGGAGTGAGGAAATCTCACTGGTCAAATGTGCCGAACCACTCATAGATGTCATGACTTATTTCTTTTTGGAAGGTAAAGAAATAGACTTCCTTTTTCAGCTTTTCCCCGCAGAATGGCCCAATAGAGTCTATGACATCATGCTTTTCATAGAACTTTGAATACTTCCGGACATTTCTTCCATGGAACCCGAAATGGCTTGCTTATCTGAAAAATTAATGAAATCATTCAAATCATTCTTGAAAGCTTCCCCATCCTCATATACATCCTGTAATAAAGGGGAGCTGTCAATTTCCATTTTAAGGTAAAGTGGAATTCAAATAGGAAGGAAAGGGTTTAAATGGAGCAGAACTTTAAGGGGGAGTGAAAATATGTAATACACACCCCACAGGAGGTTTACATGTTCAGGAAGATTGGTGAGAGGAGGTGGAGATATAGGCCGCACCCTCTGAGAAGACAACAAGAAGACTGCATCCCTGAGTGACGACGTGGAGCTTCGTAGGATTCAGAAGCTCCTACCTGTGAAGCAGACGGGGAAAACGCCATCTGAATGAAGGCTACAACCGCTGCGAGGAGTGATAAAGCAGAACAAAAATGGAGTTGGGACGGAACGAATAATCTAATATGCACCACAGCGCACTCAGCGCAGTAATGGTGGTGAGTTTTTAGAGCCCGAGCATGAGGTCAGCACGCGGCCAGGAAAAACAGAATAAAGAGCGCGAGATGCTCTAGCACAATACTGCCCAAAAAGTATTTAAAAGTCCACATATAAGCATTATTTGTAACATACAATATATATATATATATATATATATATATATATATATATATATATATATATATATATATATACAATGTAATATGGAACTTGAAAGAAAAGGTAACTACCCACTGGCTATCCCCATAAGGTAATATATATTTATTTATACATATTGCAAAACAAGGTTGTCCTTTGTGAAAGCGCACTCCCAACAGGTAATGTAATCAGGAAAATAGCAAAGCCAGCAACTCACAGTGAATTCTTTAATCATTTTCATTATTCCAGGCCTTGTGTTGTAAATTCAGCTCTGGACACGTTATTCTGGGTTAAGGCCCTTAATCAGCAGAGAACAAATAAAAAGTATTTCACCCTTGTAGGTGCAGCCATTGCTGGAAGTGTTCCAGTGAACTCTTTCCTTGTTAAAAGACCGAGTGCATGGCTCTTCAGCTGGTTTAATTACAGGCACCTGATTAGTCTGTTTAAATACCAGCCTTGCCCCAGTGGGCCTCTGAAGTGAGTTGCAAAGTGCACACTGGTCATGGTAGCCCTGCACATTATATCATAGTACCTCAAGTGGGTTGCTGGAGCCAGACGAAATAATGAAAACAAAGTGCATGACCTAATGTAGGCAAATTCAAAGTAAAATTGTCGGATTTGCTGTGAAAGTCCCAACCTGATGCTCGAAATGTGACAATCCATTTTAGTCACACAGACCTGCTCCTATGTGCATTGGTGCTGCTTTCCCGGCTGGAAAGGCTGGTAATTTATTGCGCATGTTGGTGGCCTGCATTGTTCAGTCTATGGATAGTCTCGACCTGCCCACAAAATATTGCAAATCGCAGATTATAGTTTGTGGACCTGGAAGAATCTACAATTGAAGGCTTATTAATATGGCCAGCCCTTGTGTAGTGTACAAAACCTTTGTTACCTGGGTTTAATTTTTAACTCCTTGGGCTCTTGGCAGTTGCAGCTAACCAGCTCATAACTTAAGCTTAGTAGGTCAGCTTGAGCAAGTTTGAAACTCCCCAGAGCTAGTGGGAAAGATATGATTGCACCTTGGTAAAAGTACATAATGTGCAATATGTCCCAGCAGCCATGGATTTGGGGCAGGGATTTGGGGATACCACATCATCTTCACCCTCCAGCATAAGGAAAATCGTATATGCTGGAGACTTTTACAGATATCACCAACAGCATCCAGTTATATCATTCACACGGAGTTAAACCAGAGATATATTGAAGATAGGGTTCAATTGTCCCCTCTTTTACTCTGGAGTAACATTTGGGTTAATCCCCAAGCACAGCTATGTAGAAATGTAATCTGGAATGCCTTAGGGGGTCATTCCGACCCCGCCGGGCGGAAACCGCCCAAAGACCGCACCGCGGTCAAATGACTGCGGGGGTCATTTTAACTTTCCCGTTGGGCCGGCGGGCAATCTCCAGCTGATCGCCCGCCGGCCCAGCGGGAAAGCCCCTGCAAAGAGGAAGCCGGCTCCGAATGGAGCCGGCGGATTTGCAGGGGTGCGACGGGTGCAGTAGCACCCATCGCGATTTTCACTGTCTGCTTAGCAGACAGTGAAAATCTTTGTGGGGCCCTGTTAGGGGGCCCCTGCACTGCCCATGACAGTGGCATGGGCAGTGCAGGGGCCCCCAAGGGCCCCACGACACCCGTTCCCGCCATCCTGTTCCTGGCGGGTTTTACCGCCAGGAACAGGATGGCGGGAAGGGGGTCGGAATCCCCATGGCGGCGCTGCAAGCAGCGCCGCCATGGAGGATTCCCTGGGCCAGGGGTAATCCGGCGGGAAACCGCCGGATCCCCTTTTCTGACTGCGGCTTTACCGCCGCGGTCAGAATAGCCCAGGAAGCACCGCCAGCCTGTTGGCGGTGCTTCCGTCTACCCCGGCCCTGGCGGTTTGAAACCGCCAGGGTCGGAATGAGCCCCTTAGTCTGGATAGAGGGCGTTCCATCCCCTGGCTGAGTAATATTTTTAGAACACTTCAAGCATTGGGGCTGGTTGCCCTATTCACACATCCTGAGAATGTAAAGAAAGATGGTAAATTCAGGGGAAAGTGCCTCTTCTGAGAGTTTTGTGGGGAAAGAAGGTTGCAAACTCAAATGGCGAAAAGTACAGTGTTGGCTTTCTATAGGTCGTTGGCTAGCATGGAACCTGCTTTGTATCTCTCATTGGAATATACTTTGGGAGATGTCCCTCCTTTTCAGTCTCAGAGCTGGTACTGTTTGGTGGCTCCTGAGCCCTGGGTGTCAACCTGTTTTTTGGAAGGATCAGCTTTGACCTGTCCTTGTGATGGGGCCTCTGAGCACTCACTTTTACACTACATGTTTTTTTGTGATTATTATAGTCATCCACATAGACTTTTTCTTAACCCCCCCCCCCTTAAACTCATTGGAGCATCATAGATACAGAGTGGCCCTGTATCATTTGCAATTACTGCAACACATGTGTTATCTGTTTCAAAGTGTGCTCTTTTCTTAAAGCTGCAGTACAAGCAAGGAGAACCATAGAGGGGTTACCTATTTTGTAACTCTGTGATACAAGTTCAATGTGCAATTTAATCTTTGGGTATTTTAGTTCACTTTAATTATATTGCCCTAGCAATGTACATTTTTACTATGCACCTTGCACTTTATATGAGCTCCGCCAATTGTCTATAATCACACAGGTTTTATATACTGTTGGATGAATTAGTAGTACTGGGGCATTTAAGGCTAACCTCCTTCTGGAATAGTTATGATACGGATTACTCTCTACTTTTAAACTTTTTGTGTCATTTTATTGTCTTTTACCAAGATGTTACTGCATTGATATGTGTCTTTCATGGCCACATCTGGCTGAACAAAGGTTTTTTAAACAGAACAAAAATACCCATGTTTTGAAAAGCTCTAAATAAATACCAGTCGCACACAATGCAAAACAATGTCTGAAAATAAGAGACCCATGGGAATCTGGGGCCCGATATACTAGAAATAGATTGCAAAAAACTGTTTGCATTTTATGGCCAGTATTTTTGCAACCTGTGAACATTTTAAGAAGTGATTTATCTATTAGGTCCGTCTGTAAAATTCTCAATCGACGTGGGTCACAGTCCAACCAACTTCATTTATATTCCTGAGGTGGGTTGCAAAGAGCAATTCATTCCAGCTGCCATCATAGGACTGGTGGCCCACTATGGTCAGCCGACCATCATGTCTGTGATTGACTTTTAATAATGTAAACTTTTTTAAATACAGCACATTTACCTTGAAGGAAACAGGATTGCGTTTAAAAATAAGTTTTCTTATTTAAGTTGGCAGTGGTTTGTACTTCACTGCTTACAGTCTCTAAAACTTTCTTTAACATTTACAAGATGGTGAAGGGGCACAAAGGGAGCCTCTAGGGTTTTGTGAATGGTTTACTACCCAAGCTTGGGGGTCCATAACTTTTCAATAGTTTGCAAACAGAATTCTGGTCACAAACAATTGATACATTTTACAGTTGGTGTTTGCAAGGCAAGCCCCCAACACACCCTTTCCAATTACAGAGTTACTATCAATTCACAAACCAATTTTAGGAATCAATAAAATGTTACTGACTCTTAAAATGGATTTCATACATAGCCAGAAATTCTTTTACAATAGCAAATGCTGAATTGGTGTGTGAAAGCGGAAACGTTTTATATATATGGCCCCTTGCATTAATCACACTAATGTTTCATATCTTCAATAGCACATACATGTCAATTAAGGCTAAGAAAACACAACATTTCCTCTCATAGAGTGGAAATTAGTTAGATTTGCTTGCAGTTTTCATCAATTCAATTACCATGCAGCACGCCCACCACGATTTGTGGGGCATTTCTAATTGGAGGAGTGCAAGAGTGCCTGCATTGGTGCTATGCTAGCCAAAATGGCGCCTATGCAGTGGGAAAGGACAGGAATGCGCTGTATCCCATAGATACAAAGCATTCCTGCCCTAAAATTTGACGCAGGGCTGCACAGCAAGGTGACTTGCTGCACCAAATCCCCATACACCTGGGCCTAAATTTAAAAAATTCTCGGGATTAGCCAAATATTGAAGCTTTCCCACATTGCACATTTTGGTGAAATTACCAATTCTCAAATTCATTTGATCTATTCATTTCTTGTACACTATGGGGGTCATTACAACATTGGCGGTAAAAGCTGCTTACCGCCGTGCAGAAGACCGCCAACACACTACCGCAGCTGCGGAATTCCGCCACAGCTATTATGACCCACAGCACGGAATCCGCCAATATTCAGACACCCACACAAGTCCGCCACATCAAAGGTCAGTGATAAAGTGGTGAAAACAAAACCTCCACCGTCACGCCAACAGAAATACGTCCACACTATCACGACCCACGAATCCACGCGGTGGTCTTTCAACCGCAGTATTCCATTGGCGGTACACACCACCGCGCTCAAAATACACACACATCTCCAAAACACCACCACATTGGACACATTGGACAATTCCAAATACACACACCTGATACACATACACACACCACTCCCACACACCCAATACAATATAAAACACACACCCACATCACCCACAAACCCCTACAACCACAATTACAGAGAGAAGGCCAGAGAGAGATACCACCATCAACAATACTAGCATCCACAGGCACACAACACCATCACCCACATAACTTCCACGCACCTCACACAACACATCACTACATATCAGCACACTTATCACCCCACACATCACCCACACCACCCCATGGCACGGCAAAGACACCCCAGGTTCTCGGAGGAGGAGCTCAGGGTCATGGTGTGGGAAATCGTCCGGGTAGAGCCACAGCTATTCGGATCACAGGTGCTGCACACCTCCATTGCAAGGAAGATGGAGCTATGGCGAAGAATAGTGGACAGGGTCAATGCAGTGGGACAACACCCAAGAAATCGGGATGACGTCAGGAAGCGATGGAACAACCTACGGGGGAAGGTGCGTTCCGTGGTCTCCAGACACCACCTTGCGGTTCAGCCGACTGGTGGTGGACCCCCACCTCCTCCCCCACAACTAACAACATGGGAGGAGAAGGTCAGTAGGTGGAGGAATGGACTCTGGTAAGTCAAATCTTAACTATTACATCCCCCACCCTACCTGCATGCCATCACATACCCCCACCCCCATCACTCCAACTCCTCACAAATCTCCCAACATCACAAACCACCCACCCCAACACCAAGCCTTGCATGCAACAACAAAGCATGGACACACCATCACCAAAGCATGGCCACTGCACATACCCATACACCCCCCTAAACCACCATCACACAAGGTCCTACACAGGAACGCAAGCACTGGGGTAGACGGACACCCACCCATTGCACACCATGGCACACACAGATGTAATAAACATCCTTTTATACCCCTGCAGGACCCCTACCCAACGTCACCGGACAGGAGGGTCCACACATGTCCACACCACCAACAGAAGAGGCCCACAGTGATGACAGCACCTCTGTCCAACTGGATCTAGATGACCAGCCTGGCCCATCGGGGACCTCGGGACAGTCGGTTCCCATCACACAGTCACAGGCCACTACAGAGCTTCCCCCCTCTGGAAACACCAGCACAGCACCCACCCAGCGGGCCCACACCTCCTTCCGCAGGACACGTCAATCAGCAGTGTGTCCACCACTACAGGGAACCCAGGCTAACCCACCACCCCAACAACAACAGGGACCTGGGGCCAGTGGCAGTGGGCACACGGTCCAGGGGACGGAGGCCCAGGAACACAGGGGAACTGGGAGGGCTGCTGTGCGACAGGGGGAGGACAGGCCAAGGGAACCCACTCTCAACGAGGCCCTCTCCAACATCATGGGAGCCTACCACCACTCCCAGGAGACCATGGAAACAGTACTGGCCAAGTTTCAGGAGACCCAGCGCCTGCAGGAGGAACAGTATTTGGGCTTCAAGGAGGAACTCAGAGCCATCAATTCCACCTGTGCACCATTGTAGGGGTGCTGAAGGAAGTACTCAACACCAGGAGGGACACTGTGGCACTACAAGGGGCCCCTGACACTAGCCTGGAAGATAAACTGCCCACCACCTCCGCCGGCGCTAGTGGACAGGAGGCACCGGCACAGGACCACCACACCAGCACCACACCCCCCTGCAGAGGGAGAACCCCCTCGCAAACGGTCCCTGAGATCCAGGACAAAGACAGAGAACGATGCCAAGACCCCTGCCAAGAAATGAGACCACCCTGAATGTCATCCTTCTGTCCCACTTTGTCACCCTGCCCATCCTTAAACTGCCCCAGCTCCACTTCCTATGCCCATTTAGGCAATGCACCTGTGAGACTAATAGACTGGACTCGGCAATGGACATTCCTCCGCCATCACCCCTCACCATTTTGCTACCCCCTCCAATATTGAGCACTAAAATAAGCACCCTTAAAGCACAAAATAATCTGGAGTCAATCTGTGATTTTGGAATAGTGTATTTTGCAATTACTGTGGCAAAAAGCTCTTTCATTTGTAATGTCAACATACCTATGTTACACAACACAGCTGTAGTCCATGATGAATCAAAGCAGAAGTCACACTGTGGGACACACATCTGTGAAATCGTAAGGGAAAGTGACAACTCAGTGACCATACACTGGGTGAAAACGACAGACAGTAGAGAGGTAGTAGTGTTAAAGTACATGTAGTAGGCAGGTTTGTATTCTTACCTGTGTCTCACTGGAAATATTGCTGGATCACTGAGTCCCTGTTGTCCATGTCTTCTTCTTCTACTTCCTCATCTTCACTGTCCACAGGCTCCACAGCTGCAACAACACCGCCATCTGGACCATCCTCCTGCAGAAAAGGCACCTGTCGTTGCAAAGCTAAGTTGTGAAGCATACAGCAGGCCACAATGACTGGCACACCTTCTTTGGTGAGTAGAATAGGGATCCACCTGTCCTATGGAGGCACCTGAACATGGCCTTCAGGAGGCCGAAAGTCCGCTCGATTATCCGCCGTGTATGCCCATGTGCCTCATTGTAGCGTTCCTCTGCCCTTGTCCTGGGATTCCTCACTGGGGTCAGTAGCCATGACAGGTTGGGGTAACCAGAGTCACCTACAATGGCGAGGGACAACTGTTAGACACACACTAACCTGTAAGGATATCCCAGACCCAGACAACCATTCCCACTGTCTTGCTTCCAGGTGCTCACCTAATAGCCACACCCGGTGCCTCTGGAGTTGACCCCTCACATAAGGCATGCTGCTATTCCCCAGGATGTAGGCGTCATGCACTGAGCCAGGGAACTTGGCATTCACATGGGAGATGTACTGGTCTGTCAAACATACCATCTGTACATTCATGGAATGTTAACTCTTCCGGTTTCTGCACACCTTTTCACTCCTGCGGGGGGGTGGCAAAGCCACATGGGTCCCGTCAATGGCACCTATGAGGTTGGAGATATGTCCCAGGGCATAGAAATCACCTTTTACTGTAGGCAAATCCTCCACCTAAGGGAAAACCATGCAGCTCCGCATGTGTTTCAGCAGGGCAGACAACACTCTAGACAACATGTTGGAAAACATAGGCTGGGAAATCCCTGATGCTATGGCCACTGTTATTTGAAATTACCCACTTGCAAGGAAATGGAGCACTGACAGCACCTGCACTTGAGGGGGGGATTCCTGTGGGATGGCGGATAGCTGACATCAGGTCTGGCTCCAGCTAGGTACACAGTTTCTGGATTGTGGTACGGTCAAGCCTGTAGGTGATGATCACATGTCTTTCCTCCATTGTCGACAGGTCCACCAACGGTCGGTACACCGGAGGATGCCGCCATCTCCTCACATGTCCCAGCGGACGGTGCCTATGAAGGACAACAGCGAGCACAGAGTCAACCAACTCAGAGGTACGCACCCACAGCTTACACAGAACACGAATCATAATCCAAAAACTGTCCTGCATGTGTGTTGAGTCTAGGCCTAGGTATGTGTGACGCAGTTAAAAATGAAGCCATGTGGGCCCCTGAAATAGCGGCTGGCTGACCTGTAAATTGGGACAATGGGATGTGAGGTAACTGCGCTGGCATTGTACACCGTCGCGGTAGGCGGTCGAAGACCGCGGCGCAATGCTGCATTGGTTTACATTGGACCCTATGGGTCCCAGGAGCCAATGACAATGTACGCCGGCGGTGACGGTACGCACCGACGTGGACGTGACGGCAATTTTCTATCTGTTCAATCACTCGATACCTGATCTTCGACAGGAGAGGACCTACACTACAAGTGCTGCTGTGACCTCGGTCGGGAAGAGACAATGGCTCGAGTGTCTGGGGAAAGGGCCCCTGCCTTCACATCGGAGGAGTTGGAGAAACTCGTGGACTGGGTCCTCCCCCAGTACACGCTACTCTACGGTCCTCCAGACAAACAGGTAAGTACACTGGGAGCATGCTGTATGTGCTATGCCTGTGTGGTGTGGGGTGGATGTAAGAAGGGGGGGAGATTGCGGCGTGCATGAAACAAAGGTGAGTGCATGTGCCACATGGCAAGGGTAGGGCTGGGGGCCAATGACTGTGATGGTGCAGTTGGTAATAAGTTTCTCTTCCCCCTGTACAATTCATGTAGGTCAGCGCCCACCAGAAAAAAGATGTTTGGCGTGCCATCGCCAAGGACGTCCCGACCCTGGTGGTCTACCACAGACGGAGCATCCACTGCCGGAAAATATGGGAGGACATTCGCCGCTGGAGCAAGAAGACGGCGGAGGCTCAGCTGGGGATGGCCTCCCAACGTGGGAGGGGTGCCCGTCACACCATGACTCCCCTGATGTTCAGGATCCTGGCGGTGGCGTACCTGGAGTTGAATGGGTGCTTGAGGGCATCACAGCAGCCACAAGGGGGCGAGTACACTCTCATCCTGCTGATTTTGCGCGCAGTGGAGGTGTCTGGGTGGGGGAGGTGGGCTGTGGGTTTCCCTGGGCCAGGGCGAGTTCCGTAGGCAAGGTCCCTCCGTAAGGCAGGCCATGTGGCACCCCACCCCACCTCTATAGAGTGCCAGGTACACCCAGTCATGCCCATGTGTCATCCATGTGTGCAGATGTCGTCCATAGCCTAGTAGGCCATTCCCCAGGAATTGAACAGGGGAGCCCAAGAGTGCGGCATAGTGCAGGGGGCTTCTGTGTCTGTCGTGTCAGCCAACGGTAGTGGTAATGCATGCCCTCAACATGTCTTTCTTCTGTCGTCGTCCCCCTTTTTGTGGTCTCCCTGTTCTTGTGTGCATTAGCATCATCAGGCGGAGGAGCAGTGGCACCGGAGCACGAGGGGGCTGCATCCCACATGGCTATGGAAGGCCACACTACGGACTCGGATTTCACCAGTGGGACGGAGGGCGAGGGGAGCTACATGGCGGGGACAGAAGCTGAGACCAGCGACACGGACTCGTCCTCTGATGGGAGCTCCCTTGTGGTGGCGGTAACATCTGTGCCCCCCCCATCTACAGGAAGAGCCTCCACCCCCCCTACCAGCACTGCCCTCCCAGCAGCCCCTCAGCCTTTGCCCCGGGGGCCGCTCACCCGGGAGGGTGGGCATCACCTTCGCCCCAGGCACCTCGGCCCCTGCCCCAGTCACCCCTGCTGCCCTCAGTGAGGAGGCCATTGACCTCCTGAGGTCCCTCACTGTTGGGCAGTCTACCATTTTGAATGCCATCCAGGGTGTCGAAAGGCAGTTGCAACAAACAAATGCATTCCTGGAGGGCATTCATTCTGGTCAGGCGGCCCTTCAGCGAGCTTTTCAGACTCTGGCCTCAGCACTGATGGCAGCCATTTTCCCTGTGACTAGCCTCCCCCTCCAACTTCCTCCACCCAGACCCAATCCCCTCTACCCCAGCCTATCACAAGCACACCTACAAACCAGCATGCACTCACGTCAACACACAAGGGAAGCTCAGGCAAACATAAGCACCACACATCCCACAACCATCCACCTCACGACAGCCTCCAGCACATGCACCTTCACCCAAAGTCAGCAAACGAACACCTCCTACAACCACAACCTCTTCCTCCACTCCCAAACCCCCTCCAGCTACCCGTCCCAGTGTCTCCAAAAAACTTTTCCTGTCCAACCGTGACCTCTTTCCCACACCTCCCCCACAACATCCCTCTCCTAGGTCCCGAACTAGCACCTCAGCCACAACATCTCCAGGACCAGTGGTGCCTGTAGTCACCGGAAGCTGGAGTGCACCGGCCACCAGGGCAGCCATTGTGGCATGGAGCCACAGCACGGACAGTCCCCCACCTGTCAAGAATCAAAAGTTGGCCAGTGCCCGGCAGGCGAGAGGGAAGACTCCAGCCACCAAAGCCGCTCCCAGGGGTCCCGGTGGGAGTGTGGAGTCAGCTGCGACACCTTCCAAGCTGCGACACCTTCCAATTATGGGAAGAGCAGCATGGCACAGGAGACCGCCATCATCCCCGCTGCCCAGGAGGCCACAGCCGTAATCCCCGCTGGCCAGGAGGCCACAGCCTTCATCCGCGCTGCCCAAGAGGCCACCGCCATCATCCCCGCTGAGCCAGAGAGGACCGCCAGCACAAGCCCCGCTGGGCTAGAGAGGACCGCCAGCACAAGCCCGGATGGGCCAGAGAGGACCGCCAGCACAAGCCCCGCTGGGACAGAGAGGACCCCAAGCACAAGCCCCACTGGGCCAGAGAAGAACGCCAGCACAAGCTTCGGTGGGCTAGAGAAGACCACCAGCACAAGCCCCGCTGGGCTACAGAGGACCGCAAGCCCCGCTGGGCCAGAGAGGACCGCCAGCGCAAGCCCCGCTGGGACAGAGAGGACCGCCAGCACAAGCCCCGCTGGGCTAGAGAGGACCGCCAGCACAAGCCCCGCTGGGCTAGAGAGGACCGCCAGCACAAGACCGCCAGCACAAGCCCCGCTGGGACAGAGAGGACCGCCAGCAGCTGAGTCACTGCAAAGGAGCCCGCTGCTCCAAGCACTGCTGAACAGGGCACCGCCGCTCCAAGCACCGCTGAACAGGGCACCGCCGCTCCAAGCATTGCTGAACAGGGCACCACCGATACAAGCCCCGCTGAACAGGGCCCCGCCGCCTCAAGCACCACTGGCCCATGAGCACCAAGGGCACTGATGCTACTAAGGGGGTCATTCCAACCCTGGCGGTCAATGACCGCCGGGTTGGAGGACCGCGGGAGCACCGCCGACAGGCCGGCGGTGCTCCCAAGGGCATTCCGACCGCGGCGGTAAAGCCGCGGTCGGACCGGCGACAGGCCGGCGGTGCTCCCAAGGGCATTCCGACCGCGGCGGTAAAGCCGCGGTCGGACCGGCAACACTGGCGGTCTCCCGCCAGTGTACCGCCGCCCTTAGGAATCCTCCAAGGCGGCGCAGCTAGCTGCGCCGCCGAGGGGATTCCGACCCCCCCTACCGCCATCCAGTTCCCGGCGGTCCGCCCGCCGGGAACTGGATGGCGGTAGGGGGGGTCGAGGGGCCCCTGGGGGCCCCTGCAGTGCCCATGCCACTGGCATGGGCACTGCAGGGGCCCCCGTAAGAGGGCCCCTACAAGTATTTCACTGTCTGCTTGGCAGACAGTGAAATACGCGACGGGTGCAACAGCACCCGTCGCACCTTCCCACTCCGCCGGCTCGATTACGAGCCGGCATCCTCGTGGGAAGGGAGTTTTTCCCTGGGCTGGCGGGCGGTCTTTTGGCGACCGCCCGCCAGCCCAGGGAAAAACTTAGAATACCCTCTGCGGTCTTTCGACCGCGGAGCGGTATTTTGGAGGGGGGAAGTCTGGCGGGCGGCCTCTGCCGCCCGCCAGACTCAGAATGACCCCCTAAGTCCGTCACGAGCAGGATGGAGCACTCTGGGCACAATGCCCCCTCCAGAACCAGTGGAGAGATACATCCACTACCTCTGTCCTTAGCAGGATGAAGCACTCTGGGCACAATGCCCCCTCCAGAACCAGTGGAGACTGTTATCCACTTGAGAAACTGTGGCTTTGCACTCCCCATGATAAAGCAGTGGGCAACCCACCCACTGTATAGACTTGAGACACTGTGGCTTTGCACTCCCCAGGATTGAACAGTGGGCAACCCACCCACTGTATAGACTTGAGAGACTGTGGTTTTGCACTCCCCAGGATGGTACAGTGGGCAAACCACCCACTTGTGAGACTTGAGAGGCTGTGGCTTTGCACTCCCCAGGATTGAACAGTGGACAACCCACCCACTGCAGAGACTTGAGAGACTGTGGCATTTCACTCCCCAGGATGGAACAGTGGGCAACCCACCCACTGTAGAGACTTGAGAGACTGTGGCTTTGCACTCCCCAGGATGGAACAGTGGGCAAACCACCCACTGTAGAGACTTGAGAGCTGTGGCTTTGCACTCCCCAGGATTGAACAGTGGGCATGGGGCCCCCTCGTGGATTTGGCATTGTGCACTCAACCGGCTGAGGTGCCCCCCATTTCCCTCCCCCTGAGGTGCCTGTTTTCTTGCTCTCTGATGCCCCTGCAGTGTTCTCTCCGTCATGGTCGGGGATCTTGTGTGGGCCTCGCCCTTACCGTGTGGGCCCAGTGTTCCACGGACTTAATTGGAGCACTACCTGGACTACTATGCTTGGTGTATATTTTGTTTATGGTGTATATATATTTTTGCCTACTTGATTTTAATATATTACAATGGTTACACTCATTTTCTTTTGTCTTTGCATTCTTCCGGGGGGGTGTAACTATCATGTATCAATATGTATTAGTGTGTGTGTTGTAGTAGGTGAGGGTGGGGGTGTTGCATGTGTGTGTCCCTGTTTTTCACTCCCCCCTCCCCTGTGTCTTAGGTGCTGTACTCACCGTGGTCTTCGCCGCTGGCGTTAGTGCTCCTGGTAGAGGAGCAGGAAGACTATCGCAGGGAGAATTTGGAGTTCCGGCTCCATGGTGTCCTGGTTCGTCGTGGGATGTGTAGAGGTGAGCGTTTTCCCTTCGAAATTCTGTTTCCGTTGTGTTTTTATCCGCGGTGAATCCGCCCCAGAAAAGGTGGCGGATTGGTAGGTTGTGATAATCTGGGAGTTACTTTGTCTTAGGCCTGTCTGTTGGCGGTGACCGCCAAGCTGTTTGTTTGTACCGCCGAGGTGGTCGGAGTGTTAAAGTGGCTGTCTTTGTTGCCGGTTTCCGCCACGGTCGTAATTACAAATTTTCTTACCGCTGCTTTAACACCGACCGCCAGGGTTGTAATGACCACCTATGTTGGTTCAACATGCACAGAGACTAGAAGGGTATTGTACTATTTGGTGTCAGCTGGCGAGAATGTTCTGTCTCCCTACATTTTTATACTTGTCTTGGAATTTGCAATTTGAATGTGTTCACAAGAAATTGAGAGGCATTTTGGTAGGCAGTACAGTCCTCAATTATCATGTATTGAAACAATATCTGAGGATGGGTATAATCTGTTGCCACTTATTCAGGTCGGTGGTTTGCCTTGCTGCAGTATTTTGCACTACTTGGATCCAGCAGACTACAGTAGCCATGTGTATCGTATTGCCATGGTTCAGCACAATTGAATGAGAGATTAATAACCTGGGGCCTGATGTATGAAGGCATTTTGCGTTCCCAAAATGTCAGATTAGCAAACTAGGCCTGCTTGCAACCGCAATTGGTATTTAACGAAACCCAAATTGAGATTCCATAACCCATTACCAAATTGCAATTGGCTTTGGATGAGCATCTTTAGGTCATTCATTTCAAATACTGTGAGAAAACGGGGCTGATTGCAGAGGCCCCCTAACTTTACTTTTTGCCCCCATTTTCCACTTTTTGCTGGTGTTTTCCTGACTCTGATGGTGCCCTGGGTACTGCTAACCAGTCCCAGGGCCTGTGCTCTGTGTAAAATGGATATGCAAACTAGGGTAATTATAATTGGCTAAGTTAACCTACCTATAAGTCCCTAGTATATGGTAGGGCATGTAGGTTTAGGGACCACATCATAGGTGGTGCACCCATAGGTGCACTGCTGAGGTGCCCAGTGTCATTTTAAAGGCAGGCCTGCCTTGCTGGCTGCTTTTAAATTAAAGTTATATGCAAATTCGACTTTGGAATTAAAAGTAGTTCCAAAGTCTTAAACTACCTTATTTTTACATATAAGTTACCACTAAGGTGTGCCCTATGTGCCCCTAGGGCTGGGTGCCATGTAACTATAAGCAGGGACTTTATAAACATAGTTTTATAAGCCCTGGTTAGGTAAAAACAGCCAAATTTGTTTTCCCTCATTGTAGTAAATGGCCTTCATAGGCTAAAATGGGGAGACTTTATTTTAATTTTTAAAGTCTCCTTAAACGATGCATACCAAGAGTTTGGTATCAAATTAATTGTATTAAATCCCACAACTTCCAGTTGTGGGATTTAATATAACTTGTTAAGGTAAAGAGTTTTAAACTTTACCTGAAAAGTTGCCAATTTCAGCCCTGCATTGTTTTTGCTGCTGTGCTCTGACTGGCCAGCCTCTAGCAGCTTGGCCAAGGTGCCTTGATGAGGTGTGAAGTGGCCTGGCTTGACACAAAGGAATGTGCCTGTGGGAAGGAATCTCCCCTCAGCAGATGGTGAGGCAGGAAGGGGGAGGGCTGCCAAACTGGTCTTCAAAGGCAGAGAAGGACATTTGGAGCAACCAGCAACACCCCCACATCCTGCAACCCCAGACAACTAGGTGCCCCCTTGATTAGATTAGGAGAGGGCAGGACAGGGACGTGTTAATGATTTTTAGCCACACCAGTGGGTGGGCTCAGCCAGATGTAACCTCCAAAAATCAGATTCAGCCATGATGGATTTTTAGAGGATGTTGCCTCCTGGGATTGTTTTTTGCCACACTTCCCAGGAAGTGGTCATCACAGGGGGAAGGACCCTGTACCTGATTGGAGAACCAGGACCCCCCTGCTTTTCACCCAGGAGCAAGGATAAAACTGGCAGACCTGCACCCACACCTCAGTTCCCTACCACATCCAACAAGGAAGAACAACAGAAGAAGGACTGCCCTGCTGGACCCCTGGCCTGCACCTGGAACCTGCACTAAGAAGGACTGCACCAGCTGCACACTTGGGCTTCACCACAAGAAGGACTTTTTCTGGCTTCAACTGGTTCAAGGAGGGACTCCCTGTTTGCTACAGGTGAAAAATTGCTACCCAGAGTCCCCTGCACCAACTCCTGAAGAAAGCGACCAGCTGACCACTGTCCAGTGGCCAAAAAGGAGTTTGTGCCAGGTGCATTCTGGGAGTTGTAGTCTGCACCCACCAAGGACCATCTCAGAACTTCTGGACCCTTGAGGTGAGCTGTGGACCCCAAAAGAACCTTAAAGGGACATCTGGGAGAAGCCCCAGAAGTTTGGAGAAGTTTGGACAACTTTTTAAAAAAAAAGCTCCATAGAGGGACCGACCCGCCGCAGCAACTCTAGCCGGCTTGCCTCAACCGCGACCCGGCCTGATTTGCTGGTTCGTCCCGGTAAAGAAAATCTCAGAAAAAGAGACTAAGGGGGTGATTCTAATTCTGGCGGGCGGCGAAGGCCGCCCGCCAGAATTCCGCCCCCATAATACCGCTCCGCGGTCAGAAGACCGCGGAGGGTATTATGAGTTTTTCCCTGGGCTGGCGGGCGGTCTCCAAAAGACCGCCCGCCAGCCCAGGGAAAAACTCCCTTCCCACGAGGATGCCGGCTCGTAATCGAGCCGGCGGAGTGGGAAGGTGCGACGGGTGCAGTAGCACCCGTCGCGTATTTCAGTGTCTGCAAGGCAGACACTGAAATACCTTGCGGGGCCCTCTTACGGGGGCCCCGCGACCCCCCCTACCGCCATCCTGTTCATGGCGGCTTTCCCGCCATGAACAGGATGGCGGTAGGGGGGGTCAGAATCCTCATGGCTGCGGAGCGCGCTCCGCAGCCATGGAGGATTCAAACGGGCAGCGGAAAGTCGGCGGGAGACCGCTGACTTTCCGCTTCTGACTGCGGCTGAACCGCCGCGGTCAGAATGCTCGTTGGAGCACCGCCAGCCTGTTGGCGGTGCTCCCGTGGTCGGTGGCCCTGGCGGCCACCGGCCACCAGGGTCAGAATGACCCCCTTAGTCCGAAGGTAAAAAGTTGACCGGGACCTCCCAGCCAGCGTATCCGAGGAGGGCTCCATGGACGTCGGATCAAGATCCAGGTTTACCCCGGTCGAAGGATTTTCACCAAGGTAAAATTCTCCATCGAGGATTCCCACATCGCGTATTCGGAGAAGGGCTCCAGGAGGTCGGATTGGACTGGCAGGTTCGTCCCGCTGAAGAAAATCTTTAAAAAAAAGGCTAAGTGTGAAGGTAAACTTTTAACCGAGGCCTCCCGTGGTCTGTAGCCGAGCAGGGCTCCATCGCCGTTGGCCTTAAACTTTGACTTTGCCCTGGTTGAGGTGCAACCAGATGACCCGATTGGCACTTTTTGTTTCTAGGCGCTAAAAAAAAAATAATTCTTTAAAAATTCATATGTCCGGCTCCCCTTATCCTATTTTATTCGTTTTGGTGTCATTTTAAAGATAAAAATATAATCTATTTTAATAAATTGGTTTTGGATTTTTAAACTGTTTCCTGTGTTTTATTTAATTACTGTTTTGTGATATTTGAATGCTTTACACTCTGTCTCCTAAGTTAAGCCTTGATGCTCGTTGCCAAGCTACCAAGGGTTGAGCTAGGGTTAATTTAATGAGACCTAACTGGACCTTAGTGGAGGTTAGTGGCCTATTGCTAAGTGTAGGTACCTACCTGCCCTTACCAATAACCCATTTTCCAACAAATACTGATTCACAATGCGATATATTAATATTTTGCGACTGAAATCCTGTCATTTAACATTAATACCTTACTGACTAAAGAAAAGTAGAGATAACCCATTTGCGAACGTGAAGGAGTCCTGAAGGGACCCCTTCACTTTGTGGATGCTGAAAACAAAACATCATGTTAGTTCAATTTTTTAATTTTTAGTTTATTTTTTAAACTCATCCCCTTTTTCTTTAAGAAAAACGAGCTGCATTAAAAAAACAACTGCTTTATTTAAAAGCAATCACAGACATGGTGGTCTGCTGACCACAGCAGATCATTCCTGTGATTGGGATTCCTGTGATTGGCTGTAAATCATAATGGGTTGGAATTTGTGACCTTCCTCATTATTATTCATGAAGTATGTCAAATTGCGACCTACCATGATTTTGTATTTTGCTAACTGATCCAGTAATGGGATTCGCAAAAGCTAAACAGCCTTTACAACGTTGTCAGAACCACGCATGCCTTTACCAAGAAGGCTTTACAATGTATGCATCTTTACCACGCCTTCCTTCACCATGCAAACGTTGACAATGAATTTGCCTTTCCCATGCATGCCTTTACAATGAAAATGAAAGTATTCGCAGCTAAGTGTATATAAGGATATATAGGCTGGGTATGGTTTTTTGGGTGGCAAGGGTATTTTTAGGGTTTAGGGTGGTATGTGTAGGAGGCTGTCCTGGCTTATAGTGGGTACCTGGTGGTACTTACACCTTTTGCCAGGTCCAGTTATCGCTTATTAGTAGATTAGTAGTTCTAGCAGCTTAGGCTGGTAGAGGTATCTATAGCAGAGCAGCTTAGGCTGTACTAGGAGACATGCAAAGCTATACCACTTATATCATATAGCACTATATCATAAGAAACACAACACTCAGAGTTACTAAAAATGAAGGTACTTTATTTTAGTGACAATGTGCCAAAAAATATCTCAGAGGATATACTCCCTTAGGAAGTAAGTAAAATACACAAAATATACACACAAACCAAAATCAGGTAAGTAAACAGTTAGAAAAGTAGTGCAAACACTGTACAATACAAGAGGATGCAATAGGATACAATAGGCCTAGGGGCAACACAAATCATATACTCCAAAAGTGGAATGCAAACCACGAATGGGCCCCAGGCCTAGTGTAGTGTGTAGAGGGTCGCTGGGAGTGTGAGAAAACAATAAGGGTGTCCAAGATACCCCACCCCAAGACCCTGAAAAGTAGGAGTAAAGTTACCCTACTATCCCCAGAACCACACTAAAGTCGTGATAGGAGATTCTGCAAAGGCAACAACTGACTGCAAAGCACTGAAGACGGATTCCTGGACCTGAGGACCTGTAAAGGAAGGGGACCAAGTCCAAGAGTTACACAAGTGTCGAGGGGGGGCAGGAACCCACTAAACCCCGGATGAAGGTGCAAAAGTGCTGCCTCCGGGTGGAAGAAGCTGAAGATTCTGCAACAACGGAGGTGCCAGGAACTTCTCCTTTTCACAGAAGATGTCCCATTGCGTGCTGGAGGATGCAGAGTTGTTTCCACGCAGAAAGACTGCAAACAAGCCTTGCTAGCTGGAAGAGTTGCAGTTGAAAAAAATGGGTGCTGCCCAGGCCCAGGAAGAATCAGGAGATCGTCCCTTGGAGTAGCAGACCGAGGGGGTGCTCAGCAGCACAGAGAGCCAAGGCAGATGCAGGTAGCACCCCCAGAAGCACTTGAACAGGCATTCAAGAAATCTGAGTACAGCGGTCATCTCAACACTACAAAGGAGGGTCCCACGAAGTCGGTGGTCAACTCAGCGAGTTGAGCAATGCAGGACAGAGTGCTGGGGACCTGGGCTATGCTGTGCACAAAGGATTCCTTGCAAAAGTACACAGAAGCCCTAGCAGCTGCAGATCACGCAGTACAAAGGATTACTGTCTGGTGTGAAGAGGCAAGGGCTTACCTCCACCAAATTTGGACAGAAGGACCACTGGACTTTTGGAGTCACTTGGATCTAGCTCCTGTGTTCCAGGGACCACGCTCGTCAAGATGAGAGGGGACCCAGAGGACTAGTGATGCAGAAGTTTGGTGCCTGCGTTAGCAGGGGGAATATTCTGTCGACCCACAGGAGATTTCTTCTTCACTCAGCATGCAGTGGCAGTCCTTTGTAAGAATTGCCTGGGCTCCCTATGGGTGACAAAATAAATGCTGCAGCCCATAGGGATCTCCTGGAACCCCAATACCTTGGGTACCTAGGTACCATATACTAGGGAATTATAAGGGTGTTCCAGTGTGCCAATCAGAATTGGTGAAAATGGTCACTAGCCTGCAGTGACAATTTAAAAGCAGAGAGAGCATAAACACTGAGGTTCTGGTTAGCAGAGCCTCAGTGATACAGTTAGGTACAACACAAGGAACACATTTAGGCCACAAACTATGAGCACTGGGGTCCTGGCTAGCAGGGTCCCAGTGACACATATCAAACACACTGACAGATAGGGTTTCGAGTATGAGCACTGGGGTCCTGGCTAGCAGGATCCCAGTGAGACAGTAAAAACACCCCGACATATATTCACCTACAGGCCAAAAGTGGGAGTAACAAGGCTAGAAAGAGGCTACCGTCCTACATATGGGTTTTGGGTGGCAAGGGTATTTTTTGGGGTTAGGGTGGGTGTCGGTTTTCAGATGGCAAGGTTTTTTCTTTTTGGATTTACGGTGGTTGTGGTTTTGTGGGTGGCAAGAGTATTTTTGTGGATTAGGGTGGGTGTGGGCTCTTGGGTGGCAAGAGTATTTTTAAGGTTTAGTCTGGGTATGGGTTTTTGGATGGCAAGAGTTTTTGTTGGGTTTACTGTTGGTATGGGTTTAGGGGTTGAGTGTTAATAAGGCAACATATAGTGCCACGGGAGAGGAGGACGCAGTCAGGTAAGTGGAGCTGAGGTGGGGTGGGTGTACTTTTTAGGGGTGGGGTGGATTAAGGGCTTGTGGTGGGGGAGGTCGGGGTAGTTTGTTTTTTGGGGCGGGCTAGGGGATCAGGGTAGTTCTGGTTTTAGGGACAGGGGGATCAGGGCAGTTCTGTTTTTAGGGGTGGGGTGGGGCATCGGGGTAGTTTTGTTTTGGGGTGGGGGTTGGGGTACTTTTGCTTTTGGGGCTGGGCTATCAGGGTAGTTTGTTTTTTGGGGGTGGGGGATTGGGGTAGTTTGGTTTTTGGGTGTGGGTTAGTTTGGTATTTTAGGGGTGGGGGTCGGGGTAATTTGGTTTTTAGGTGTGGGGGGTCAGGGTAGTTAGTGCTTTTGGGGGTGGGGGTCAGGGTAGTTTTGTTTTTGGGGGATTGGGGTACTTTGTTTTTTGGGGTGGGGGTCGGAGTAGTTTGGTTTTTGGCGTGGGGTAGTTTGGTTTTTGGGGTGGGGTGGGGGGTCGGGTAGTTAGTATTTTTGGGGGTGGGGGGTCGGGATAGATTGTTTTTGCACGTGGGAGGTGGGGGTAGTTGGGGTTTTTGGGGGTGGGGAGGTCAGGGTAGTTTGTTTTTTGGGGTGGGCAGTCGGGATAGTTAGTGTTTTTGGGGGTGGGGTGGGGGGATCGGGGTAGTTTGTTTTTTGGGGTGGGGGTTGGGGTAGTTTAGTTTTTGGGGTGGGGGATCGGGGTAGTTTTGTTTTTAGCGGCGGAGTGGAGGGGATCTGTTGTTTTTCGGGTCGGTGGGTGAGGTTGGGAAAGGGTTTAGGAATCAGGGTGGGTGGGAGGTATCTGGGGTAGTTTTGTTTTAGGCGTGGGGGGTCGGGGTAGTTTCAGTATTAAAGGTGGGGTACTTCTGGGCCTTAGGACAGGTGGGTCGCATGCTAGAACCACGCATGCCGTTCCCACACATGCCTTTACTAGGCATGCTTTTACAACTAAAAATCATTGTAATGGCATGTGTGGTAAAGGTATTTGTGGTAACAACGTGGTCATTGTTCCGACCACGTTGTTGAGGCATGCGTGGTTCCAGCATTCATTGTTCCATCATACATTCCCCCATGGGCCTCGCGGACCACCTCCTCAGGGCTACATAACAAAACTCTTTGGGGGGAACACGCCGACCCCTCCAGGCCCCGGGGACCACCACCTCCCTAGGGCTACAATTAAATTTAAAGAGGGGATCCACGCAGACCCACCGGCCCTGGGGACTAACACCTCTCTGGGGCATTTTACATTTTTTTAAACTGTCCCTGTTATAATACCTTGTTTAAGTAATCTTTTTACAATACAGTAGGGATACCCCCTAGCAATCAACTTTAATAATAAAGTTTTGGCTTCTTTGAAGTACCCTTTTAGTGCAGTTATGCCTAATACGTAATTTTTGCCCAAAGGGTGGGTTGCCTTTGAGATTTCTGTGATGATGACTGTTATACTTTAATAGTGTATTCCTTGCTGTTGGTTGGTATAACAGCATGTGTATAATAAAATGCTTACATCATTTCTTATAGTTGGATACAAAACATTGATTGAACTATTATTGCATTCTAAAGTAAAGTGTAAATTACTGTCCAGATTGTTCCACCATTTATGAAAGTCTATTAACTCAGTTACAGAACCTCTCCAAACAAGAAGAACATCGTCAATGTACCAAAGTAATGTTCTGATGTAGTTTCTGTAAGGATTTGAGCCAAGCATCAAGCGTCTGAACCCCCGCCCCCCTGGCAGGTGGGAGTCAGGCACCATTTAATTGATTCCATCTCCAGCTGCCCTGTGGGGAGAGAGAGAATTAGGAAGTCTGTGGCAGGCTTCAGGGTTTCTGCTCTCACCTACCTGCTTGCATACTGCACTCCAGAGACAATCTTTGGCCTTCAGGCTCGGTTGACCGACTGCTGAGCCAGTTCTCCTTGGAAATCCCCCTAGTCCATCTTTGAAGAGCATGGTAAGGAGAGCATGGGCTAAAGAGCGGAGAGTGGGTGATTTGATGTAGTAATTTGGCGAGTGTGGAGCGAGTCAGCTGCAGTACGCAAGCTGACTTATGGTTGAGTATCGGAGGGGTGGAAGCAGCCAGCTTAGAGGTTGGTGCTGCTTGTGCCCCTACTGCTCCCCCGCTTTCGTCAGCTGTTCAGTGTCCTAAAGTGTTTTAAATGAAGGTCACTACTAAACGTCCATAGTCGTTATTAACCTGCAGTTTGGCAGTGTCTGTGATCATTAGTTTGGAGCTAGTGTGGTCTGAGCAGCTTTCCATCACTTTCATTCACTTGGCTGCATAACCTTTACAACAAGCCTCTGTGCTCTCTAAGGGAAGATCAGCCATGCGTACCCATAACTCTACTTTATTGCGTACCACTAAAAAAGGGGCAAAACACAAAAACAAAGCCAACCACTATGAAGAAGAAACCTTCCCAATACTAAACCTGGGGGAAGCATTATTCTCTGAACTTTCCAGTCCTTGACGCACTACAACAACAGACAAGTAGTGCTGCAATAGCAATGAAACCTGGCTGGCTAGATGAGGGTATTAAGACCTACCTTAATGTGGAAGGATAGCTGGGGGAGATAGATGAGCAAAGCTCTTATAGACATTGATTTCAGTGAGTCCTCAGCTCATAACACAAGTTTGTCAGCCTCACTTCCCCTCAAGATAGTGAAAATTCTCCATAAGGAATAATAGGCTTGGGCCCAAGATAATTAAATCATTCCATTCTCGAAGACAGGATTCCAAAAGGGCCAGGGCATCGAGATCCACCTATAATGTATGTCAGCTTTATTTAATACAGCAACAAAAAAGGGTGCCAGTCAACTTTTAGTGCATTTATCAACTTTTCCACAGCCTTCAACAAAGTAGACAGAGGTTTGCTGTGAGCCAAACTGACAGCATGGGGTCTTCCATCATGTCTATTTTCAGCTCTCATGAGTCTTTATCAAATACACGTGTCAAAGTATGAATGTCCAGCAAACGGGCTCCATCAGCAAAGATTTACACCAACCAAGGCCTTAAACAAGGCTGTATTTTGGCCCCTTTACTATTTAATCTATATTTGGCAGACTTGAATGACAAGCTCAACAGTGTCAAGTGTTTTCTGCCTATACTCCTAGGGAAGAGGGTACATATGATACAATATTACGACAATACTATGCCCTTGGACCAAACTATAATAGGGCTTTAAAGATTTAAAGAGCTCTGACAAGCTTGACCGAGTATTGCAAGATCAACGTAATGAAAACTAAGGGCCTGATTCAGAATTTGGCAGATGGGTTACTCTGTGACGGATATCCATCTGCCATATTACATTGGCCATAGGATAGAATGGAATAGTAATACAAGGGACGGGATAATTATCATGTTTGTGACGGAGTAACTCCATCTGCCAAAATCTAAATCAGGCCCTAAGATCTTAATTTTGGGAAAAAAGAACATTAAAATGGAGCATGGTTCGTAGATGGCCAGAAGGTCGAAAGAGTGTCCAGTATCAAGTACTTGGTTGTAAGACTAAAGGAGCGTGGCCTTCCAACTCCTCATGTTACTGCAACTAATGCTCTTATCTTTGCCTTCCAGCACCTTTTCAATAATTTCTCAGGATTTGACAGCAATTTGTAAAGTCATCGAATGTAAACTGATGCCCACATTTGCATACTAAGCATTTGCCTATTTAAATCTTATACCAAGCTAGGCCCAATGTCAATGTTATAGGCGTCTCTTCATGCTTTCGGGCTGCACAGTACAGACTCAGATTCACCTGAAATTTAATCTGGCCACTCTAAAGTATGTTTTAAATGCCAGCTTCCTTTTTTTGTGCTCCAACTTGCCATGGTGGAGCATGGATCGCTAAAAAGACTCTTGTGGGACATAGTGCAAAATCCAGAATCGGATCCCAACACTTTCTACCAGGCATTCAAGGATCTACTTGCTGCAAGAGAGCTCGTGCAGGCCACATTACCACTGAAAAGCATTTCAAAGCTATTGATGAAGCAAACAAGGCTATTAACAGCCCAAGACGATATAAATATGATCCATTTAAAGACTTCTCTATATCAAGCATTGGCACTTCCTGCATATGTATCCCTTCCAATTGATCTGAATGTTAAGCTTCAACTGTTGCTCTTTCACTTTGGCCTCCAGGAGGTGGCACCTAGGGGCAGTGGTTTCAGACAAGAATCACTTTCATAGGTCCTTTGTCTGTGTCCTTATTTGTCCTCACTTAGAGGTTATCAGCTTCCACCACTCTTCAGGCTATTGCACATTAGGGACTGTATTACTGCTACCATAGAGTGCTGGAAGGAGATTCGTGCTCATAGTCCACAGTCCATAGCTATGGGCACCAGGATGTCGGCTCTCTTTGGCATCTTGTTCCCCAGATGTTCATTGTGGTCCAGACATCCACTGATATCTGAACTTTTCACAATCTTCTATTTTTGTATTGGTGATATTCAAGCTGTACACGGCTTTAAGACTATGAATGAGTGCTTGTGCCACCAATTTTAGCCTTTAGGTTATGCTCCACTCTTTCTGGCAGCCAACCATCATAGCGATTGGGATATAATGGTCGTTTTGCTGTTACTTTTAACTTCCAGGTGATTTTATACTATTTTTTTATAGAAGCTGGCTTATAAGTTTAGGATGTATCCAGTGTATGGTGCTTTTATAGTATTTTCTGCTTTTACCTCTTGCAATGTTTGCTCTGATTTTAAGTAATCGTGCAAAAGAATAAACTTTGAACTTTACCTTTTGTGGCAGTTGGGACTAGTGACATACATTTTCAGAGGAAAGCAAGGGTCGCAGCTACTTCCGCATGTGCAGGAACTATCCCACCACGAGATGTTCAAACAACCCCCTGTTTCTTTCACATTTGGAATATGGCAAATCGATTTAATATAATCATTTAAAAATAATAATTTTTACTTAGAAAGCAGAGTTTGACATTATAAAGCTGTGGTCTTTTGGATTGGCTTTCAGTAAGGCTAGTATCAATTCCTGCATCTCAGAGATTAACTTAAGACCAATTTATAAACATACTTCAGATGTTTATATACATTTTAAGACCGAAATCATCAAAATCGGGTAAGTACTGTTTCAGTTATGAATTTTTTAATTTTATTACAAGTAGTCTCTCTGTACGTAATTACGCACCATAGAAATCAATGGAGGAATATTTAGAAAATTTGCAACAAATCAGCCAATGTGTTTACCAGTGTCTCCTTTTGCAGGTACGTCGAGGTCGTCAAAGGGTACCCTGGACCAGCTGGAGAAGTTCAGGCAACTCCCAGTTCCAGCGCGAGCTGCGGCAGAAGTTCATGGAGCTGGTGCCAGGCCACTGTTGGGGACCACTTGGAAAAGTGCTGCACTGGTGGACTCTGAGGTAAGTTTGGTGGGTCCCCTTGGAAAGTCGAGGTCAGAAGGGGTGGGGGACCCTTAGGGCACAGATGGATCTTCGGTGCAGGGCACAGGGTTGCTGGGTGCAGAGCGAATCTGTGAGCCAGGAGCTGTGCGCAAAGGTGCCCTTGGAACCAGGAGGTAAGTACCTTGGAGAGTAGCTTGAAGATCAGCAGGGGAACTCTAGTGTGAGGTCCAGGTGGTCCTGAAGTCTCTCCATGAGGGCCTCCCCCTGGTCCTTTTTCTATCTGGTGTGGACAGTTCTTCTGGGTGTCCGATGTGAAGTGGCCAGTACGTTGGGCTTTGCACAGTCTGGCCGCTGGAAGGTGCAGTGCCAGCGAACTTGGCACAATGGTAGCTTTTGTCCTCACAGTCTGATGGGTAAAGTTTGGTCTGACTGTGGCGTCTGGTTCCTTGGTCAGCAGGCAGTCTGTGAAGTGGCCTTCACTGGGTCTTTGCTTCCTTGGGGTTGCAGAGTGATATCTTCTCTCTGGAGGGAGATCTTTGGAGATATATGAAGAGTGTAGGTCCTCAGACGGTTTGTAGAGTCGGTCCAATGTCCAAGCAACCCCTCAGCAGCGATTGTCGAGTCCTGGATGCAGCAGGCAGGGTTTGGCACCTTATCTAGGTGCAACAGGACTTTAGTTCTCAAGCCTAGGGTCTTCTCTGTTGCTGGTCTTCTTTTGTCTGTAGAATCTGTTTTCTTGGTCTAAGGATGCCCACTAAATACTATGGGGGTCATTCTGACCCTGGCGGTAAATACCGCCAGGGCGGAGGTTGGCGGTAGCACCGCCAACAGGCTGGCGGTGCACCGCCGGGCATTCTGACCGCGGTGGTACAGCCGCGGCCAGAAGCGGAAAGCCGGCGGTGTACCGCCGACTTTCCGCTGCCCATGGGAATCCGCCATGGCGGCGCAGCCTGCTGCGCCGCCATGGGGATTCTGACACTGCATACCGCCATCCTGTTCCTGGCGGTTCGCCCGCCAGGAACAGGATGGCGGTATGGGGTGCCGTGGGGCCCCTGGGGGCCCCTGCAGTGCCCATGCCAATGGCATGGGCACTGCAGGGGCCCCCGTAAGAGGGCCCCACAAAGAATTTCAGTGTCTGCTTTGCAGACACTGAAATTCGCGACGGGTGCAACTGCACCCGTCGCACCTTCCCACTCCGCCGGCTCCATTCTGAGCCGGCGTCCTCGTGGGAAGGGTGTTTCCCGCTGGGCTGGCGGGCGGACATTCGGCGGTCGCCCGCCAGCCCAGTGGGAAACCCAGAATGACCGCCGCGGTCCTTTGACCGCGGTACGGTCTTCTGGCGGTTCCCGCTTGGTGGGCGGCTACCACCACCCGCCAAGCTTAGAATCACCCCCTATATTTGGTGGGTGTTTTAGGGGGGAACCTAGTAGTGACCAATGAGCCACCTACCTTGGGTTCGCTACACCCAATAAATGACCACTTCCTGTGGGCAGAGGTCACTTCCCTACACCTGATTGGCTACTTTCTGTCCATGCAAGAGCGAGAAGAATGAAATGGAGGGGTCACCTTGCATGCAACACCTGAGGGGTGCTGCAAGTCAGGACTGACCACTCCTCCTACCCTTTGTCTGTTTTCTCACCATTGCTCCTGCCATAAGTGGGGGTTTGCAACCGGAGCGGCCATCTGCTGCTAGCAGCAGGCCTGGGGTTTGAGTTTCAAGGGCTGTATGCCCTTTGAAGCTCGTCAGCAGGGCAGTGCACATTCCTGAGGAAGGGCTTTGTTCTGAATCCCAGACAGTAGGATCTCTCACCCCAGGGATTCAGACTCTTTTCTGGTGGTGGCGAGCTGGTTGTGACTGGCCAGCAACCATGCCAGGGTAGTTAGCTTTTGCAGGGAGCACCTCTAAGGTGACCACTGGGTACATTTTGAAATAAATCCAGTATTGGTACCAGTTTAGATTTACCATTCTGAGTTGTTTGATACCAAACAACCCAGGGTTCAGAGTGGCCATCATGTAGCTGTGAAGCTCATATTGATCAGGGTCCAGCACGTACATTTAAAATGGCTGCTCTGTTCACTCACTATGTCCCAGGTTTGGCAAGACCACAGTGGGGGCATATTGCTCATGCAGCTATGCCATCACCCAGTGCAGTGCACCCTGCCTTAGGGCTAGAAGGCCTGTCAGAGGGGTGTCTTACCTATACTGCATGCAGAATGTAGTGGACCGGGCACACACGCATTGTGCCATGTCGACGTTGTCTTTTGGGTTTGCATCAGGACACTTAACCTGCAATGACATTGTTGGGTGCATCTGAATGCATAGCCCTAGAGGGTGGCTGGGTACCCAAGTACCATTTACTGGGGTCTTATAGTGGCAGCTAAAGGTATCTCCAATTGTCCCAATGCATCACAACAGTTTTGGGGAAAGAGATCTGGCCCAGGGAACCTGGGAAAAGGTGGGGGGCTAACCATGTAAAAATGTTCTCACAAATGCATTGCACAGTAAGCAATGCAGTGTTCCCAATCCTCCCAGCAGAAGCAATGTGCCAGCATCAACGGCAATGCAAAGTCCTCGATGCAGCAATGATGCAGCGGTATAGATGGAGATGCACTGGTTTCGAGCATCGCAACACTGTTGATGCAGGGATTTTTGACTGAAGCAGCACTTTATACCCCTATCCAAGGCCCAGGACTGGATTGGAACCACGTGGCAGGGAAGACTCTCGGATGGCAGAGACCAGGTACTATAGTAATGTGTTGGAAGTCATTGTATCCATGAGATCCCTGAGACTTCAGAAGAACAAAAGGTAAACTATCAAACCTTTGGAGTCACTCTAGTTCTGAATTCAAGTGTTGTGAGTCCAGTGCTTCTCACTCAGGCAAGGAGGTAGCAGGCCAGCACAGCAAGAAAGCAGTTCTTCCACAGCAGCGGTCCAGCACAGTAGGAGTCCTTGTAGCAGCACAGGAGTCCTTCTTCCTGGCACAGTACCCACAGGTTCGGGATTGTACTGAGTTGGGAGGGTCAGAATTCCAGTTCTTATAGCCAGTGTTGCCTTTGAAGTGGGATAGGGATTTCTGAAGTGCACAGAGGTCCTCCCTTCATGCCCTGGCTGTAGACTCACTACAGGGGGGTATGCAGCACTTTGTGTTGGAGCAAGACACTGCCTGTTCAGGTGTGTCAGCTCCTCCCTCCCATCCTGATCAGAGTGGCTAATCAGGATGTTGATGGCCCATCAGTCACACCTAAGGGTCCTTTATGTGTGGTTGTCTAGGTGGAATGCACAATCCCTGCTGTCACCCCACCCCAGACGTGTATTGGAGACAGTCTGCAGGCACACAGGGGTAAAAGCAGGAAAATGCCAACTTTCTAAAAGTGGCATTTTCAAAATTGTAACAATAAATCTGACTTCTCCATCTACCATAGGTACTACCACTGACAGGTCTACCTCTTCCCAATCAGGAATTACAGCTTATTAAATGTAATAATGGATGGGCAGGCTTCACAGTAGTGAAACATGAATTTGAGAGGTTTTCACTATCAGGACATGTAAAACTTAAAAGTAAATGTCCTGCCTTGTAATTACATAGCACCCTGCCCTATTGGCTACTTTGGGCCTACCGTTGGGGTGACCTATATTTCACAAAAGGCACGTTTAAGGCTTGGCTAGGGGTTTTAAATGCCAAATAGACATGGCAGTGTAACACTGCATTCAGGCTGCAGCGTCAGGCCTGGGGCATGTTTTAAATTGCTACTTTTTTATATTAAAATTTTCCATTTTATTAAGTGCAATAACCAAAAACAAAATACAAACAAAGGCAGCAATAATACCATCACAAGCATTACATAATATGCAAGATATTATTACATTTGCCGTATGGTTCCGTTAGGCACTGTAATCAAATATGACACTAGTGGACCCCATATATTTTGTGGCCCTGAGGCTTGTAGAAGTTATTGTGCATACAGTTCTAGTTGCTGCTTACGGTAGGTCAAGTCTTTCAGCCAGTGTCCAAAAGCAGGAGCTTGCTTTCCTCCCCAGTGCATGGCCACCCTCCTTTTTGCCAGTAATAAAGCAATTGCGGTAAGTCGGTGGTTAGCGGGCTGCAAGGGCTTCCCTAGCAGACACACCTGGGGAGTAAACACTACCTCCTCCATCACCATCACCATTCAGGCCTGCGTCACATGCGTCCAGCACTCCTGCACCTTCCCACAGGTCCAGGCTAAATGCAGGAAGCTGACCTCAGCACTTCGACATTTGATACACCTTGAGTCAGCCCTCAGCCCATAGCTATGTAACTGAAGTGGGGTATAGGATACTTGGTGCAGATGTATCATTCTTAGATTGCAGTTAGGGGTGAGTCCTTCAGTTTTTGCACAGCAATATTCCCCGGCGTGAGTGTGTCCCCAAGTACTGCATTCCACTTTTCCAGTGCAGGGTGAGAATTTTGTGGATTTTCTAACTGGGATGCATTATATAATTTAGTAATGAGATTCCTATACACACTACTTGTGAGCAATGTCTGTAGGGCCCCCAGAGCAGATGGTTACTTGTGCAACTGTGGATATAAGACATTTATAGTCCTCTTGAGCTTATAATATATATAAATAGTGATAATGGCATGGGGCACAGGTGCTGAAATGCCTCCTCTGCAGTTCGAACATGCCATTCGGGTAAGGATCCCCTACGGTGTGAAGGTTTGCTGCCCCTAGGATGGAAAGTAGCTTTGGCTCCTGGGTGGCAGTAAGGGCTGGGTGATGCGGTAAGGACAGCGCAGGTGCGTATATAGAAACCTTGTTCACTCAATGTATTGTATTGATTTCCTGGCGCGGTACACCTCTATATTCGTAAGGCATGTAGGAAAGTACCCTCTTTTTGGCATGTTACCCCCAATTTCTTCCTGATGTCAGTGTGTTTGACTGTGTCACTGGGATCCTGCTAATCAGGACCCCAGTGCTTATGCTCTCTCTCATTTCAAATCTGTCACTGCATACTGGTTACCCAGTATTTCATCACAAATTGGCATACTGGTCACCCCTTATAAGTCCCTAGTAGATGGTACTAAGGTACCCAGGGCATTGGGGTTTCAGGGGATCCCTATGGGCTGCAGCATTGCTTTTAACACCCATGGGGAGCCCATCCAAAGGCTTCTGCAGGAATGCCATTACAGCCTGCTTGAAATGACGCATGCACCCTTTCACAGCCATTTTCACTGCACCAGGTCACTTATAAGTCACCTATATGTGAGGCCTAACGACCCTGAAAGCTGGGTGCAAAGTACCTGTGTGTGAGGACACCCCTGCACTAGCAGATGTGCCCCCATGTCATCCAGGACCATTTTCCCGGACTTCGTGAGTGCGGGGACACCATTTTACACATGCACTGGACACAGGTCAATACCTATGTCCAGCTTCACAATGGTACCTTCGAAAATGGCCATGTAAGGTGTCTAACACCTGGGAATTGTACCCCAATACTGATTCTAGTATTAGTTTTACAATTCCATGTACTCTGGGGGCTCCACATTGGACCCCAAGTACTGCCATACCAGCTTTCTGAGGTTTTCCAGGCAGCCTCAGCTGCTGCCACCTCACAGACAGGTTTCTGCCCTCCTGTTGCTCAAGCAGCTCGAGCCCAGGAAGGCATAACAAAGCATTTCCTTTGGGAGGGGGGTGTTACACCCTCTCCCTTTGAAAATAGGTGTTACAGGCTTGGGAGGGGTAGCCTCCCAGAGCCTCTGGAAATGCTTTGAAGGGCACAGATGGTGCCCTTCTTGCATAATCCAGTCTACACCGGTTCAGGGGCCCTCAGTCCCTGATCTTGCACAAAACTGGACAAAGGAAAGGGGAGTGCCCACTCCCCTGTCTATCACCGCCCAAGGGGTGGTACCCAGAGCTCCTCCATAGTGTCCCTGGGTTTTGCCATCTTGGATTAAAAGGTGGTAGGGCACTCTGGGAGCATCTGAGTGGCCAGTGCCAGCAAGCTATGTCAGATACCTCCCCTGATAGTTGCTTACCTGTGCAGCTGACCACTCCCCTTTTCAGGGCTATTTAGGGTCTCTCTCCTGGGTGTTTTTTCAGATTCGGATTGCAAGACCCCAGCAGGAATCCTCTGCATCCTTTACTTCATCTTCTACCAACAGAACCGCAGCTGAACCCTCCAGGAACTCTACAAAATGCAACAAGGAAGCAAAGACGACTTCTGCAACATTGTATCTTCAGATCCTGCCAGCAACTGCAACTGTTTCCAGGTTGTGCATCCTCCTAGGACTGCCGGTCTTCAGCCTGCTCCAGAAGAACCAAAGGAATCTCCTGTGGAGTGACAGAGTCACTTCCCTGCTTCAGCAGGCACCTCTCTGCAGCAACGACTGGTGGCATGGGTCCCCTCTCCAGATGACTAGCGTGGATCCAGCAACATGAGTGGTGGACTAACGTGACTCAGACAATCCTAAGGTCCAGCTGTCCAACTTTGGTGGAGGGAAGAGCTTGCCTTCCCACGCAAGACAGTACCCCGTGCACAGCGTGACTTGCAGTTGCCAAGGCTTGTGTGCGACCTTCCAAAAAGTTATTTGTGAACAGCACAGTTTAGGCCCCAGCACTCCATTCTGCTATGCGCAGCTTCCTGATGATGGTGTGGGTTCCCTTTCTGTCGTGCTACGTGGGCCTCCATTTGCACCTTCTTTGTCCCCATGCTGCGGGACGCCTGTGCACGCTGCCTGGTCTTCTGAGGGCTCTCTGAGTTGCTGAGCCCCCTCTGCCTCCACCTCCTGGGTAGAGGCCACCAGGTCCCTCCTGGTCCCAGGCAGCACCATTTTCAGCTAACCGCAAGCTTTGTGTGTGCCAAGGCTTGTTAGCGGAATCCAGCGATGCAAACCAAATTGCAATCATCCATCCAGTGTGGTACATCTATTACACCTGCCTGGAACCCACATCTGTCTTCTTGGGTGTATAACTGGCTTTGTCTTCTCACCGGTGGTTCTCCTTTTGCACCTTCATCCGGGTTTGCAGGGGCTTCTGTTCTTCCTGGACTCTTCAGTGCTTCTTGGACTTGGTCCCCTTCTTCCACAGGTCTTCAAGTCCAGGAATCCATCATTGGTGTCTTGCAGTCTCTTCTGGTTCTTGCATTGTCTTCTATCACGTGTTCCTGTGTGTTCTAGGAAACTTACTGTGATTTACTCCTGCTTTCCTGGGCTCTGGGTTGGGTTCTATTCTTTACCTTTGGTGTTTTCTTACACTCACAGCACGTCTCTACACACTACACTTGCCTAGGTGGGAAACCAACGTTTGCATTCCACTATTTTAGTATATGGTTTGTGTTCCCCCTATTCCCATTGCAACCTTTTGTGATTTTCACTATTTGCACTGTTTTCTAACAGTTTTTACAGCTATTTCTGCATTTTTGTGTATATACTGTGTATATTACTTACCTCATAAGGGAGTATAGACTCTAAGGTATTTTTGGCATTGTGTTACTAAAAGCAATGTACCTTTATTTTTGTAACACTGAGTATTTTCTTTCCAAAGGGAGGGGGTGTAACACCCCTCTTCCAAAGGAAATCCTTTGTTTTGCCTTCCTGGGTTTGAGCTGCTCAAGCAACAGGAGGGCAGAAACCTGTCTGTGAGGTGGCAGCAGCTGGGGCTGCCTGGAAAACCTCAGAAGGCAGTACTGGAATTCTAAAACCAAAACTAGAATCAGTAGTGGGGTACACTTCCCAGATGTTAGACACCTTACGTGGCCATATTTGGAGTTAACAATGTGAAATTGGACATAAGTATTGACCTATGTCCTGTGCATGCGTAAAATGGAGTCACCGCACTCACAAAGTCCGGGAAAATGGTCCTCCACGATGTGGGGGCACCTCTGCTAGTGGAAGGGTGCCCTCACACACAGGTACTTTGCACCCAGCCTTCAGGATTGGAATACCTGACATACAGGTGACTTGTAAGTGACCTGGTACACTGTAAATGGCTGTGAAATGGTGCATGCACCATTTCACGCAGGCTGCAATGGCAGTCCTGCAGAAGCCTTTACATGGGCTCCCTATGGGTGGCAAAAGAAATGCTGTAGCCATAGGGATCCCCTGGACCCCAATGCCATGGGTACCCAAATACCATATACTAGGGACTTATAAGGGGTGACCAGTATTACCAGTATGTAGTGACAAATTTGGGAACAGAGAGAGCATAAGCACAGGGGTCCTGGTTAGCAGGACTCCAGTGACCCAGTCAAGCATACTGACAAACAGGCCAAAAATGGGGGTAACCATGCAAGAAAGACGCTGCTTTCTCACACAACCCCTTCCCCAAATGAAGGACAATAAGGCTAACCTTGGCCAGTTGAGACTTTATTTTCCAAGTGGCAATAAGTGGAGAGTAGATCTGCAAAAGAGTGGTTACTCCCTTTATCATCCACTGTAAGGTCCCTTCCCTGTGGAGATTTTTAGCTAAAGAACAGTGCAAGTGTGTGTGTACTCTGCGATTCCCTATTTGTAAAGTTAAAAAGTTTTAAAATAGGGCAGTGTGACTGTCCCTGGGATCCTATGTCAAGACAGGGCTGCTGTCTTTTGGATTGCAATGCTAGACAGGGGTGTTATCTTAGAAAGTCCAGAGCAAGGGAAAACGTTTGTCCCCATGGCTCTAAGACAGGACAGGGTTGCTGTTCCTCTTGGGTTTGAGCAGGGCAGGGCTGCGGTCCTAAAGGCTCCACATAAGGACAGGGCTGCTGTCCTATGTCTTTAGAAGTAGTGCAGGGGTGCTGCAATAAAGTTTCTCTCGGAGTGCTGGAGGGTTGCTCCATATTTACCAAAACAGTGCAGTTATTCTTGTCTGTTTCAGTGTTTTCACAGAGAGGGACTTTTACCTCAGGGAGTTTAGCTGTGGTAGCTGTGGACTCCCTTGGTACAGGTTCCCCTCTAGGAGAGGTATCTCCACCCACAGGAATGGTATCCTTAGTGTTAGGGTGAAGAAGGGATACTTTGATACCTTTTTTACCTGTGGGGCGAGGTGGATCCTGAGGCTTCAGGGCTCCTTCTCTTCTTTGCCTTTGCATTTCACTTGAAATGAGAGGGAGCATTTCCTCAGGGATGTCCAGCATGGATGCATGGGTCCTAAACTCTACACCAGCCCAGCCTGAGGCCTCTAGGTCATTACCTAAGAGACAGTCTATAGGCAAGCTAGGTGACACCACCACCTGCTTAGGGCCAGTAACTCAACCCCAACTAAGTTGCACTACAGCTAAGGGGAGAGAATGAGTGGAGTCGTTGACATCAGTAACCTGGGACTTCTGTCCCAGGAGGTGTTGTGCAGGTGACACCAAGTTTTTAGTCACCCAAGTGATGCTGGTACCTGTGTCCCTGTAGGCCTGGGCCTCAACACCATTTATTTCAATTGACTGCTTGTGCTTATCCATGTAAAGGGGACAAGCAGCAAAGGTGGCAAGGCCAATGCCACTAGGTGAGACAGAAACTGTCTTAGGGCTTTCTACCTCTACCCCAGTTTCTATGATGGACCCAAAAGTGAACCCAACTACACCTTTACTTTGACTGTTGCCAGTAGTCCCACCACTATTACGACTAATACTAGGGGCACTAGAAGTTGAAGTGGGTGTAGTAGTGGTCGTAGGCTCAGGGGCTTTACCTGGACAGGACTTATCCCCTGGCATGTGACCTTTACCTCTGCACACATAGTACCAAGGCTTTTTATTGTGTTTAGAAGAGGAAGAAGAAGTTTTATCCCCACCCCCAGAGGAGTGTTGTAGACCTGAAGAGGAATATTTATGTTTATGTTTGTCCTTATGCTTGTCCTGATATTTTTCACCATCTTTCTTCCTTTCTTTGTCACCCCCTGTATGAGCTTTTCTGCTCACCCTTGTTCTGACCCATTTGTCTGCCTTCTCTCCCAATTCTTGGGGAGAGGTCAGATCTGAGTCTACCAAGTATTGGTGTAACAAATAAGACACAGTCAAAATATGCTCTCTCAATAAAAGATCATATAGACCCTCATAGTCAGACACTTTGCTGCCATGTAACCAACCTTCTAAAGCCTTGACAGAACAGTCCACAAAGTCAACCCAATCATGTGAGGATTCCTTTTTGGTTTCCCTAAACTGTATTCTGTATTGCTCTGTGGTGAGCCCAAAACCTTCTATGAGTGCATGTTTAAGGATATCATAGTTATCTGAGTCCGCCTCCATGACAGTGACATGTCTGTCCCTCCCTTTATCAGAGAAGGACAACCAAGGAATAGCAGCCCACTGCCTATGAGGGACCCTCTGAACTTTACAGACCCTCTCAAGTGCAGCAAACCACTTTTGGATGTCATCCCCCACCTTTTATGGGGAAAAATCTTATGTACGTTTCTAGAGTCAATGGTGTCCTCCCTGACCCCATAACTCCTAAAACTGCTGCTGCCACCATGGGGAACTAACCCCTGACTTTCCCTTTCCACAGCTAAGGCCTCCCTATCTAGGGCCAGCTGTTGCTGCTGCAGCCTCAGCCTGGCCTCCTCCATCCTCAGCTTTCTGAGCTCCCTGTCTATGGAGTCATGACCTGGATTGGATGTGTGGGACCCCTCAGAAGCTGAGGTGACATGGGAATGTGCAGAGGTAGATCTTTCCCTAGCTTTGGTAACCCTAGTGACCTGACCTGTAGGTGTGAAGGTTGCTCTACCTGTATGTGAACCCCTCCCACTGCCAGCTAAACTAGATGGTTTGCCAGGGGGAAGGTTTTGTGGAGAGCCCTCCCCTGAATCTTCAAGCTGATCCCATGAGTTTAAAGGGTTAGGATTCCCCTCCCTCTCCTCTTCTTGGTTACCAGACTGCTCCTGGTCATCCTGGAGAAGGAAACTTAAAAGGAAATTCTTATTAGGGTTCTTCCCTACCTCTAAGCTTCTCTCTGAGCACAGCCGTCTTAGTACTTTGAAAATCATGTTCTCATAGGGAGTTCCCATGACTCCAGGGATGGCCTCAGAGGAAGACATGGTGTAGTGAGTTAGATAAAGTGAAAGGAAAGAAAAAGACCTACTCTATCTAACTCTTAGGCCCATATTTATGCTCTGTTTGTTCCGGATTTGCGTCATAATTTTTACTCAAATCCAACGCAAACTTAAATCCATATTTATACATTTTCTGAACACCTACCTTGCACTAATGACATGCAAGGTAGGTGTTACCGTCTAAAAAAATGGCTCCAAGGCATTTGCGCCTTATTTATCCTCCTGTTTCATTTTGACACATGGGAGGAGGAGGGCCTTAAAAAATCACGCTAAACCGGATTAGAGTCATTTTTTAACACCTGGGTCAGGGCAGGCGTTAAAGGACCTGTGGGCTCATTTCCCTGGTCTCTGACCATGGAAGCAGTCCACAGATGCTCTTCCCTGCCACCCTCATCCACCCCTGGAGGACACCCATAGATGGGGGGACCCATCTACTGAAAGTAGAGGTAAGTAGAGGTAAGTATTTTTTTTTTTATTTTTTAAAGTGACGTGGAGGGCCTAACTTGGGTCCCCTTACATGCCACTGTGCCCAATGGCCATGCCCAGGGGACAGAAGTCCCCTGGGCATGGCCATTAGGCAGGGTGGCATGACTCCTGTCTTTGCTAAGACAGGAGTCATTTCCATGGGGATTGTGCGTCAAAAAATGATGCTAGTCAGGTTGGAGTCAATATTTTTTACTCTAACCTGATTTGCACCATTCTTTGACGCACAATCCCCAGTCTTCCCTACGCCTTCGCCGCCCGGTTAGCATCATTTATTTTGACGCTAACCAGGCCACAGCACCGGCTACTGTCATTCCTTAAATATGACGCCCAGCTAGCGCGTTGGAATGGTGGTAGCCGGCGTTAAGCTTTTTGACGCAAACCTAGCTCAGATTTGCGTCAAAAAGTATAAATATGGGCCTTAGTCTTTTTAGAAAGAAAGTGAAAAAGGTCTAGAGTGCACTTTCCTGTGGAGTGATAAGGCAATTGCAAGTACTTATCTGTTGGAAATGGCCTTTCTGCAGGGTCACCCCAAAACTTTTTGCCTTCCTCCTCCTATTTTTCTGACCTCATTTTTGCTGGCTTTAGGACTCTGCAAACTTTACCACAGCTAGTCAGTGCTAAAGTGCATATGCTCTCTTCTTAAAACATGGTGACATTGGCTCATACCCAATTGGCTTATTTAATTTACTTGTAAGTCCCTAGCAAAGTGCACTACATGTGCCCAGGGCCTGTAAGTTAAATGCTACTAGTGGGCTACAGCACTGGTTGTGCCACCCACATAAGTAGCTCCCTAACCATGTCTCAGGCCTGCCATTGCAGGGCCTGTGTGTGCAGTTTCACTGCCACTTCGACTTGGAATTTAAAAGTAATTGCCAAGCCCTAAACTCCAGTTTTTCACATATAAGTCACCCCAAAGGTAGGCCCTAGGTAGCCCATAGGGCAGGGTGCTACGTAGGTAAACAGCAGGACATGAACATGTGTGTTCTATATACCCTGGTAGAGTAAAACACCTACATTCGTTTTTACACTGCTGTGAGGCCTGCTCCTTTCATAGGATAGCATTAGGGCTACCCTTATATATTGTTTGAGTGATAGATTCTGATCTGAAAGGAGTAGCCAGGTCATATTTAGTATGGCCAGAATGGCAATAGAAAATCCTGCTTACTGGTGAAGTTGTATTTTACATTACTATTTTAGAAATGCTACTTTTAGAAAGTGAGCATTTCTCTACACTCAAATCCTTCCATGCCTTCCAATCCATGTCTGGCTAGGTTTAATTGACAGCTCCCTTGTGCATTCACTCAGACAACCCCAAACACAGGATGCTCAGTCACACTTGCACACGTCTGCATACTGAGTGGGTATTCTTGGGCTGGCAGGGTGGAGGGCTTGACACTTACATGTCAAAGGACAGTAGCCTGCCCTCACACAAAGGACTGCCACACCCCTTACTGGGACCCTGGCAGACAGGATGGATCTGAAAGGGGACCTTGTGCACTTCTAAGCCACTCTTTGAAGTCTCCCCCACTTCAAAGGCACATTTGGGTATTTAAACAGGGTCTCTAACCCTACCAATTTAGACACTTCTACTCAACAAGACACTTCCTGGACAAGAAACCTGCTGATGAAGAAAGTCTGAACCAGACCCTGCAACAAGCCAAGAAGAACTGCCTGGCTGCCCAAAGGACTCACCTGGACTGCTTTTCTGAGAGGAACTGCTGCCATGCTGTTGCCCTGCTGCCTTGATGCTCTCTGGCTGTGCTGTGACGTGCTCTCCAAGGGCTTGGATTGAGCTTGCCACCTGTTCCCTGAAGTCTCAGGACCAAAAAGACCTCCTCTCTGCAACAGAACTCCTTGTGCGTCAAAAATCAATTCACAGCCTGTGGAAAACAACGCACAGCCTGCATCGCAGTGAAAAATTCACCACATGCCGAACCGGATCAACGCAGCCTGATTCGCGAGAGAAGATCGACACAGCACCAGCATTGCGACTGGAACTTCGATGCATGGCCCAAGGAATCAATGCACAGCCGACCCGTACCGACGCAGCCCGACTTCCTATGAGGAATCGACGCAAGCGACAGACGTGCAGGAGAAATTTCCACGCATCACCATCCAGATCGACGCAGCGCCTGTGACCCTGCTTTGCATGCCCAGAATGTCCACGCATCGTCCCCGGGGCGGGGAAAACCTCACAACCTGATGAGGATTCAAGTTTGCGTGCCGGAAATCGACACAACGTCTTCCCTGCGTGAAAAATAACAACACAAAGGGGGTCATTCTGACCCCGGCCGGCGGCGGTAGCCGCCGGCCTGGCTGGGGCCGCCAGAATACCGCTGCGCTGTCAAAAGACCGCCGCGGGTATTCTGGGTTTCCCGCTGGGCTGGCGGGCGACCGCCAAAAGGCCGCCCGCCAGCCCAGCGGGAAACACCCCTCCATGAGGATGCCGGCTCCGAATGGAGCCGGCGGAGTGGAGGGGGTGCGACGGGTGCAGTAGCACCCGTCGCGAATTTCAGTGTCTGCTAAGCAGACACTGAAATTCAAAGTGGGGCCCTCTTACGGGGGCCCCTGCAGTGCCCATGCCATTGGCACTGCACTGGCACTGCAGGGGCCCCCAGGGGCCCCACGACACCCCATACCGCCATCCTCTTCCTGGCGGCCGAAACCGCCAGGAACAGGATGGCGGTATGGGGGTCGGAATCCCCATGGCGGCTGGAGGATTCCCCAGGGCAGCGGAAAGTCGGCGGTACACCGCCGACTTTCCGTTTCTGGCCGCGGCTGAACCGCCGCGGTCAGAATGCCCCAGGGAGCACCGCCAGCCTGTTGGCGGTGCTCCCGCGGTCCCCGGCCCTGGCGGTGATTACCGCCAGGGTCGGAATGACCACCAAAGTCTGTGTGCGCCGGGGCAAAATTGATGCACACCTCCCCGTTTTCCACGCATCTCATTCTTTGCGGTCCCTTGCGGAGATTTTTGAACGCAAACCAGGTACTTTGTACCTGCAAAAGACACTTGTTTTTAAGAGGCTAAAGACACCTTTATATCATTTTCAACAGTGATATTTCAGCATATTCTTATTAAATCTTGATAGTTTTGACCTGCATCTTATCAGATAAATATTTTATATTTTTCTAAACACTTTGTGGTGTATTTTGCGTGGTGTTATACTGTGCTATTGATTTATTGCACAAATACTTTACACATTGCCTTCTAAGTTAAGCCTGACTGCTCAGTGCCAAGCTACCAGAGGGTGGGCACAGGATAATTTGGATTGTGTGTGACTTACCCTGACTGGAGTAAGGGTCCTTGCATGGACAGGGGGTAATATGACTGCCAACCAAAGACCCCATTTCTAACATTGGTGAACAGCGGTGAGGATAGGACTTGTATTTGTGCAGTGACATACAATAGCTAAGTGTACACTACCTACCCGCAGTTGAGGGTCAACTTGATTTTTTATCTTTTTCTGCAATTTCGTTTTTCTGCCTGAGTTTTAACTAAATCCTCATTCAACATGTCTCTGGCTGGGTCTCAAGCAGGAGCGGAAGATTTTGACCTAGCCAAGCTGGAGACATACACTGTTAACCAGCTGCAGGGCTTCTGAAAGGGGATGGGAGTACCTACCCGGGGTGCCTCCAGAAAGGAGGAATACCAAAAGGTGCTGAGGGCCTGGGAAGAAGCCCATTCAGATGAGAATGTTGAGGTGGAGGGTGCAGAGGATGGCCCCTCAGAGGATTTCTTGCCAGTAGTGGGGGATGTTACCACTGTAATTGTGCCCCCTGCCAAACCAGGGAGCAGTGTCTCTAACCATGGCCTCACCGCAGAGGAAAGGAGGGAGGAGAGAGAACTTCAATTACAAATGGCAAAGTTAAAAAATGAAGCACAGCAGGAGGAGAGGAAAGCAGAAAGAGAAGCTAAACAGGCTGCAGCTGAAAGAGCAGCCAAACAGGCTGAAGCTGAAGGAGCAGCCAAACAAGCTGAAGCCGAAAGGGCTTTGGCTGAGAAGAAGATTCTTCTGGCTCATGAACTGAGTCTCAAGGAGCTGGATATTAAGGGAAGGCAGTCTGTATCCAGCAGCAATTGTGGCAGCATACATGTAGAACCTGCTGGAGAAAGGACGGTTTGTATACCCAAAAGTGTTGTGCCCAGTTATGTGGTGGGAGATGACATTGATAAGTGGTTGGCTGCTTATGAAGTTGCACTAAGGGCTAATGAGGTCTCTGAAGAGCAATGGGGGCGTCCTTGTGGTGGTATGTACCAGCTGTGGAGAGGGACACACTTCTTACACTGGATCCCAAGGATCAAAACACATACGCACCCATGAAAACTGCTTTGATTGCCAAGTTTGGGCTGACACCTGAGAAGTACCGTTAGATGTTCAGGGAAAGCACCAAACTCTCCACACAGAACTGGGTAGATTTTTGGGATTTCTCCGGTAAGGCACTGAATGGATGTGTGCGGGGCAGCAAAGTAAATGATTACACAGGGTTATTTAATTTAATTCTGAGAGAGCATATGCTCAGTACTTGTTCTACAGAGTTGCGCCAGCACCTGGTTGACAGTAAGCTGACTGATCCTAGAAAGCTTGCTGAGGAGGCAGACCTCTGGATTAGCACCAGAGTGTCCAAAAAGGTACCTGGGAGTGATCCCAGGCAGGGTGGTTCCGGTTCCCCCAACAGAGTGAGGGGGAGGTTCAAGATGACCCAGACAAGACCCAGAGTAAGGGGGGAGGAAAGGGTTCCCATGCCCCATCGGAGAAACAGGGTGGTGGTTCTGGGGGGCAGTAGCCCAAAGCATCCCATTACTAACCCCGCTGCTTTGAGTGTTCCCAGCTAGGACACAGGAAAGGGGACTCTGTCTGTCTAAATAAATCACCCACAGGGGGGACCTCTACAGGATGGCCCATGTGGCCTTAGGGGAAAGTAGTCCCCAGGGGCAGGTCGTAGACCCTGCCTTCATCTCCTTCAGTTGGGAGGTGAACTCAGAGGATAAGCTGGTGATCCCTGAGGGTGGGAGTTGTCACTTCCACCAGGTGGGAGTGAATGGGGCAACAGTCACCGCTCTGAGGGACACAGGGGCTAGTCTTACCATGATGGTGGAGAGACTAGTTTCACCAGAGCAGTACACCGGCCAGGTGGGTAGGGTGACTCTAGCCATTGGGGAGGATGTCTTCCGCCCCATTGCCCTGGTGTCCCTGGAGTGTGGTGGGGAGGTGACCCAGAGGCGGGTCATAGTTAGTCCCCAGCTACCCATTGACTGCATTCTGGGGAATGAGTTACCCCTAGTGTTAGGGGAACTGAGAGGGTTGACCACTAAGGGCGCCCTGACAGTTTAGCTGTCTGGCACTACCACTCCCCAGAGGAGGGCACGTGAGCACAGATGTGGAGGCAAGTTGAGAGAGGACTCACCCTTGTCCCCTGTTCAGCCTCAGGGTACAGACCCTGGGCTGAGTCACCAGTATCAGGGTCCCACCCCTGAACTGGTGGAAGGTAGAATGGAGAAGGGGTGCAAGACCCCTGGTGCTACTGCCGCCCATTCTGAGATGCCTCAGGAGCCCCTTGGGAGCTCCCTGCCAGCCCCCCGGCTGGAGGAGAAGCTCATCCAAAGACCCCGCTCAGGGCCTTCACTTACTAGACAATGGTCTGACACTGACAGCTGACACTGACACTGACAGCTGTCAGTGGCATATTTTGGTTGCTGTCCTTGTGGACAGAGTTTTACCTGGGTTGGGGACAGAAGTCAGACCCCCGGGGTGGAACGGGCCACATCACTTTGCTGGCCATGGTTGTACTGCCTGCATACTGGAATGCATCTGTGAGCAAATTAAAGTTCGGCGCTTCACAGATGGGGTCCTCAGATGAGGAGAAGCATTCCCCATTGGTCAGTTCAGTGGCCCCCGAGAGTATAGACAGAGGAGCCTCACTGAATTCAGATAGGCATAGAACTGGCAAGTGCCCAAGCAGTAGTGGGTCATTGTCCATGTTCTATCGCCTTAAGCAGGGAAGTCCATTAGACTGTTGATTAGCCTACCCTGGCTTTAGGCTGGAAGGGGGATATGTTGGAAATGACCTTTCTGCAGAGTCACCCCCAAACATTTTGCCTTCCTCCTATTTTTCTGACCTAATTTTTGCTGGCTTTAGGGCTCCGCGCACTTTACCACTGCTAGTCAGTGCTAAAGTGCATATGCTCTCTCCTTAAAACATGGTGACATTGGCTCATACCCAAATGGCTTATTTAATTTACTTGTAAGTCCCTAGCAAAGTACACTAACATGTGCCCAGGGTCTGTAAATTAAATGGTACTAGTGGGCTGCAGCACTGGTTGTGCTACCCACACAAGTAGCCCCCTAACCATGTCTCAGACCTGCCATTGCAGGGCCTGTGTGTGCAGTTTCACTGCCACTTCGACTTGGCATTTAAAAGTAATTGCCAAGCCATAAACTCCCCTTTTTCTATATATAAGTCACCTCTAAGGTAGGCCCTAGGTAGCCCATAGGTCAGGGTGCTATGTAGGTAAAAGGCAGGACATGAACATGTATGTTCTATATAGCCTGGTAGTGTAAAATACCTACATTTGTTTTCTACACTGCTGTGAGGCCTGCTCCTTTCATAGGATAGCATTAGGGCTACCCTCATATACTGTTTGAGTGGTAGATTCTGATCTGAAAGGAGTAGCCAGGTCATATTTAGTATGGTCATAATGGTAATAGAAAATCCTGCTTACTGGTGAAGCTGGATTTTATATTACTATTTTAGAAATGCTACTTTTAGAAAGTGAGCATTTCTCTATACTCAAATCCTTCTGTGCCTTCCAATCCACTTCTGTCTAGGTTTAGTTGACAGCTCCCTTGTGCATTCACTCAGACAACCCCAAACACAGGATGCTCATTCACACTTGCACACGTCTGCATACTGAGTGGGTCTTCTTGGGCTGGCAGGGTGGAGGGCCTGACACTTACATGTCAAAGGACGGTAGCCTGCCCTCACACAAAGGACTGCCACACGCCCTACTGAGACCCTGGCAGACAGGATGGAACTGGAAGGGGACCTTGTGCACTTCTAAGTGACTTTTTGAAGTCTCCCCACTTCAAAGGCACATTTGGGTATTTAAACAGGGTCCCCGACCCTACCAATTTAGACACTTCTACTCCACAAGACACTTCTTGGACAAGAATCCTGCTGGTGAAGAAACTCTGAACCAGACCCTGCTTTTCTGAGAGGGGCTGCTGCCTTGCTGTTGCCCTGCTGCCTTGCTGCTCTCTGGCTGTGCTGTGAAGTGCTCTCCAAGGGCTTGGGTTGAGCTTGCCTCCTGTTCCCTGAAGCCTCAGGACCAAAAAGACTTCATCTCTACAACAAAACTCCTTGCGCGGCAAAAAATAACTACGCAACAAATGTGTGCGCCAGGGCGAAACCGACACACACCTCCCTGTTTTCCACGCATCTCCTCCTGTGCAGTCCATTGCTGAGATTTTTTAATGCAAACCAGGTACTTTGTGCTTGCAAGAGACTCTTGTTGTTTTTAAGTGACTAAAGACACTTTGGGGGTCATTATGAACACGGCGGAAAACGCCGCCGTGTTCATGCTGGCTGTCTAAACATAGACTGCCAGCCCCCTTGAGACCCTGCTGGCCCAATAAAGAACATTCCACTGGGCCGGCGGGTGTAAACAGTGTTTCTGCCCGCCAGCCCAGATAAATGCGGGCCTTAACATTGACGGCAGCTCCAAAAGGAGCCGCCGCCAATGTTGGTTTGCGGTGGGTGCAGCAGCACCCTTTGCGCATGTCACTGCCCGTAAATCGGGCAGTGACCTGCGCGACGGGGTTGTACACGGGCGCCCCTGCAGTGCCCATGCCAAGTGCATGGGCTGTGCAGGGGCCCCCATGTGGGTCCCGGAGCACCCCTTCCGCCAGCCTTTCCCTGGCAGGGAACCCGCCAGGGAAAAGCTGGAGAACAAGGTTCTTTATCCGGAGGGCAGCGCTCCTTGCAGCGCTGCCCTGTCGGATAAAGAAATCCGCCATTGTCAGGCTGCCTGGCGGCGGTAGCCTGGCGGTGGTGGAGGGCCGCCTGTGGCGGTCCCCACTGTGTTCATTATGTGGCGGTCAAGACCGCCATGCCGGTGGTGGAAATTTACGCCATCGCCGGCCGGCTTGGCAGTCTCGACAACCAAGTTCATAATGACCCCCTAAATATAATTTTCAACATAGCTATTTCAGTATATTCTTATTAAATATTGATCGTTTTGACCTGCATCTTATCAGATAAATATTATATATTTTTCTAAACACTGTGGTGTAGTTTTGTGGTGTTCTACTGTGTTATTGCATGATTTATTGCACAATTACTTTACACATTTCCATCTAATTTAAGCCTGACTACTCAGTGCCAAGCTACCAGAGAGTGGGAACAGGATAATTTGGATTGTGTGTGACTTACCCTGACTAGAGTGAGGGTCCTTGCTTGGACAGGGAGTAACCTGACTGCCAACCAAAGACCCCATTTCTATCATTATCCGACCGCTGCACCACCAATGGCCTGGTTTGTAGTGGGCACCAAAGGTACTTACACCTTATACCAGGTCCAGTTATCCCTTATTAGTGAAATGTAGTAAGTGTTTAGAAACCAGGCTGTCTAGGGGTAGCTGTAGCTGAGCAGCCAAGGTGTATCTAGGAGACATGCAAAGCTCTTGCATTACCTCTGTAGTCACACAGTACTCACATACATGAAAGAAAATACTCAGTGTTACAAAAATAAAGGTAATTTATTTTTAGTGACAAAATACCAAAAATACCTTAGAGACTATACTCCCTTAGGAGTTAAGTAATATACAGAGTACATACACTAGAATGCAGAAATAGCTGTAAAAACAGTTTGAAAACAGTGCAAATAGTGAAAATCACAATAGGTTGCAAAAGGCCTAGGGAGAACACAAACCATATACTAAAATAGTAGAATGCGAAAGTCGGTTTCCCACCTAGGCAAGTGTAGTGTTTAGAGGTGTGCTGTGAGTGTAAGAAAACACCAAAGGTAAGTAATAGAACCCACCCCAGAGCCCAGGAAAACAGGAGTAAATCACAATAAGTTTCCTGAAACACTCAAAAAGTTGTGATAGAAGATTATACAAGAACCAGGAGAGACTGCAAGACACCAACAATGGATTCCTGGACCTGAAGACCTGTGGAAGAAGGGGACCAAGTCCAAGAAGCACTGAAGAGTCCAGGGAGAAAAGGAGCCCCTGCTAACCCAGGTGAAGGTGCAAAAGGAGAACCACCTGTAAGAAGAAAAAGTCAGTTATGCAACCAAGAAGACAGATGCGGGTTCCTGGTTGGTGCAGAAAATGTCCCACGCCGGATGGATGATTGCAGTCTGGTTTGCGTCGCTGGATTCCGCCAACAAGCCTTGGCACACGCAAAGCTCGCAGTTAGTGGAAAATGGCGCTGCTGGGTCAGGAGGGACTTGGTGGCCTTTACCTAGGAGGGGGAGACAGAGGGGGCTCTCAGCAACTCAGCAAGCGCTCAGAAGACCAGGCAGCGCGCACAGGATTCCCACAGCATGGGGACAAAGAAGGTGCAAATGGAGGCCCACGCAGCATGACCCAAAGGGATCCCACGCCGCCGGAGAACCACTCAGAAGCTGTGAGTCACAGAATGGAGTGCTGGGGGCCTACGCTGTGCTGTGCATGAATAACTTCTTGGAAGGTTGCACACAAGCCTTAGCAACTGCAAGTCACACTGTGCACAAGGGTACTGCCTTGCGTGGGAAGGCAAGCTCTTACCTCCACCAAAGTAGGACAGCTGGACCTTAGGACTGTTGGGGTCACTTTAGTCCACCACCCATGTTGCTGGATCAACGCTCGTCGTCTGGAGCGGGGACCCACGCCACCGGTCGTCACTGCAGAGAGGTGCCTGCTGAAGCAGGAAAGTGACTCCGTCAATCCACAGGTGATTCTTTTGGTTCTTCTGGTGCAGGCTGAAGACCGGCAGTCCTCGGAGGATTCATGACCTGAAACTGTTGCAGTTGCTGGCAGGAGCTGAAGATACAATTTTGCAGAAGTCATCTTTGCTTCCCTGTTGCAGTTTGTAGAGTTCCCGGTGGGTTCAGCTGTGGTTCCGTCGGTAGAAGATGAAGTAAAGGATGCAGAGGATTCCTGCTGGAGTCTTGCAATCCGAATCTGAAGAAACACCCAGGAGAGAGACCCTAAATAGCCCTAAAAGGGGGATTGGTCAGCTACACAGTAAGCACCTATCAGGGGAGGTCTCTGACATCACCTCCTAGCATTGGCCACTCAGATGCTCCCAGAGTGCCCCACCACCTTGGAATACAAGATGGCAAAACCCAGTGACACTCTGGAGGAGCTCTGGGCACCACCCCTTGGGTGGTGATGGACAGGGTAGTGGTCACTTCCCTTTCCTTTGTGCAGTTTTGCGCCAGAGCAGGGACTGGGGGTCCCTGGACCGGTGTAGACTGGATTATGCAAGGAGGGCACCATCTGTGCTCTTCAAGGCATTTCCAGAGGCTCTGGGAGGCTACCCCTCCCATGCCTGTAACACCTATTTCTAAAGGAAGAGGGTGTAACACCCCTCTCCCAAAGGAAATGCGAGCTGCTTGAGCAACAGGAGGGCAGAAACCTGTCTGTGAGGTGGCAGCAGCTGGAGCTGCCTGGAAAACCTCAGAAGGCTGGTATGGCAGTACTTGGGGTCCACTGTGGAGCCCCCAGAGTGCATGGAATTGTAAAACTAATACTAGAATCAGTATTGGGGTACAATTCCCAGGTGTTAGACACCTTACATGGCCATATTCTGAGTTACCATTGTGAAGCTGGACATAGGTATTGACCTGTGTCCAGTGCACGTGTAAAATGGTGTCCCGCACTCACGAAGTCCGGGAAAATGGTCCTGGATGATGTGGGGGCACCTCTGCTAGTACAGGGGTGTCCTCACACACAGGTACTTTGCACCCAGCCTTCAGGGGTGGAAGGCCTGACATATAGGTGACTTATAAGTGACCTGGTTCAGTGTAAATGGCTGTGAAATGGTGCATGCACCATTTCACGCAGGCTGCAATGGCAGTCCTGCAGAAGCCTTTAAATGGGCTCCCTATGGGTGGCAAAAGAAATGCTGCAGCCCATAGAGATCCCCTGGTGCCCCAATACCCTAGGTAACCAAATACCATAAACTAGGGACTTATAAGGGATGATCAGTATGCCAATTTGGGATTAAATACTGGATCACCAGTATGTAGTTTGAAATTTGGGAACAGAGAGAGCACAAGCACTGGGGCCCTGGTTAGCAGGACTCCAGTGACACAGTCAAGCATACCGACAAAACAGTCAGACACACTGACAAACAGGCCACCAACCATAAGCACTGGGGTCCTGGCTAGCAGGATCCCAGTGACACAGTCAACCACACTGACAAACAGGATAAAAATGGGGGTAACCATGTTAGAAAGAGGCTACTTTCTCACATCGCCTGTCGCTTGCACACTGCTATTCATCTCCGATGGCCACTGGGTACCGCAGTGGCTTCTCTGTCAATGCACCATAATGGCAAGAGGGATCACAGATTTAAAAGCGACGAGCCATGTGGGGGAAGCAACTCTCCCTGCCCTCTCTTACATGGGGCAGCCCTCCTCCAGAGGCCCCCCTCCCCACAGCTACCCACCTCCTGCTTGGCTCGGCGACGTCCTCCCCCGCGCCTCACCTGAAAGTCAGGAATCCATGCAGGCGTTTCCCCTTCTGACAGACACTCCTGGCCCCCGCTGCATCTCTGGGCAAGGATCTCCGGGGTTAGGCTTTGAGTTGCTCGGGCGAGAACCACTTTCCATGCCATAGCTCCATTTAACTGGGACCGCCCACCAGGCCCTGGCCGTGGCCTCAGCGCATTGTCAGCCAGTGCCCAGCACCCCAGGTCTCATATGGGCCGTCCGCAATACCAGCACTTCCCCAGCACTAAGGCAGCGATGTAACCGTTGGGTCGCTGCTCCTCACGCCCTTGTCTCTGATCCTGCAGGCCCGGCACGATTCGTCTCTGCCGCTGTGTGTTGCAGTAGGCTGCCCGGCCTCCTCAATCCACAGCCTCCAACCAGGGGCTACACTGGGTCTCGGCTCTTCACCGTAGCGTACACCATCACTAAACAAGTTTCTGCTGCCCATGTGTAGGTTCAATGTTAGTCATTTCAGCCAATAAATGATGGATTATTGTGTCCTCTCTGCAGAGCAGCACTAATGTGCGGCCATCTTGCCAGTGGCACTCTAGTGCCCTCGTTAAATTCCTACTTAAGTGAGTGGCACAAGCAATGCTGAAGGCCAGTAGTATAATTTACTTTACAGGACCTAGGCACATGTAGTGCATATTACTAGGGACTTATAAGTAAATTAAATATGCCAATTAGGTACATACCAATCAAATTATGTTTCAAGGAGTGAGCACATGTACTTTAGCACTGATCAGCAGTGGTAACTGCTCAGAGTCCTAAGGCCAACAAAAAGACATCAGCAAAAATGAGAGGCAGGCTGGCAAAATGTTTGGGGGAAGACCACCCTAAGGCTGTCAGGTCTAACACTGTATATATGAAGAACACAGTGCTTTAGACTTTGCTCCTGCTTAGTATACAGTGCGTTAGAACTAGAAACACCTACCTAGGGGACAACTTTTACTATTTGTATGTGTGAGACAACAATTATTTCCTTCCCCTGTGCTGTGGATCTCCAATAATATCTGTTTGAACTGTTGTCCACATTTATTACACTGGGACAAACCTTTCCTCTGCACTACACTACAATACAGATATGATTTGTATGCAATGTTTGTGTCATTCACTATAAATGATGTTTTCAACCCCTGAAGTGCAAACTAACACTCTTATCACCAGTTAAACATATAGGTGGTCATTCTGACCCTGGCGGTCTTTGACCGCCAGGGCGGAGGACCGCGGGAGCACCGCCGACAGGCCGGCGGTGCTCCAATGGGTATTCCGACCGCGGCGGTAAAGCCGCGGTCGGACCGGCACCACTGGCGGGGTCCCGCCAGTGTACCGCCGCCCCATTGAATCCTCCGCGGCGGCGCAGCTTGCTGCACCGCCGTGGGGATTCCGACCCCCCCTACCGCCATCCAGATCCCAGCGGTCGGACCGCCGGGATCCGGATGGCGGTAGGGGGGGTCGCGGGGCCCCTGGGGGCCCCTGCAGTGCCCATGCCACTGGCATGGGCATTGCAGGGGCCCCCGTAAGAGGGCCCCTACATGTATTTCACTGTCTGCTGCGCAGACAGTGAAATACGCGACGGGTGCAACTGCACCCGTCGCACAGCTTCCACTCCGCCGGCTCGATTCCGAGCCGGCTTCATCGTGGAAGCCTCTTTCCCGCTGGGCTGGCGGGCGGTCTGAAGGCGACCGCCCGCCAGCCCAGCGGGAAAGTCAGAATTACCGCCGCGGTCTTTCGACCGCGGAACGGTAATCTGACGGCGGGACTTTGGCGGGCGGCCTCCGCCGCCCGCCAAGGTCAGAATGAGGGCCATAGTCCCTGGTTCATAAATATTTGCATACAACATATCTGCTTTATACTCCTTAAATAACTTTGTGTATTTCTTAGTGCTGTTTTCTCATCAATCCTTTAATAGTAAATAATATAAAAGCTCAAACTTTTATCCATACTGTAAATATGTGTGACAAAATGCAGGAGCTCCATTAGAGCATGCAATTTACACAATGTATTTGAAGGTTGCAACTGTGCTCATTTCTCAAGGAACAAGCTACAAACCCTTTGCTTCACTATGCAATTCATATCCCATATTGTTACACTAGGAAAAGTGATTATAGTTTCTTGAATGTTATTTTGCAACAAGTTTGGACCTGTAAGAGTAGTATTCTACTTACTCACTGAAGGTACTGTTCCAGATCAGATGCAAATACACCTGGGCTGTTTTTGTATCCTTGAAGTAATCTTTGAAACTTTTACTGCATACTAAACACAGTGAGTGCTATCAAATACTTCTATACTCTGGCTAAGAAGCCATTTCTGATTACTCTTTATATGTGTTATGCACCATATCAGTCCTAAGGACAGTACTATATGCATTTTGAACACCATGGGACCTAGGATTTTCTAGAATCCAGTACTAAGCTACATATATCATCTGGTTTACCTATAGGAAAAAGTGGAACACTCAGGAAAGACTAGTGCCCAATCTTGAAGTGCAAAATGTTTTTTATTTCTCCCTTAGTCCCTGGCGTCAGTGGATACTGTGGCTGAATGTAAGCTCACACCCTTACCTGAAAGACATGTGGTAAAGCCTCTGTTTCCCAACTTGTCTAAGTCCTATAAAGAGCTGGACTCTGTCCCAACACTCACTTCCTCATATACGCACCTCTGACTGCAGTAGGCACTATGGGGAAAAGTGCTCCTACTATTTAAGCTTCATCATAAAGACCATCTATGTTGAAGTGAGGATGACAGTCAATTTCAGATAAATTGATATCACAAGCTTTTGATGAATACAGACAAGAATATTGTTTTCAACTGTATATATCTCCTTAAATATGAAGTTGAGTAAAAAAAAGTTGGTCAGGTGCTGTCACATACCCAACCTGTGCTGCTACCTGTGCAAATGCATTAGTAACAGCCCACCCAGAAGGAGATGCTGGTGACATACCTTGTTTGCTGCATTTTCTGGCAGTGCCAGTTTGCATGTTCAGTCTGTTAAATGAATGAGTGGGGAGGAGGGAGCAGCAAAGACGAAAAGGACCGTCTCCCCCAGGGTCTCAGGCGGGTGGACTGGCCCACAGAGCTCATGCTGCCATAAGTCAGCTAGACTTGGAGTGGGTGAGGTTTCAGGTGGTGCATATAAGGGGAAAGGACCCTTGATCCACTGTACAGTGGGAATGGGTGAGGTTATAAGCAACCAGTCCAGTTAATTTCTTCTTTCTGATATGAGCCTTATAATCTGAATCGTTCTTCTTTATTTGGCTGTTGAGTTTAACCTTTGTGCCAAATCTTCTCTCAAACAGAATGGCCACGTCTGTTTTCAAAGCATCTCTTACATTAGCTGCTATGCTATGCCCTTACTAATCTGGATATCGCACTTAGAGCATCACATCAAAAAGGAGATTGCTGAAATAACTGCAAAAAAGTGTCAGAAACTGGCAATCAGTCTGGACTATATATCAGTCCCATTTATTTGCCAACTGCATCACTTCAGCAGGAGAGCAACTTTCAGCAAATCATTCTTAAACTTTTCCCTTATGAACAGTCCAGCCAAAGCTGCCAGCCACATCCTCAGCAGGCCACTTTCGTCAGTTACTTGTACCTGCCTGATCAAACTAAGAAGTTCCCTCTTCATTTCCCAGTGGAGCTGTTATGATTTTGACTTCTGTGGATTCCCAATAAATCTCTTTTGGAAGCCAGGGATACTGACCTAAGCAATCTCTAGGATCTGAACCTCAAAACAATACACAAAACTACAGAACCAAGTATGCATCAAGCAAAGACGCAAATTATGAAATAGGTTGTTTAATTTAAAACAAAAAAATACAAAAATCAAAAAAATGTGAAGGCTGTGTGTTGTATTGGTGCTGCTCCCGTGAATCAAGCTAAGGATAGCAACATATGTGTGTATGTATATATATATATATATATATTTGTATATATATATATATATATATATATATATTACCTAGTGTGTTGCTACTAGGTAATTATAGTTAGGACCTAGTTTCTAGAGAAAAAAGCCTTTTTTGTTTGATGAATCTTCATGAAATTTTCCAAAAAATTTCACACTCACGTCAGCTGCTGTCTGGAAAGTTTTGGGGTGATCCATCAAGCGGAGGGTGAGAAAAAGGAGGGGGTCGCAAAACGCGTTTTCCCCATTCATTTTTCCATAGGGATTTTGCACAGCAATAACACCAAAATCACTGGACAGAATTACATCAAATTTGCCAGAAAGGTAGCTCTTGGTCCAGAAAGAGGCCTTTTTGTTATTTGGTGTAAATCCGTTCAGTAGTTTTCTAGTTATTAAATGAAAACAAACTGTATATATAGGGACGCAGATCCTCCTCGGATCCTCCCTGGTTTCGGAGGAAAAGCAAGGCCCCGATTGGCTGGCCGTAACCTGACAGAAACGTTCCAGCCAACATTTTGTTTCTCGCATTGCATTGTCAAACAGCTCTCCCTTCATCAGAGCAGAGGTTTCCTCTGTCTGCCTACCCGCGGAGAGGCAGGCAGGCACATAGAGGAAACTTCTCTTGTCGCAGCTCCCTGTCTGTGACAGCAATGCTGGCTCCCATAGAAGGTGGGGAGTCAGCTGGGACCGTGGGGACCTTCAGGCTCCCCTCACAACCTCCTTCATTGTGACTGGGTGCCCTGGGCGGGTACCCAGGTCACAAGGCCGGTCTCCGGGGAATGGGGTTGTTTGGGCCGAAACTGGCCTAGGGATGGGGGCAGCACAGCCACCCTACTACCCCCAAATAAAATAATTAGGCCATGCCCTGGAGGATGGGATTCCTGGGGCCAGGATCGGGCTAGGGATGGGGGCGGCGCAGTCCTCCCTCCCAAATTTTTTTTATGTTTAGGCCGGGCCTTGGGGGATGGTATTCCTGGGGATGAGATCGGCCTGGGGGTGGCCACAAAGCCTGCCTCCCCCCAAAAAAAGAAATATTTGCAATGGGCCCCAGGGGATGCGGTCCCCGGTGCCAATATCGGCCTAGGGAGGGGGGCCCGCAGTCCCCACTATGCTAATTTCTTTTTAAATATTTACACTGGGCCCCAGGGACTTGGGTTCCCAGTACCAATATCAGCCTGAGGAGGGGGGGCATGCAGGGTTGGGTGGATATAGAGGTTGGCCCCAGGGACTGGCCTCAGGCGGTGGTTGTATTAACGTATAGTGATGAAAATTGTTACATGTTAAAAAAAAACATAGAAATTCACTGAAGAAACAAAGGTTACAGGGATGTTATAGTTAGGAAATAGACTTAAAAAGCATAGAAAATCACTACAAAAACAAAGGTTACATGGGCGTTATAGCTAGGTTCACATTTTAAACGTATCAAACCATAGAAATTCACCAGTGATAGAGTTATCTCAAGCAACTATAACTCGCGCCCTAAGGTAACTATAACTTCACCATGCACAGCTAATTACTCCACATATTATGTCATTGATGAGTTCTTGTAGGGCATCTTTGATATCACTGCAATGTTTGCAAAAACATTATTGATAAGAAAACTGTTCATGGCAAGGGCGCAAGGTATAGGTACCTTAGGGCGCGAGTTATAGTTACTTGAAAGAACTCTAACTATAATTGTTGAATTTCCATGGTTTTGTACGAGTACGTTCAGAACCTAACTAAATTATCTACTGCCAATAGCTAGTAGGTGTTTATAGTTAAGACCATTTTTTTCCTTAGACAGAGCATTTTTAGTTTTGCCAATAACTTTGGTGCTGTTTGACGAATCTTCATGAAGATATCAAAAGTAATACCATACTCATTTTACCTGGTGTCTTGACACTTTCGGGGTGATCCGTCAAGCGATGGCCAAGAAAAAGGAGAGGTCCCAAAACACTTTTTCTCCTTTCTATGTCAATGGTCCAAAAAGCATGCTTTTTATAATTTGGTGTAAATCCGTTCTGCAGTTTTGGAATTATTTAAGGTTAAAAAATCTAGATGCTTAGGGACACAGATTCTCTGCGGATCCACCCACGGAGGATCTGCAGATACGGGAGAAAAGCAAGGCTCTTGCAGCCACCATTTTGTTTGTTGCATTGGCAAGGGGGAGGGGGAAAAAAAGTGCAAAAAGTCAGTAGACAGGTACCCTACCCTCATAGGACACATAATGGGGCCCCTTTTGGTGCCCATTTTTTTTTTTTTCATATCCCTGGATCTTTCATCAAATCAAATCAAATCATTAACATTTATAAAGCGCGCTACTCACCCGTGCGGGTCTCAAGGCGCTAGGGGAAAGGGCGGGTTACTGCTGCTCGAAAAGCCAGGTTTTGAGGAGTCTCCGGAATGCGGAGTGGTCCTGGGTGGTCCTGAGGCTGGTGGGGAGGGTGTTCCAGGTCTTGGCTGCCAGGAAGGAGAAGGACCTCCCACCCGCCGTGGAGCGGCGGATTCGAGGGACGGCAGCGAGCGCGAGGCCCGAGGAACGGAGGAGACGGGTGGGGGCGTAGAAGCTGAGGCGATGGTTGAGGTATTCTGGTCCCTTGTTGTGGAGGGCTTTGTGTGCGTGGGTGAGAAGTCGGAAGGTGATCCTTTTGCTGACTGGTAGCCAATGCAGGTGTCTCAGGTGTGCGGAGATGTGGCTGTTGCGGGGTACGTCGAGGATGAGGCGGGCCGAGGCGTTTTGAATACGTTGCAGGCGTTTTTGGAGTTTGGCGGTGGTCCCAGCATAGAGGGTGTTGCCGTAGTCCAGGCGACTCGTGGCGAGGGCGTGGGTCACGGTTTTTCTAGTGTCGGCGGGGATCCAGCGGAAGATCTTGGGGAGCATGCGGAGGGTGAGGAAGCAGGCGGAGGACACGGCGTTGACTTGCTTTGGTCATGGTGAGAAGAGGGTCCAAGATGAAGCCGAGGTTGCGGGCGTGGTCTGCGGGGGTAGATGCGGTGCCGAGGGCCGTGGGCCACCAGGAGTCGTCCCAAGCGGACGGGGTGTTGCCGAGGATGAGGACTTCCGTTTTGTCCGAGTTCAGCTTTAGGCGGCTGAGCCTCATCCAGTCTGCGACGTCCTTCATACCCTCTTGTAGGTTGGTCTTGGCGCTGGCGGGGTCCTTGGTGAGGGAGAGTATAAGTTGGGTGTCGTCGGCGTAGGAGGTGGTGATGATGTTGTGCTTGCGTATGATGTCGGCGACGGGGCTCATGTAGACATTGAAGAGTGTCGGGCTGAGCGATGAGCCTTGAGGTACGCCGCAGATGATCTCGGTGGGGTCTGAGCGAGACGGTGGGAGGTAAACTCTTTGAGATCGGTTTGAGAGGAAGGAGACGATCCAGTCCAGGGCCTGGCCTTGGATCCCGGTGGAGCGGAGGCGGGTAGTTAGGGTGCGGTGACAGACGGTATCGAAGGCAGCCGAGAGGTCGAGGAGGATGAGGGCGACTGTTTCACCGTTGTCCATCAGGGTTCTGATGTCGTCTGTGACTGAGATGAGGGGGGTTTCAGTGCTGTGGTTGGTTCGGAATCCGGTTTGTGAAGAGTCGAGCAGGTTGTTGTCTTCCAGGAAGGTGGTGAGGTGTTTGTTGACGGTCTTCTCTATTACCTTGGCGGGGAAGGGGAGGAGCGAGATGGGGCGGAAGTTTTTCAGGTCGCTCGGGTCAGCCGTAGGTTTCTTTAGTAGGGCGTTGACTTCGGCGTGTTTCCAGCATTCGGGGAAGGTAGCAGAAGAAAATGAAGAGTTGATGACGGCCTGGAGGTGCGGGGCGATGATGTCGTCGGCTTTATTGAAGATGAAGTGAGGGTAGGGGTCCGATGGGGCGCCGGAGTGGATAGAGTTCATGGTGGTTTTGGTTTCTTCAGTGTTGATGTGGGTCCAGTCGTTGAGGGTGATGGTCGGGGGTGTGGGTTCGGTGATGCTTGGTTGGGTCTGGTGTCCGAAGCTGTCGTGGAGGTCGCTGATCTTGCGATGGAAGAAGGTGACGAGGGAGTTGCACAAGTCTTGTGAGGGCGTGACGGCGTTGGCATTGGCGTTGGGGTTGGAGAACTCTTTGACGATGCTAAAAAGTTCTCTGCTGTTGTGGCTGTTTTTGTCCAGTCTGTCGGTGAAAAAGTTCCTTTTGGCAGTGCGGATCAGGTGGTGGTGTTCGCGGGTTGCGTTTTTGAGGGCGGTCATGTTGTCGGCGGTGTGGTCCTTGCGCCAGGCCTTCTCGAGGGCGCGACAAGTTTTCTTCGATTCTTTGAGGGTGTCAGAGAACCAGAGAGGTTTTCTGGTGATGGCCTGTTGATGCGTGCGTCTGAGGGGAGCAAGGTTGTCTGCGCAGTTGGAGATCCAGTTCGAGAGGCTGAGGGCTGCGTCGTTGGGGTCGGTGGTGAGGGTGGGTTGGTTGACGGCGAGTGCGGAGAAGAGTTGCTCTTCGGGGATTTTGTTCCACTGTCGACGAGGGATGGGTTGAGTGCGGAGGTGGCGGGTCTCGCGTCGGAATGTGAAATGGACACAGCTGTGGTCGGTCCAGTGTAGAGCGGAGGTGTGGCTGAAGAAGACGTGTTTGCTGGCGGAGAAGATAGGGTCAAGCGTGTGTCCGGCGATGTGGGTGGCGGTGTTCACCAGTTGCTTGAGGCCGAGGTTGGCGAGGTTGTCGAGCAGGGCGGAGGTATTGGGGTCGTTGTTTTGTTCCAGATGGAAGTTGAGGTCGCCTAGGAGGATGTAGTCCGGCGAGGCGAGGGCGTGCGGGGAGATGAAGTCGGCGATGAAGTCGCTGAAAGGGGTGCGCGGTCCGGGGGGACGGTAGACGAGGGATCCTCTGAGGGTGGTCCTGGGGTCGGTGCAAATCTGAAAATGCAGATGTTCTGCGGCGAGAGGGGTGTCTTCGGTGGAGGTGGTGACGCTGATGGAGTCTTTGAAGACGATGGCGATACCTCCTCCTACTTGGTTGGTGCGGTCTTTTCTGGAGATCTTGTAGCCTTTGGGGATGGCAGTGGCGATGTCTGGGGCCGAAGAGGCGTTCATCCAGGTTTCCGTGATGAAGGCGACGTCCGGTGCTGTGGAGTCCAGGAGGTCCCAGAGTTCAACGGCGTGCTTGTGGACAGAACGAGCGTTGACCAGGATGCACTTGAGGTGGTTGATGGCGCCTGGGCTGGTGTTCGTGGTAGTTGCGTGGTGGAAGATGCGTTTGCAGGAGTTGCAGGCGAAGGGTCCATGGGTGCGTTTGGGGTGAGCTTGGAAGCAGGTGTTGGAGCGCCCTGGGTTGAGGGCGTGGAGGGTGGTGGGGTCGTAGCGGATCAGCGGAGCTTGGGAGAGCTGGGGACCAGGGGTCGTGGCACTGGGCGTGGGCCAGGTGCGGACGGGCGCAGACGGGCTTGCCTCTGGCGTGCCTCCGGCGCTCCAGCGGCGCGCCCGCTGTGCAGTCGCGCTGCGGCTGCCATAAGAGGGAGGAGGGGGGAGGGGTCAGCTGGGGGCGAATGGGAGCTGGGGGGCAGGGGCGTGCAGGAGGTCGCAGCGGGAAAGCGTGAGGGAGGGGGGGACAGGTAGAGTGACAAGAGCTGGGGGAGGGGGGTTTAAGGGTGGAGGGGGTGAGTGTTAGGAGGTTTAGGAGAATAGGGAGAGAGATAGGAGTAGGGTTGGGAAGATAGGGGAGGGGGTGTTGTAGAGGTGGGTGAGGTTGAGAGGTAGAGTGAGAGGATAGGAAGATAGGTAACAGAGGGGGTGGCGGGGAGGGGGGAGAGATAGAGAAATAGATAGATGGAGAAATAGGTGGAGAGATAGAAAAATAGGTAGATAGGAGGAGGTGGTGAGTGAGGGAGTTAGATAGTGAGATAGAGAGATAGGTAGGTTGGTAGATAGGAGGAGTGAGGGAGGCAGATAGCGAACGGGGTAGATAGGGGTGATAGAGAGGGGGATGCGAGTGAGGGAGGGGGATGAGACAGGAGCAGGAGGGCAGGTGCGAGAAGAAACAGAAGACGGAGGACGGAGAAAGCAGAAGAACAGAAGACAGAAGAACAGAAGAACAGAAGAACAGAAGAACAGAAGACAGAAGAACAGAAGAACAGAGGAACAGAAGACAGAAGAACAGAAGAACAGAAGAACAGAAGAACAGAAGAGCAGAAGAACAGAAGAACAGAAGAACAGAAGAACACAGAGGAACACAGAAGATCACAGAAGAAGATACAGAAGACGAAGAACAGAAGGCAGAAGACCACAGAAGAAGATGAAGAAGAAGAGAGGCGACAGGAGAGGCTGAGAAGCACACAGAAGAAGAGAGAAGACGGGGAAAAGAAGAGTACAGAAGAAGATTACAGAAGAGGAGCGAGGAGGAAGAACAGAGAGGAAGAAAAAGAAGCAGGAGCAGAAGAGAGGGTGAGTAGCACGGGGCAGGGCGAGGGGCTGGGAAGTGGGGGGTACTTACTGCGAGGTGGGTCTCAGGAACCTGGAGGAGCTGGAGGAGCTGGAGGAGCTGCAGCGGCAGGGGGAGCGACCTACCCTTGGGTCAAGGGTCGCTACCACTGTCGCGCAGCGGCCGCCATAAGAGGGAGGAGGGGGGAAAGGGGTCAGCTGGGGGCGAATGGGAGCTGGGGGGCAGGGGCGTGCAGGAGGTCGTGGCGGGAAAGTGCGAGGGAGCGGGGGACAGGTAGAGTGAGAAGAGCTGGGGGAGGGGGGTTTAAGGGTGGAGGGGGGTGAGTGTTAGGAGGTTTAGGAGAATAGGGAGAGGGATAGGAGTAGGGTTGGGAAGATAGGGGGGGTTGTAGAGGTGGGTGAGGGTGAGAGGTAGAGTGAGAGGATAGGAAGATAGGTAACAGAGGGGGTGGCGGGGAGGGGGGGAGAGATAGAGAAATAGATAGATGGAGAAATAGGTGGAGAGATAGAGAAATAGGTAGATAGGAGGAGGTGGTGAGTGAGGGAGTTAGATAGTGAGATAGAGAGATAGGTAGGTTGGTAGATAGGAGGAGTGAGGGAGGCAGATAGCGAACGGGGTAAGTAGGGGTGATAGAGAGGGGGAGGCGAGTGAGGGAGGGGGATGAGACAGGAGCAGGAGGGCAGGTGCGAGAAGAAACAGAAGACGGAGGACGGAGAAAGCAGAAGAACAGAAGACAGAAGAACAGAAGAACTGAAGAACAGAAGAACAGAAGAACAGAAGAACACAGAGGAACACAGAAGATCACAGAAGAAGATACAGAAGACGAAGAACAGAAGGCAGAAGACCACAGAAGAAGATGAAGAAGAAGAGAGGCGACAGGAGAGGCTGAGAAGCACACACAAGAAGAGAGAAGACGGGGAAAAGAAGAGTACCGAAGAAGATTACAGAAGAGGAGCGAGGAGGAAGAACAGAGAGGAAGAAAAGCAGCAGGAGCAGGAGAGAGGGTGAGTAGCGCGGGGCAGGGCGAGGTGCTGGGAGGTGGGGGGTACTTACTGCGAGGTGGGTCTCAGGAACCTGGAGGAGCTGGAGGAGCTGCAGCGGCAGGGGGAGCGACCTACCCTTGGGTCAAGGGTCGCTACCACTGTCGCGCAGCGGCCGCCATAAGAGGGAGGAGGGGGGAAAGGGGTCAGCTGGGGGCGAATGGGAGCTGGGGGGCAGGGGCGTGCAGGAGGTCGCGGCGGGAAAGCGCGAGGGAGCGGGGGACAGGTAGAGTGAGAAGAGCTGGGGGAGGGGGGTTTAAGGGTGGAGGGGGGTGAGTGTTAGGAGGTTTAGGAGAATAGGGAGAGGGATAGGAGTAGGGTTGGGAAGATAGGGGGGGTTGTAGAGGTGGGTGAGGGTGAGAGGTAGAGTGAGAGGATAGGAAGATAGGTAACAGAGGGGGTGGCGGGGAGGGGGGGAGAGATAGAGAAATAGATAGATGGAGAAATAGGTGGAGAGATAGAGAAATAGGTAGATAGGAGGAGGTGGTGAGTGAGGGAGTTAGATAGTGAGATAGAGAGATAGGTAGGTTGGTAGATAGGAGGAGTGAGGTAGGCAGATAGCGAACGGGGTAAGTAGGGGTGATAGAGAGGGGGAGGCGAGTGAGGGAGGGGGATGAGACAGGAGCAGGAGGGCAGGTGCGAGAAGAAACAGAAGACGGAGGACGGAGAAAGCAGAAGAACAGAAGACAGAAGAACAGAAGAACTGAAGAACAGAAGAACAGAAGAACAGAAGAACACAGAGGAACACAGAAGATCACAGAAGAAGATACAGAAGACGAAGAACAGAAGGCAGAAGACCACAGAAGAAGATGAAGAAGAAGAGAGGCGACAGGAGAGGCTGAGAAGCACACACAAGAAGAGAGAAGACGGGGAAAAGAAGAGTACCGAAGAAGATTACAGAAGAGGAGCGAGGAGGAAGAACAGAGAGGAAGAAAAGCAGCAGGAGCAGGAGAGAGGGTGAGTAGCGCGGGGCAGGGCGAGGGGCTGGGAGGTGGGGGGTACTTACTGCGAGGTGGGTCTCAGGAACCTGGAGGAGCTGGAGGAGCTGCAGCGGCAGGGGGAGCGACCTACCCTTGGGTCAAGGGTCGCTACCACTGTCGCGCAGCGGCCGCCATAAGGGGGAGGAGGGGGGGAGGGGTCAGCTGGGGGCGAATGGGAGTTGGGGGGCGGGGTGTGCAGGCGGTTGCGGCGGGAAAGCGCGAGGGAGGGGGGGACAGGTAGAGTGAGAAGAGCTGGGGGAGGGGGGTTTAAGGGTGGAGGGGGGTGAGTGTTAGGAGGTTTAGGAGAATAGGGAGAGAGATAGGAGTAGGGTTGGGAAGATAGGGGAGGGGGGGTGTAGAGGTGGGTGAGGGTGAGAGGTAGAGTGAGAGGATAGGAAGATAGGTAACAGAGGGGGTGGCGGGGAGGGGGGAGAGATAGAGAAACAGATAGATGGAAAAATAGGTGGGGAGATAGAAAAATAGGTAGATAGGAAGAGGTGGTGAGTGAGGGATTTAGATAGTGAGATAGAGAGATAGGTAGGTTGGTAGATAGGAGGAGTGAGGGAGGCAGATAGCGAACGGTGTAGATAGGGGTGATAGAGAGGGGGAGGCGAGTGAGGGAGGGGGATGAGACAGGAGCCGGAGGGCAGGTGCGAGAAGAAACAGAAGACGGAGGACGGAGAAAGGAGAAGAACAGAAGACAGAACAGAAGAACAGAAGAACAGAAGAACACAGAGGAACACAGAAGATCACAGAAGAAGATACAGAAGACGAAGAACAGAAGGCAGAAGACCACAGAAGAAGATGAAGAAGAAGAGAGGTGACAGGAGAGGCTGAGAAGCACACAGAAGAAGAGAGAAGACGGGGGAAAGAAAAGTACCGAAGAAGATTACAGAAGAGGAGCGAGGAGGAAGAACAGAGAGGAAGAAAAGAAGCAGGAGCAGGAGAGAGGGTGAGTAGCGCGGGGCAGGGCGAGGGGCTGGGAGGTGGGGGGTACTTACTGCGAGGTGGGTCTCAGGAACCTGGAGGAGCTGGAGGAGCTGCAGCGGCAGGGGGAGCGACCTACCCTTGGGTCAAGAGTCGCTACCACTGTCGCGCAGCGACCGCCATAAGAGGGAGAGGTCAGCTGGGGGCGAATGGGAGCTGGGGGGCGGGGCGTGCAGGAGGTCGCAGCGGGAAAGCACGAGGGAGGGGGGACAGGTAGAGTGAGAAGAGCTGGGGGAGAGGGGTTTAAGGGTGGAGGGGGGTGAGTGTTAGGAGGTTTAGGAGAATAGGGAGAGAGATAGGAGTAGGGTTGGGAAGATAGGGGAGGGGGGGTTGTAGAGGTGGGTGAGGGTGAGAGGTAGAGTGAGAGCATAGGAAGATAGGTAACAGAGGGGGTGGCGGGGAGGGGGGGAGAGATAGAGAAATAGATAGATGGAGAAATAGGTGGAGAGATAGAAAAATAGGTAGGAGGAGGTGGTGAGTGAGGGAGTTAGATAGTGAGATAGAGAGATAGGTAGGTTGGTAGATAGGAGGAGTGAGGGAGGCAGATAGCGAACGGGGTAGATAGGGGTGATAGAGAGGGGGAGGCGAGTGAGGGAGGGGGATGAGACAGGAGCAGGAGGGCAGGTGCGAGAAGAAACAGAAGACGGAGGACGAGAAAGCAGAAGAACAGAAGAACAGAAGAACAGAAGAACAGAAGAGCAGAAGAACAGAAGAACAGAAGAACACAGAGGAACACAGAAGATCACAGAAGAAGATACAGAAGACGAAGAACAGAAGGCAGAAGACCACAGAAGAAGATGAAGAAGAAGAGAGGCGACAGGAGAGGCTGAGAAGCACACAGAAGAAGAGAGAAGACGGGGGAAAGAAGAGTACCGAAGAAGATTACAGAAGAGGAGCGAGGAGGAAGAACAGAGAGGAAGAAAAGAAGCAGGAGCAGGAGAAAGGGTGAGTAGCGCGGGGCAGGGCGAGGGGCTGGGAGGTGGGGGGTACTTACTGCGAGGTGGGTCTCAGGAACCTGGAGGAGCTGGAGGAGCTGCAGCGGCAGGGGGATCGACCTACCCTTGGGTCAAGAGTCGCTACCACTGTCGCGCAGCGACCGCCATAAGAGGGAGGGGGGGGAGGGGTCAGCTGGGGGCGAATGGGAGCTGGGGGGCGGGGGCGTGCAGGAGGTCGCGGCGGGAAAGTGCGAGGGAGGGGGGACAGGTAGAGTGAGAAGAGCTGGGGGAGGGGGGTTTAAGGGTGGAGGGGGGTGAGTGTTAGGAGGTTTAGGAGAATAGGGAGAGAGATAGGAGTAGGGTTGGGAAGATAGGGGAGGGGGGGTTGTAGAGGTGGGTGAGGGTGAGAGGTAGAGTGAGAGGATAGGAAGATAGGTAACAGAGGGGGTGGAGGGGAGGGGGGGAGAGATAGAGAAATAGATAGATGGAGAAATAGGTGGAAAGATAGAAAAATAGGTAGATAGGAGGAGGTGGTGAGTGAGGGAGTTAGATAGTGAGATAGAGAGATAGGTAGGTTGGTAGATAGGAGGAGTGAGGGAGGCAGATAGCGAACGGGGTAGATAGGGGTGATAGAGAGGGGGAGGCGAGTGAGGGAGGGGGATGAGACAGGAGCAGGAGGGCAGGTGCGAGAAGAAACAGAAGACGGAGGACGGAGAAAGCAGAAGAACAGAAGAACAGAAGAACAGAAGAACAGAAGAACAGAAGAGCAGAAGAACAGAAGAACAGAAGAACAGAGGAACACAGAGGAACACAGAAGATCACAGAAGAAGATACAGAAGACGAAGAACAGAAGGCAGAAGACCACAGAAGAAGATGAAGAAGAAGAGAGGCGACAGGAGAGGATGAGAAGCACACAGAAGAAGAGAGAAGACGGGGAAAAAAAGAGTACAGAAGAAGATTACAGAAGAGGAGCGAAGAGGAAGAACGGAGAGGAAGAAAAGAAGCAGGAGCAGGAGAGAGGGTGAGTAGCGCGGGGCAGGGCGAGGGGCTGGGAGGTTGGGGGTACTTACTGCGAGGTGGGTCTCAGGAACCTGGAGGAGCTGGAGGAGCTGCAGCGGCAGGGGGAGCAACCTACCGTTGGGGCTCAACGCACCCCCCTCTGTAAATTCACAGTGGATCTGCAGATCCAGACAAAAACTGAAAACAAAAAACACCTACTGCATCCAACCCCTGCATGCGAGGCGCTAGATATATTAATGTGGGTGCTAAAAAAAAAAAAATCACTGAAAAAACTAAACATTACAGGGACGTAATAGTTAAATTGACGTTTTACCCGTACAAAACCATAGAATTTCAGCAGTTATAGTTATACTTACAGTTATGCTTATCTGAAGAAACTATAACTCATGTCGGAAAGTAACTTTAGGCAACGAGTGATAGTTTCTTAACATAAGTATTACTGCTGAATTTCTATGGTTTTGTATGGGTAAAACGTCAACTATGTCACCTTAACCTTGCTTTTTTTCAGTATATATACGATATATATATATGTGTATAGATATATATATATATATATATATATATATAAATTCAGCAGTTAGAGTTATTTCAAGTAACTATAACTCGCTGCCTACGGTAACTATAACTTGCACCCCCGCTATGCACAGTTTTTTTCTTCAATAACTTGACTGCTAATGTGTCATTGATATTTTTATTGACTTTATAAAAGTTGTCATGAGTGCTGTAATATCTGGGGTAATTAGCAGTGCATGTCAAGGGTGTGAGTTATAGTTACCTTAGGCTGTGAGTTATAGTTACTTGAAATAACTCTAACCATAACTGCTGAATTTCTATGGCTTAGTAAAAGTAAATTCAGAACCTAACTATGACTTCTCTGTAACCTTTGTTTTTTTAAGTGAATTTCTAAGGTTTTTTTAATTCTATTTCCTAACTATAACGTCCATGTATACTTTAAACAGCCAGTCTCTACGGCCAAACCCCCTAAGCACCCAACCCCATGCTATGCAGAGCCTTGGGCCATGTGCAGTGGGAGCTGGCTGCAGGGCCTGTCTCTTTGGGTGTGAGACTAACTGTGAGAGAGTGTGTCTGGGCATGAGACTGGCTGTGAGAGTATCTGTCTGGGTGTGAGAGAGGGCGTGAGAGTGTCTGATTGCACTCCAATAGATGAAAGATCCATTCACTTCCATGAAGGATTTCTGATTGTTTAAAATTGCAGAGCAAACACTCTTGCTTTGCCTTTGCCAAGCTCAGGAGGTAGGATCATTTGTCCTTTCCAGAATTGGAGCTTTAACTGGGGCTCCTGTAAGTGCTGCATGTTGAGGTTAAATTTCTGTGAAATGAGCATCAAGGTTTTTTTGGGGGAGCGGGGGTAGAGGTGCACGTGGCCCCTTTCCCTGGCCCATTTTGGCCCATGGACCCCCCCTGGGGCCGGGCCTAACCAGTTACTTTCTTGGGGGGCTGCCTGGTCCCCCACATGCAGCCAGTTTTGGCCCCAGAGACCCCCATCCCCCAGCCATCAATCCAGGGTGCCCTGTGGGGCGCCCAGTGTGCGTTGGGGCCCGTGGGGGAAGCCTGAAAGCCCCCACAGTCCCAAACGGCTCCTTGCCTCCTGTGGGAGCCAGCATAGCTTTTGCACACAGGGAGCTGCTAAAGATGAAGCTCCCTGTCTGCAAAAACTGCTGTTTGACAACTCTCACTTGCTGTAAACAGAGTGTTGGCTGTGACTTGGTGGGAACTGTCAAAGTTCCCACCAAGTCACGGCAAACAGCTATGTCCCAGGGGTGGGCACCACAGAACATAGCAGGAACCGTCCCTGGGGGGGTGATGGTCCCCAGGACCATCTATGGCTCCTCAAGGGAGGCCACATGGCCCCTCTCCAATGTTAAGTAGCCCCTGTGACTGAACCCCTTCATTATTTAAATTCATACACGGGGATGTGATGGTCGCAAGGACATGGCGAAAGTGTGCACCCTCCAAATTCTATATTAGTTAAGCCCCGGGGAGGTGGGGCTCCCCGGAGCTGCAAGGGGGCCATTCGGCCACCTGCATTTATAAGGTCTTTAGCCCCAGGCAGGTGGTGGTCCTTGGGGCTACAGGGGCCTGCGTGGTCCCCCGACATTCATAATTTAGTCAACCCCAGGAGGTGGCAGTCCCAGGGCTGTGGCGGCCTCCCATACAATATAAATTAAGCCCCGGGGAGGTGACAGTCCCCAGGGCATAAAAATGCCAAGGAGGTGGGCCCTGTGAGCTTCCTTCCTTTAATTTTAACATGCCCCCAGGATCTGGCCCTCCCAGGGGTTTCAGTAAAACAATCACAGAGCCTGTTTTGTTTTTATTTTTTTTATATTTGCAGCAGATTCACATGGCCACGCAAATTTGTGGCAAAAGTTTAAAAAAATGCTTTTTTGCCCTGGGGGCCCCAGCACCATAGCTAAGGGGCCAAAGTGTCTCTACCCTGGCCTCTTTTCTTTTTTTCACTTTTTTTAGGGAATCAGCTGAAGCCAAGTCCCAAGGTAGCTGCCTACTCCTCCTAGCTGAAGTGTTGGCAGCCAATCAGAGCTCTGCATTTCCCTGCACAAGCTCATCATTATTTGTGAACGCCAGAGCTATACAAATTTGGATTTCTTTAAATTTCTCAGTAACTAGTGAAAAGATTTACACCAAATAACTGAAAGTGTGATATGCGTACCGAAAGCTACCTTTCTGCCAAATTTGGTGTAATTCCATTCAGCAGTTCGGGCTGTAGTCGTATTCAAAATTCTTATGGGTATTAACATTGGAAACCCACATTTTTGGACTCCTCTTTTTCTTGGGCCCTGCTTGACGGATCATTCTGAAACTTTCCATCTGCAACAAGAATCACCTGCACACTTCTTTTGGAAAATTTCATGAAGATTTGTAAAACGACGCCTAAGATATAGGCAAGTCAAAAAAATATATTCTATTGAAACCAGGAACCAGGTCCTAACTATAAAGACCGCCAGTAGGTAATCAATATATATACATATATATATATATCTATATCTATATATATATATATAAATATAGATATATATATATAGATATATATATATATATATATATACATATATATATATATATATATATATATGAAGGGTTTATACTTATCTGTAAAATACTTACATTTTCGCTGTATATGTAGTTGTGCTAAAGACATATGCATGGTACAAGTTTGTTTGGTAAACGTGCATGTATTGTAATGACCGTGTTGTAAAGGCAGGCATCGTGGTAAGGCCATGCGCGGTTGAGTCATATAACCTTCACAAACTACCACACCGGTCGCAAGTTGCACCCAGTATTTTGCAATCAGTGCTTCGTACGTCTGGCACAGAAATCCTTAAAAAGAGTATGCCTTTGATGAAGGAAGATCATTCACTTCAGTTTGTGTTTCTTTTGTCATTCAATCCTGGGGGGCAGCCTCCCCTTAACCTCTTTAGTCCTCTTTCTTGTTTTTTTCTTCCCCTGTTGTAGTTTCCCTCCCTGATCCTATCACTCCCCTCCCTGTCTTTGTGCCACTCCACCTCTTGCTTACTCTTCTCTGATCAACAGCCCCATCTCATCTACACCACCCTCATCTACTATTGGCAACCCAAGCTACTACCACCCTGATGCTTTTTTTAAATAAACTTTAATTCTTGCAATCCCTATAGAAATGTGTGTTTTTGCAGCCCTGGGATTCTAAGCCTAGCACATTGCACCTTTTCCACTTATCTGCGCTATTTTCATAGAAAAGGTATTAGTCATGTTGTCATTTCTCCAACATAAAGTTTCATCAGTCTCATTTTGTTAACCTGACTGTCTTTGTTTTGGAAATTCGTTAAAATGCTGGGATTCTGTATAAATACGACCTACTATTAATTGCAGCTTGTAGGATACCATTTCAAAATGCAATGTTTCACTTGGTACCGAATTTGTATTTTTTTTTTTTTATTCAGTGTCAATAATGCATGTTTGCAACATATTGAGTAGGCTTTAGTTCTGTTGTTGTCTTTGCTTGTGTAAGCTTTTTTGGCCAAAGGATGAAAGCTCGAAATCAGTGGTTCTTAACCTGTGGCAAGGAGACCCCTGAGGGTCCTTAAAGCCTACTCAAGGGGTGACTGTTGGGAAAATTAAATAACATTAACAGATTAATAAAGTGTATATAAATGGAGAAGCAAAATTTAAATTTTTCAAACGTTTTGTAAAGGGGAAGGAATTTGAAATTAGAGGATCAAAATAAAGTTAGTAATCTCAGATTGATTCGTGGGAGCACTGTAAGGGCATTGTCCAGAATATAGTAGGGAGGATGAGAACCTCAACTGTATTTAGAAAAGTTCTAACCTTCCTATTACAATTAAAATCGTAGGTATTTTAAAATATTTGTTTATGAACTAATTCAAACATGTCATCATTTGTGTGTTTGATGAATGTTTGTTTCAGTATTTTGTGTATTGTTTGGTTCAAACCATCTAAAATGCTTAGGCCGGGGTCCCTGGCTACCAGTAATGACTGGGATGGGATTCCAGTAATGATTTAGTGGGATCTCCCGAAGCGAAAATGTTAAGGCCGCTGCTCTAGATCGCTGTCTCATAAACATTAGGGGGATGTTGCTGTATATTGCTTCCACAGGCCCCCGTTAGTACCATAAATGTCAGATGTCACCTTGTTGCCAAACACTGCTTTAGCAATTTAAATATACTGTTTTGGAACTCCATGAAAAGTTCATTTGAAAACCCTAGTTCAGACTAAACAAATGAGCCCTATGTTGAATCCAGAATGCTAACTATTTTTCTGAAATGCATAGCTTTCCGAGATCATCCATAAATTTCTCACCTATTTACCCACACACTGTGATGGGGAAAATAGTTTATTTTTTCCCTTTCATGTTTTCAGAAAACTTAGATGTAAGTAATATTAAGACTGCGAACGCTTTGTTGCTTCCTATTTGTTTTTTAGAAACGGTTCGCCCTTTAATTGTCAGAATTTTTTATTTTTGTCAAAAAATAAATGTTTCCATACGGTGGCTGTGTGTAAGAAAAGATCCAAAGTTGTAGTTTCCTTGCCTGATCACGTGGCAAAAAATTCACCGCTTTTTGCCCGATAACTGGAGGTTAAGAAACCCCACTTCGAAGACTTGAAAAAGCCAAAGGCCTGCGTACCAACATGGAACGAAACAGGTGTTATCTGTGCCCTTGCTGCACTCTGATGAAGTACTGAAACGTGAATAAGATACAAGGAAATACAGAAAGTATCATAAATCAGGATCACAAAAGTGAATTTCAAGTGTATCAATCAATGTCCATTTCAATAATTGCTTCTCTATAATTAGTCCTTTAAGACATTGGCTACTTTACAATAATATTTTTGGTATTTGCTTTGGCATTGTTGTCTACAATATCCAGTGGGTTAATGGGCCAAACCAATGCAGTCACAAATGCATATACACACCATCCAGACTTATTAGCAGAAACATACATTGGTTATACAATGGGACACCTGATCTTGTGAGACCAATTGTGAACTTCTACATTTTTTTGTGTTCTGTGTGCTTTTATTTGGTGTACTTAGGGGAGGTGGATTTTTTGCTTTCTATTGTGTTGTTTGAAATATGGTTGTTTTGAGCTCAAACCTAATACAACGATCTTGAGAGATGCACTGGGCACCTGAACTGTAGCAGGGCAAAATATGACACCTTAGGAGAATTCTCTCATGCCCCCAAGGGGTACTTACTGGTTTGAATTAGCGGGGCTTGAGGGAGTGTATCTTCAAAAGCATTTTGTTAAACTTTTCATCCTTGGCGTGGTCTTCCATAACTTTTTGCCTCTGTTCCCCAGGTTGTGGATGTGTGCTGGACTGTGGTTTTGCAGTTTTTGTTACTCTGGACACTTTACCACTGCTAACCAGTGCTAAAGTCCAAGTGCTCCTATACAAAATGTGTATGTGATTGGCTTATCCATGATTGGCATATTTGATTTATTAGTAAGTCCCTAGTACAGTGCACTAGAGGTGCCCAGGGCCTGTAAATGATATGCTACTAGTGGGCTTGCAGCACTGTTGTGCCACCCACATAAGTAGCTCTGCAATAATGTCTCAGATCTGCCATTGCAGTGTCTGTGTGTGCAGTTTTTAACTATGAATTCGACTTGGCAAGTGTACCCACTTGCCAGGCCTAAACCTTCCCTTTCTTACATGTCAGACACCCCTAAGGTAGGCCCTAGGTAGCCCCAAGGGCAGGGTGCAGTGTATGGTTAAGGTAGGACATATAGTAATGTGTTTTATATGTCCTCACAGTGAAATATTGCTAAATTCGTTTTTCACTGTTGCAAGGCCCGTCCCTCTCATAGGTTAATATGGGGGCTACCTTTAAATCTGATTAAAGTGTAGATTCCCTTTGGGAGCGGATGGACAGGTGGAGTTTGGGGTCTCTGAGCTCACAATTTAAAAATACATCTCTTAGTAAAGTTGATTTTAAGATTGTGTGTTTGAAAATGTCACTTTTAGAAAGTGAGTATTTTCTTGCTTATACCATTTCTGCGACTCTGCTTGTTTGTGGATTCCCTGTCTGGGTCAGTTTGACAGTTGGGCTGGTTGCGCCTCACACTAGACAGTGACACAAAGGGATCTGGGTGTAGCCTGCATATCCTGATGAGCCATCTGTGCTAGGAGAGAGGGGAGGAGTGGTCACTCACAACTGAAAGGGCTGTGCCTGCCCTCACACAATGCAGTCTCCAACCCCATGGTGAGTGTCTGAGGCCTGGCCTGGGCAAGGCAGGATTTCACATTCAAAAGAGACTTAACTTTGAAGTAGGCCTACTTCAAAGGAGAAATTGGGTGTAAGAAGGGCACCCAAAACCACAGACTTTAGAACACTTCTAGAAACCAAGAGGAAACTCTGCCTAGAGAAGATCTGAAGAGCTGAGGAAGAAGAGCTGCCCTGCCTGTGACTGTGCTTTGTGGAGCTACCATGCAGATGCTGCTTCTGCCAGAGTAAGAGGGCAATGACTAGACTTTGTCTGCCTTCTGTCTTGAGAAGAAATCTCCAAGAGCTTGATTTAGAGCTTGCCTCCTGTTGTTTGAAGTCTCAGGGACAGCAAAGACTTCTCTCTTCCAGCACCTGGACTCTCTGGAGAGACTCCTACTCTGCCCTGTGGTGCCCATCCAGTTCCTGGGACCCTGAAAGGAGCTAGCAGCCCAAGAGGGAGAAATCCACGCACAGAGCACAGTGTGGGAAAAAGATCAACACGAGTCTGATCTGCGGCTGAAAAAACAACATGCTGCCGGCTCTGTGGCTGAAAATCGACACTCGCCGGAAAAACGACTGAAGAATCAATGCACGGAGCTGGAGAAATAACACTCAGCATCGCTGACGGAGACTCGGAGATCGAAACCCGCGCTGCATGGTTTTTGAATCATCATGCGGCTGGATTTCCGACGCAAGTACTGCTGGGCGTGTAAAAACAACGCTAGGTCTGCCTGGACCCAAGAGTGCTGACCGGATTGACGCATCTCTCTCTTGCGCATAGAAGAAATGACACGCCCGAACCGACGAAAGGAGAAACAACGCAAGGTCTCGCCCGTGAGTGAAATTGATGCATCGCAAGCCCTTTTTGACGCACACTCGCCCATGCTGGGTTATTTTTGATGCACCCAAGGTAACAGTGTTAGTGTGTGTTTGAAACTACAGAAAGACTCTTTTTGCTTTTTAATTGATAACTTGACTTGTGTATTGTGGATTTTTTTAGTTTTGGTCTTGTTTTGTTTAGATAAATATTACCTATTTTTCTAAACTGGTGTGTCATTTTGTAGTGTTTTCTTTAAAGTACTGTGTGTGTTGGTACAAATACTTTACACCTAGCACTCTGAAGTTAAGCCTACTGCTCTGCCAGGCTACCAAGGAGGTAAGCAGGGGTTAGCTGAGGGTGATTCTCTTTTACCCTGACTAGAGTGAGTGTCCTTGCTTGAACAGGGGGTAACCTGACTGTCAACCAAAGACCCCATTTCTAACACATTTCAAGTTACGGAGCAATTTAGGCTTAGATCATATTAGTTTAACAAAACAGAGAAAATTAGTTTCAAAAGAATGGCATTATTTTACTGTAGTGTAACAAACAGTTTTTCTGTCTTGAGTTAATAGTTGGCTTGACGTTATGGCCTATGCTTACTTAGTAAATGGGTGTAGAAGGAGCATGAGAAGTTCGGAATTTATTATTTGCTGGGTTTCAACGAAAAAGAAAAACACAATCTCCAATTGGACGCTTCGAGGTGGTGGAGCTTTGCAATGTCTGTGTAGAAGACAGCCTGACATTCAAGACAATATAAACAATATACAGACTCACTGGCAATCCCCATCTAGTAAGAGTATAAAAAAGGAGAATGATGCTTTCTAGCGGCCAGGACACATAAAAATTCTAACGCAACCTAGCTGGACATCAGCAGGTTGACACAAGGATGGAAAAAAAGGAGAGACCTATACCAATTCCCATCCCTGTTTCTACCTTACAGGAATTGAAGACTAATATGTTAATCAGATTCCGGGCTTGATTTAGATCTGGGCGGACAGGTTACTCCATCACAAAGGTGACGGATATCCCATCTGCGGAAATATAAATAGCATTATATTCTATTGGATTTATATTTTGGAGGATGGGATATCCATCACTGTTGAGATGGAGTAATCCGTCCGCTAAGATCTAAAGCAGGCCCTTACTGTAGAAGGACAGGTTCCCAGCCCATACTTCACTACTCTTTAAACCTAGATCCTACCATCAGGCTATGGCAGTTTCACAGGTCTAATGACCATTGTTCACCTTGTACGCCCAGCATAAATATCGGATGGCCAATCCAGCTCATGTCAAAAACAACCACCATTTCACCAGGATAAACCCGTCCTGCCAATAACCAAACCTTCTGTGGGCAAGACAACTGAGGTGCCTGAGTAGTTCTGGGGAGGTGAGAGGTTTGGCCATGGGATCAATGATGAATGTAGGGAAACTGAGAGGGGCATTTGTCAGGGGCACTGATCCACATGCGCTCCCTTGACCTGGTTAAAAAACCTGAAATAGAACAGATGCTCATGTCTAAAGCTCTAGAGCCTTGGGTAAGGATGAACACTGAAGAATAATGAAGCCTGCACCCTCCTTGTATCCTGTTATGAACAGACAGTGGAGATTAGTCAACCCAGTTTTTACTTTAGCAAACTTTAAGACTCATTGCTAGAGATAGGATGAATTTGTATCCAAGTGAAGATTCTAAGATCCATGAAGAAGACTCTATAATAGGAGAAAATGCATTACACTCACCTCTGTCATAGCATCCAATCCAGCGATGATCACGGTCATAGTTACTAGTGGTGGCACACCACTCAGTAGAATGATCTTTTGTGGTGCAACTTTGGTAGGTTACTCCTTTGTAGATGAATGGAAACACACAAGCTGGATTGATAGCTGCATATGAAACATGGACATCAAATAAGTGGATGAGTTGGGATGTGAAGCAGATCGTTTAGCAAGCTGATTCATAGCAACCTCCCTAGTTTCTTATCTTAGAGCTGACCTCAACATCTTTATAACTCATATTACACACTGTCGGCAAGTGTACTGAAGATGTGAATATCAGAGAGTTGTGTATTGCTTACTGATGACATAGTGTATCATTGAATTATGGGCCCATGCCATACCCACATAGTACATGATTACCCAGCATTGCCACATGATAGGGTATGGTGCAGGAGGTATTCATCAGTGTCAACTGTTGTGAGTTTTAGCACAGTATATTAAAAATTGATTTTGCCAAACATTTAATCCATGCTTAGAAGCTTGGAGTTGAAGTGTGATCCCTGTGGGAATGGTGTGCACCCCAGTTATTGTAATCAAACTATCAATGGAACAGAATATCGAGGACAAGTTATCAAAACTAAAATATTGACAGGTAAGTTAGTATAGATTTTGTATAACTTACTCCACATACATGTACCTGGGTGATATATTTACTTTCATGGTACATAAAGGTGCATTAGAAACAGTAAATCTACATTTCGCCATATGCACTTATCTTTTCATATTTTGTCTCCCAGTCGATATTTAGTACTTCAACTTGAGTGAACTGGAGTTTGCACAGAGATCAAAATACCTTTTTTAACTTTTTTGGAAATCACAACATTAGAGTACTAGTGAATATTGGCATACCCTATCAAGAGGTTAAGGGAAGATTTGCATTTGAACAATTTGCACAAGCAAACCTAAAATAGAGTGGTCATTTTGCAAGGTTGTTCACTGTGAACCCTACAATAGTTTTATTATGAAAATACCAGATGTCACTCATAACTCTTCTGAAATACCCAATTTTGATGAGGTCTCTGTATCAGATAATACCAAGAGTCACTAAGAAATCTGTGCTTGGTAATAATCAAAATCACTCACAGCTCTGTAAAACTTTGACTGACTCACTTAAAGCTCTTCGTAAAACAGATTGACTCTAATTGTTGTGACCCTCATAATTCTCTGGCTCACTCAGAATCATACATCCGATAATACTCAAAGTCAATGAAAGATATGTATTTCAGTAATACACACTAAGAGCTCCGCCCCTCATAATACACCTGGTCAGTCAGAGTTTTGCTTCATTGCTATTTCTATTACAAAACTTCAATCATTGCTCTTTCTGAAATTCAAACTCAAAATTTGCTCCCAATACTTATCAAATATCACACAGACATGTGCTAATAACATCATACCTTAAACACCCACTTTCATGAACTCAGAAATCTTTGAATTTATATAATTAAGATTGATTACAAGCGTTGATCTTGGTGTTACACTGAATCGGTTAAATTTATATTCTTAATAATACCTTGAATACTTTAGAGGTTTAGTTTTGATAAAACCCACAATTACTCAGAGCTGTGCTGTTGATATTACTTAGAGTTGCTTTACTCTGATTTATGGTTCGCCAATACCACTTGTTGCTGTTCATAAATCATATAATTAAAGAGTGGGACTGATACCTAAAAGATGCCCGGATGCTAAAGTACAGTGCTAGCACAAAACCAGTGTAAAAATCAAAGCGAGCATGGGAGGACCTCAGCTTGTGAGTCGGGTGATAGCTTGAAAACTTCCTTTGAACACAGCAAGTACCTCAACCTTGGAGGGAACGATGAACCAAACAGAGAGACGTAAAAAATAACTTGCTTTGAAACAGGCAGCCAGTCAAGTCTGTTCAATGCCCATAATGTAGTGTAGCCATTTTTAATGTAGCTTTTTGCGCGTTTGCTTAAAGTATTAGGCCTCTGTGCACTTTGCCCTAGATGCATTTTATTTAGCCTTGCAATGTTTTTTTACAATAACCAGTTTCACGGTATTGTTTTATTTTCTTCTACCACACTGTTTAGCTTACTTCAGCACTGAAGTTCTCAAACAATACATTCTTGCTCACTCTGTGCTTCAGGCAAGGATACAGTCTGGTACATTGCCGATAGACGTGGTAGAAATTTAGTCTTTGGGGTTCGTAGAAAGTACAAATTCTTATGTTGGGACGTTTCTTAGAACACCGGCGTGTTAGTTATGAAAACACTTTCTAGTCCTGGTACACGTAAGAGGGAGATTCCAACCAGGAACCTACAACTAGATGCTGGCTGCCCTGTTGCAGATGCTGATCCAGATCACAGGCCTTTGCTCAGGTATGAGGGTCGATGTCCTCCCGGGGGAACCTGAAAGGCAGGCTTTGAGCTTCACATGCTGTGCTCAAAATATAACTTAGAGAGAGAACGTACTCTAGTTACACTATGATAGCATTATTCTTATGTTTCACTCTCCTCATTACAATTTAAATCCTACTGTGTTGTATGGTTCTGGTCATTGCGGCTCACGCCTTGTTATCTAAAATGCAGTCGTTTTATTAAACTAATCTTTAAAACTCAAACTGCCTTTGTCATTTATATATCAAACCGCACTGTGTATGAGAGAACTGGTTGTGACCTGAGTGACCACTACCTCCCTGGGAAGCACTAAGATGTCATACGCTCGGCTGCCCAATTGTCTCTTCCTTTCGGGAGAGATAAGGCACTGCTAGATAGCCGGAGCTCAACCCGGATTTGGGGTGACAAGGGTCCTTTGCCGTGGGTTAGACTTAGTCCGTCACACTGTGAACGATCTTGCCGCCCAAAAATCCAGTAGTCTCATTAGGATAATGAGAGCCTATGTGACATGGCGTCGCCAACGATTGGTCTGGCTCTAATTTTTGGGTCCGCCAGGTTCTCTCGGTCTCATATCATATAATGATCCCTCAGTTCCTTTAACGGAGACGTCCGTGGCACTGAGGATTTCCACCACAGCGGTATAGGTAACCCTAATTACAGCAGATGGTTGTTCAAGCTTGAACCTTAAAAGGAAAGACCCTGCCTTGGTGTTCCTTCTCTGAACTCTCGCTGTTTTTCTAAATGGCGAATCCCCAGGTCATACAAATAGCTCTTAATATGAGACAACCGCTCACAGCACATTTGCTTGCACATGGTCTTATGATCCAGGGTGGTCCAGTCACGTTTGTGGTGGCCGCCGACACAGCCTATAGAACAGAACTTTTTTCCTCCTGGGTCAAATTTGCCGGGCAGTTGATGGGAACACAAATACATTTCACACATATACGGTTGCGAACGCACCTGGCCAGTACAGGGCGTACACATACCTAGAGATACCTCTATCTTATCAAGAACATAATAATTGGCTTGATGGCACCTTACCCCATACAATATTACCAGTAAGGTTAGGTCCACTGAGTAATGATGGTCCAACCTGGCCTTTATTGGCCACATATACACCACATCTTGCGGTTGCAAATATGCCAGTGGCTGAAGTTCGTCATATGTATACAGACTTAACGGCTAACAATATATACGCTTAGTACAGTTTGTGATGCAGACACTAAATACAAACCCAGCGCGTGCTGCTCCAGCACAACCACATGAAGTAGCGCCAGGTATAAACCCGGTGACTGTACACTCTATTATGGGTAAAGTTCCGGCAAAACGGGAGGAGACACCATTTTGGCTGGCACAAAAAATAAATAAGCTGGAGGCGGTATTTCCCCATACGGGACCTCAGGACAAACATAGAATATTAACTATGTTTTTGCCATTTGGAATGGTTCCCACAGTGGAACATTGTAATACATGGGGTACAGTGTTTGCCGCGCTCTAAACAACGGCACACAGTACACCGACATTGGCCAACCTACCGGAAGTGCTTAAACAAATTCAGGATGAATACGGGGCTGCCCCGGCCTTAGATTTAGGAATGCAACTGATGGGCAACTTTGCCACAGTTTCTTCTATTATCCTAAGTAATCTTAAAGGGGAAGCAGTTGCACTTGCAGAGCGTATGCGTCTTCGTGACGTCCCGCAACAAGATCTGGATCGGGAACTGCCAAAAATAATAGGGGAAACATATTCCAGTATCGGTCGAGATAGCCTAGGGGCTAGACCACAAAAACCTCAATTTCAGGGAAAAGTAAGTAAAGAAAATGCTAAACAGCAACCTGAGGGTAATAAGAAGCGCTGGGAGAAAAAACAACAGACACCTGAAAGAAAGGGGAGAATCTCCACATATGGAGACCCGCAGAATAGGTATAATCTCAGAAATAGGGATAAACTAAAAACGCCTGATAGATATCAATATACTGAAATACGCCAATCTTGTTCCCTTCAGGACTCATCGGAGAAGAGAAATGAGAGAGGTGGGCAGTCAGAGCGGAGAACAGAGTACGTGAGACCGAGACAGGAATCACAACGCTCTTCAGAGGTTTCTGTCAAGAAGGAAGAGAAACCGATACAACCAAAACAACAGTTTAAAAAGAAAAAGGTGGCGGCAATCTCAGTTAGACATGCCACTCAGGAAGAGAGTTCTCTTGAAGAACAAGACATGGGCACTAGCACTGCTAGACAGCGTGGCAGAGGTCACAATAGTTCGCTGGAATCTTCAAGAACATCTGGAGGTGAAAGCAACTGATGACTTCATACAGCAGATATGTGTGTCTCTGAACCCGATAGGGTATATACAGTGACTTTACAATTGGAAGGAGACATTGAACGCACTATACACGCAATCTTTTGGGATCGTGTAGTCAAGATATACTGTATGACATTTTGCTTGCTGAACAAGATTGGCTGCCTGATTTGTTCCGCACCTGCCCAGTAGGGAAGGAGGTTATTAAACATTCGTTCTCGCCCCTTGTTCCAGGGGAACTCGCAGAGTCCTATTGTATCAAATGGGCTCCAGCACAGGCGCCTGCCTTATATAGAAATCACGTAGGGTGGGATAAGGATTCTCCATATCATGTAATTCCGATTAAAGGTGAACCTCAGTCACAACCGCAGTATTCAATAAAACATGAAGCAAGGGTACCGGTGAGGGAAATACTTACACAACTGGAATATCAGGGGGTGATTGAACCCTGTGTCTCGCCGATGAATAATCCTTTATTCCCTGTAGCTAAACCGGACCATTCATATAGAATAGTCTTAGACTACAGACATTTGAACGGACATACACGTCCATATGCTATACAAAATTCACATAGCGCCGCACTGATGAACAACATTGTGCGGAAAAAATATAAAACGACTTTAGACATCTCGAATGGATTCTTCTGCCAGAATATAGCACCCGAAAGCAGGGATTTGACAAGCTTTAGTGCGTTCGGCTCTCGAAAAAATTCTGTTGTTTGCCTCAGGGGTATAAGAACAGCCCAGGACTGTTTGCAGCTCGTGTGACTGAAATTCTGCATGAGTTAGACCCTGAAGCATTGTCATATGTAGATGATATATATCTCACGGATGACAAGTTACTACAACATTTAAGACGAGTAGCCCGCATTGTTGTCGGATTTGCCAAAATTGGCTACAAATTTAACTTCAAGAAATCTAAAATTGCCTTCCTCAGCATCATATTCCTGGGATACGAGCTGTCGAATGAAGGTAATAGCTTAGCGCCACAATTATTAGAAAAATGTGCACAATTGCAACCACCTAATAAGATTAAGAAACTCCAATCATTGTTGGGCTTTCTAAATTTTGGCAGAACATACATTCCTGATTATGCTACATGCATAAAACCTTTATGAATTAATCCTTCCCGATTTTACAAGCAAATTCTGGACAATTGAACATGCACATACTCTTCGGGAGTTACAAGCAGATCTCATAGCCGCAAAACATTTACATACACGGGACAATAAGACGGATTTGGTCATCAGGGTAATAGCTGGGGCCATTGGGTTTACGTATGTCACATTTAATGAAGGTGAAACAGTCCCGATTGGATACAAGTCTCCCTTGTATTCAGTTGCTCAACAACGATTTGCACCCACAGAGAAAATTCTCACTGCTGTGCAGATGGCTATTAGTAAAGAAAGACCTCTTGCCCAGGGTAAACGTATTATTGTCGTTTCTCCTATTCCGGCCCTCGAGTCTGTTACAAAAGCTAGCGTTCCGAACGCAAAAGCACTCCACCCGTGATGGATACAATGGGCTACGTCTTTAACAGCCACTGATGTAGATTACATTTTTGCAATATGAAGTTGAATATCCAGTTCCCGCTGGCACGTTGCCTATTGATCAATATCGAGTAGTCATGTACACTGATGGCTCTGCGCAACCGGCGGTTGGGACACAACACCAATATTCGGCTGCATGTGCGGTGGCCAGCGGCCAAATGGAAGCGGAAAAATTCTGCCCCCAACATACTTATACTCAGACCTTAGGGGATTGTACGGCACAATTGGCTGAGCTGAAGGCTCTGCTCATGGCATTAGAACATACAGATCCGACGCAGTTTACACTGATTGTTTGTGATTCATATTATTGCGTCCAGTCTTTTAATGAATACCTACATTACTAGCACTTGAATGGGTTCAGAGATTTGAAAGGCAACACAGACTACTGTGGGGGAAGGTAGCAGACCTGAAGGAGACACTACCTAAAGTCCATGTTGTACATATACTTGGACACCAGCGCGTTGGAATACACGTTGCTGGGAATACTTTGGCTGATGAAGCCGCAAAGGCGGCAGTGGCAGTTGCCACTGTAGCTGCAGTGACTCGTTTGAGTACCAAACCAGACACAGAGATTCTGGCTGCCATAAAAGCCACAGTTGATGGCGCACCTTATCCTAAAGGATTTCCTAATAAATACCAATACTTTATGGGAAGCATGCTGAACCCTGAGGTTAAGATTCCTAGCGTGGGCGTACGCGACATCCCCAATAAAGTTGTAAGACCACAGTTGATTAAAGCAGCGCATGAGGGAGTGGCATCTGCACATGCTGGCATGGCTACCACGATTTCGCTATTACAGGCCCATTACTGGTGGCCTGGTCTCTATAAAGAGATTAAGCAGTATGTCCTTTGTTGTCACATCTGTCAACAAATTAAAGTTTCCACAGCTAAGCGCCGACCGCAGACACCTCTCTTAATATCCAACAGACCATTAACATGTGTGTACTTGGATCATTGCGGTCCATTAACACCGGATAGTGCATACAAATATATACTAGTCGCTGTTGATTCTTGCTCCAGATTTGTGTCGGTGTGGCCACAGCACTCGGCTGACGCTCGGACTGTTATTAAAGATTTGCAAGTCTTTGTGGGTACATATGCAGTTACGGCGTTCCATTCGGACCAGGGCCCTGCCTTTGCCTCAAGGGCATTCAGGAACACCATGGCTTCATTGGGGTCCAGCTCCAGTACTTGTCTCCATTTCATCCCGAGGGAAATTCTGTCATGGAGCGATTGAACCACGATTTAAAGCAATCCTTAACAGCCAGAGTCTTAGGTACGGCTCTTAGTTGGCTAACCCACCTGTATGGAGTCCAGAGAGCACTAAATAACCTGCCTAGAAGGTCCCTGGGGGGGTCGTACTTCATATGAGTGGCTGTTCGGAACACGAATGTTTGTTCTGGATTTTGCTGGTCCTGGTGTGGAGGCGGCGGAAACGCCTTTTGACATAAATGAACGTGTAACAGTTTTGCAGGAATTACAGCAGTTCCGTGAAGATAACTCTTCCAAAAGTGCTGCCTCCACAAGAATTAAGGATGTACCAGTAACACCTATCGGCTGGATTCCTAGGGTTGGGGATCTTGTGCGTGAAAAGGTCGCAGTGAAAAAAGAATTTGGCCCTTCTTACCGAGCACCAGTCCCTGTGTTCGGGATACACGGAACGAGAACTGTTATTCTACCCCCGTTGCCAGGTGCCAAAAAAAATCGCTTTGTTTCCATTGACAATGTCAAGTTACAACATGTGGCCGATTCTACACAGCAGACCAAGAGGAACGTGCAGTAGTTCCCGAATCCCTCTCACTACTGGGGAAGATTTTCCGCTTCAAGTTATCTATACCAACACTGTTGCCTCTCTGAGCTTGGGGAGGGTGGATGATGATCTCGCATTAGTTCCACTAACAACAAATAACTTAGAGACCTTTTATCAAGTCACCATGAATACTGACGTGACGGAAGGTGCTATCTACAGTGTACCACTGCGAGAAACACCAACTCCTCCTTTGAATTCGGCTACACCTTTTGCACAAACTGCCTCTGGGTACTTTGCCAACAACAACGATGGTCTATCGAACTCGTTTGCCTCTACGACTACTGACCTGTCAGGTCCATGTAAGCTGATGTGTTGGCTTAAAGATACGTATTTTGTTTTTCCTTGGAACTATCTGTGGCTTTTATTGACAATGTCAGCATTTTTTCTCTGGATAAGGTTTGTCATTACCTTTTTTCTGTTAATACATGGTCATTTTCTTCCTGAGAGATCAGCGGTCCAACAGGTGGAGGAGGTGTTGAAGCCACATTTTTCATCACATAGGGTTAGAAGAGACTCGTCCTTTGTGAACATTTCTGCAGTACCGATTCCGGATGGGATTGTGTGGGATAAAGTAATGATTGATACATAGGGTCCCACTGAGATAATTCAAATACTGTATGTCCTAAAGTTATCTATGAATGATATAGTGATACCAGGCATTGTATCTGATGATTGGGATGTGAAGACAGTTGATTCCATGATGACTGAATTACAATATTATGCTGTCTATGAAAATGAAGATGTTCACCAGTTTAAAGACAATTATGGTGACATGTTTTGCTATAATTATAATGGACACCATTTTATACATAAAGCAAGTAGTCCAAAAACAATATTTGACTATACGCAATGGGAGCATTGCCCAACTCCCCCGCAAGGGAGTTCCAAAACTTAGTCTGACAAATTTACGTATTTTTCTGGGCATCATCAAATGAATGCTAAGTCATATTATTTTAGGTTAACTCCGTCTAAAGATAAACAAATGTTGTTGACTAATACGAAATTCATATACTCTGATTCTTTTGTTTCCCGACTGCCAATTGAAGGTTATGAATATTGGTCAACTAATGTTGATTTGAAAAGTGTTTGGGGAACAAAACATTGGCAAACAAAGGGTGGAGAAACATTGTTTAGAGCATGTCTCATTCCCATCCAAATGATTTTTTTAAATGAAACAGTACAACAGACTAGCTGTTTAGGCTTAGCAACGATCAGACACTTGAACATGCCTAGTATACCTGTCCCTGCAAAAATTAATAACTGACAGACATACATAAATGCCACTTTTAATGAGCTTACAGATTGGGTCCAGAATGGTACATTTAACACTTCATTGACACGTCCGGGTGGGTGGTTATTGTGGCCCATAGACACTAACGGGTGTCATCAACGTTTTGTCACCTCCTCGGGGGGTTTCCGGACGAGTAGGTCAGACCCACGCTATATATCACCAGAACATGCTGAAATAATTACTACATATAGTGTGGGAAAATTGTGCCAACAATGGTAAAAATCATCCTCGCTAGATGCAGTTAAGACACATCTCACTCTCCTGTCTAATAACACTGACTTACAAGATTTTTTGTCAGGCCCGATGACACCGCGTAGGAAGCGTTTCTTGTATGAACTGTACAATGAAATATGGAAACTTTGCCAGCAGGAGGCTGCAGACCGGTTAAGGCAGATAGATCAGGAAAATTTGAAAAAGGCATTAGCTGTTGTTGATAATGGAATTCACCCATTGTCCAACCAAATATATACGATTAACAACATTGTTTCTTCTGCTATAGACATATTATGATCCGATATGTCTTCTTTATATCATGGACAAAGTCAGACCAGGTCCATTATGCAGTTGTGTTGGACACTTCAGACATTGAAGGCGAGTCGCGTTCCGTGGCAGCATATCAGTGCCAGGGAGATATTTTTTTTCCTTTAATTTAACGCGACAACAACAACTAATGGCTAAGAAGGAGGCGACTTATGTCATGCTCAACATTAAAAAATTAGAGAGATTGCCTTTTACCGTGGCCGAGATCCCCTCTGCAGAGTGGTTGATACAAGGGGTTATTAATCTGCCTATTTCTACATTACAGTTCACTTCCTGTTTGAAACATGTTCCGGTAGGCAGATATGAGAAGTTGGGAGATAGTTATATCCATGAGGTGTGGGAGCTTCCCTTCTTGTACAAATGCCTCAATGGCATGAAAGAGGTCTTTCTTAGCGGTAGTGAATGCGAGACTTCAGTCAGCCATTCGATGATTTGTAAGCAGCTGTCTTTGTATGGGGCATGTAATGCCTCGGTTGCGAACTTGGCTTGCTATCTGAAGAGAGTTCCAGTCCCCTTGATTAAACGCACATTCCAGGTGCTTTCAAACGGCAGCTACGTCCTCCTCAATAGTGAAGACTGTTGTGGCATGCGGGCCGGAATAGTTTACGTTGTTTCGGTCACTAAGGTCATTACTTGCTGCAGGAGTGTGTTGTTTCCCCCCACTAAATTAAGGGAGGTAGCAGATATCTGGCCTCATATTGCTACTTCCAAGGTGAATTTCGACAAGTTAAGTAGACTAAAGGCTTTATTGTTTCAGAAGCATGCAGCCCTTACATCTGCACGCGAGACCTACGCACTTCAGGTGGCAAGGTCATCAGCAGAAATACAGTCCCTGTTAAATACCAACTTTCCGAGCCACTTTGGTGAACTCGTGGGACGTATATTTAATGCATCTAGCACGGCTGGATTAGCACATTTTTTCAAAGCCGTTGGTGTTGGTTTCGTTCACACCTTCTATTCCATATTCGGTTTATTACCTTCGGCTATTCATTCAATTTTCGGAAGCATTTTGGGGGGATTTCCGATAACTTTGGCCTTATTAGCCGGCATTTTGTTGTTACTGTTGTTTTTCCGCAATGGCTGTCCCGCCGCAACAAGGACGAATGTGGGCGCTCCCATCAGCGCAGCTGTGTCGTGAACGCATGATGCAGCACTTTGGAGCAACACTCCTGGAACATTTGGAGTGTGACTGGTCTCTGTCATTGAGACCGGTTTTGGATTGTGTGCAGCCCGTGTTTCAGTGCCGTTGGTGCGATTTGGAACATGCACTGGAAGTCTGTCTATCACAGCAACGCCTCCCGGTGGTTGATGCTGATCTGTTGATGTTCCCGATAAGGGCTCATTCCCAGACATGTGCGCTGCGTTTGCTTTGTGAGACTGACTACGAGATACCCTTCCTGGAGGAAGTTGATATTAACTTGTTCACAGGCTCTGTACGGGATGCCGCCCTGGTTGACACTGAGGCTTTGGAACACACCTGCTCCTTGATAGTCTTTGGCGTGGATTTTCCGGTTTTGTCATCTGCCGAGGTGGAGAACCTCCTGCTTTCCATGACCACTGTTTGAATTGGACTTAGTCTAAATTGACACTGTTAAATGAATTTGGCGTTTAGCCACATGCTATATTTTTAAATTGAGGATTAATGTGCTTTGGTGTCGGCTTGACTTGTTGAAATTCTATAGGGTTTTTAATACTCTTTTTAGCTTAGGGCATTTTTTTGCTTCGGCTTAAACCACTTTCTACCGACAAGGGGAGGGTGTAGTGTAGCCATTTTTTATGTAGCTTTTTGCGCATTTGCTTAAAGTATTAGGCCTCTGTGCACTTTACCTTAGATGCATTTTATTTAGCCTCGCACTGTAATTTTACAATAACCAGTTTCACAGTCTTGTTTTATTTTCTTCTATCACACTGTTTAGCTTACTTCAGCACTGAAGTTCGCAAACAATACATTCTTGCTCACTCGGTGCTTCAGTCAAGGATACAGTCTGGGACATTGCCGATAGATGTGGTAGAAGTTTAGTCTTTGGGGTTCGTAGAAAGTACACATTCTTACGTAGGGACGTTTCTTAGAACACTGGCGTGTTAGTTATAAAAACACTTTCTAGTCCTGGTACACGTAAGAGGGAGATTCCGACCAGGAACCTACAACTAGATGCTGGCTGCCCTGTTGCAGATGCTGATCCAGATCACAGGCCTTTGCTCAGGTATGAAGGTCGATGTCCTCCCGGGGGAACCTGAAAGGCAGGCTTAGAGCTTCACATGCTGTGCTCAAAATATAACTTAGAGGGAGAACGTACTCTAGTTACACTATGATAGCATTATTCTTATGTTTTACTCTCCTCGTTACAATTTCAATCCTACTGTGTTGTACGGTTCTGGTTATTGCAGCTCACGCCTTGTTATCTAAAATGCAGTTGTTTTATTAAACCAATCTTTAAAACTCAAACTGCCTTTGTCATTTATATATGAGACCGCACTGTGTATGAGAGAACTGGTTGTGACCTGCGTGACCACGACTTCCCTGGGAAGCACTAAGATGTCATGCGCTCGGCTGCCCAATTGTCTGTTCCTTTCGGGAGAAATAAGGCACTGCTAGTTAGCCGGAGCTCAACCCGGATTTGGGGTGACAAGGGTCCTTTGCCGTGGGTTAGACTTAGTCCCCCACACTGTGAATAATCTTGCCGCCCAAAAATCCAGTAGTCTCATTAGGATAATGAGAGCCTACGCGACAATGTGGAGGAGACATGACACCATGGCAGTGCAAGTCACACAGTAGCATTTAGAATTCAGTAGAGCCATTTCAGGAAGCCCATAGGTGATCTAATAAATAGCGTATTACAATAATCTTAATATCTTATTCAGAAAGGTAAACCTAAACTTTTGAGGCAAGTTTGCTACTTTTTTGTTATTCACTACAAGTGTAGTTTTACATGTAGTATCTTTACAACTGTAGAGAACTCTTCACATTAAAAGATAGGACAGTCTCTGCAGTCATAAAAATGCTACATGTAAAACTATACTTGTAGTATAGTGAATAGCATTAACAGAGTAAAATACACTAAAAGTGTAAGTTTACCTTTATAAATAAGGGCCTAAAAGGCCTAAGAGGCTCATAATTATCGCTTACACCAACAGTGAGTTAGCATGTACATGCGAAAGGAAGGACCGCCGCAATATGAGTTGTGTGGTTTGGCTAAACTGCCACAACGCCACTAGTCCAGACAGACTGGAGCAGCCGGCGGTGACCAGCCCTAAGACCGCCGTCTGTATTAGGAGGCAGCAAACCACCAGGCTTTTCAAGGGGGTCTCCCCGCAACAAAAACCCTGGCAGTAACGCAACCGGTGGCAGGAATCCCCATTCCTGTCACCAGCACACGCACCCCGACACAGCCAAACATTTGTAGACACCCCCCACACATCCCCACACTTACAAACACCCCCACCTAACTGTGCGCATTCATACAAACACCCACACTCACTCTCACACTGACATACAAACCCCCCAACTCGCTCTCATACTGACATACACACACCCCCACTTGCTCTCATACATACACCCCCCACATTCATTCACTCCGCTCCCCCACTGCATTCATTCACCACCTCACCCCCTCCATACACGCATTCATTCACACACTCTCCCCTTCACACACTGTTCATTCACACACTCCCCCCTCCATGCACACATACATGCACACACACCCCCTCCACATAATCATACATGCACACTCTCCCTCATCCGCATACACATACATGCACACATGCATGCACAAACATTCTTACACACACACACACACTTTCAGTCGCTCTACTTCCCTGTTTGGTTGAGGTGGTCATCCAGGAAGGGATGTGTGTCAGCGTTTCCACCACCAGTGCTGCACTGCCATGCAGGAACCGCCGTGCAATATTACGTCTCATGATACAGCGGACAGAGTCCTTTTGGTGTAGTGGTGCTGATGATGGAAACGCCTCTCACCTGCCGTCAGTCAGGCCGACGGTGTCAGATTCCCACCCTTAAATGCGCAGAAATGCTTGGGTGACTCCAAAGATGGCGGTCTTTGGGTGCCCGCGCCAATCTTTCAAAAAGACAGCTGAAGTCCTAATGAGGGCCTTTATGTGTTAGTTACATCAAGAAAATAGAGGTGGCTGAAAAGTGATTGACTTGCCCATTCATGGAAAAGTTAATTTAAAAAGGAAAACAACGTTTTTGAACTGCTGCCACAGGCGATGGGACCGATCTTAATAATTCTGACCAAAATCCTTGAGGAAGACAATCTGCAGGATCATAACCTAATAAAACAAGACAACAATTGTAGGAAAGTACCATCTTGCCTGGCATGTTACCACCATATTTCACTGTATATATGTTGTTTTAGTCTATGTGTCACTGGGACCCTGCCAGACAGGGCCCCAGTGCTCATACGTATGTGCCCTGCATGTGTTCCCTGTGTGATGCCTAACTGTCTCACTGGGGCCCTGCTAACCAGAACCTCAGTGGTTATGCTCTCTCTGCTTTCCAAATTTGTCACTAACAGGCTAGTGACTAAATTTACCAATTCACATTGGCATAATGGTACACCCATATAATTCCCTAGTGTATGGTACTGAGGTACCCAGGGTATTGGGGTTCCAGGAGATCCCTAGGGGCTTCAGCATTTCTTTTGCCACCCATAGGGAGCTCTGACCATTCTTTCACAGGCCTGCCAGTGTAGCCTGAGTGAAATAACGTCCACGTTATTTCACAGCCATTTACCATTGCACTTAAGTAACTTATAAGTCACCTATATGTCTAACCTTCACCTGGTGAAGGTTGGGTGCAAAGTTACTTAGTGTGTGGGCACCCTGGCACTAGCCAAGTTACCCCTACATCGTTCAGGGCAAATTCCCAGGACTTTGTGAGTTGCGGGACACCATTACACGCGTGCACTGTACATAGGTCACCACCTATGTACAGCGTCACAATGGTAACTCCGAACATGGCCATGTAACATGTCTAAGATCATGGAATTGTCCCCACAATGCCATTCTGGCATTGGGGGGACAATTCCATGATCCCCCGGGTCTCTAGCACAGAACCCGGGTACTGCCAAACTGCCTTTCCGGGGTCTCCACTGGAGCTGCTGCTGCTTCCAACCCCTCAGACAGGTTTCTGCCCTCCAGGGGTCCAGGCAGCCCTGGCCCAGGAAGGCAGAACAAAGGACTTCCTCTGGAAATAGGTGTGAGGGCTGGGGAGGAATAGCCTCCCACAGCCTCTGGAAATGCTCTGATGGGCACAGATGGTGCCCATCTCTGCATAAGCCAGTCTACACTGGTTCAGGCACCCCCCAGCCCTGCTCTGGCACGAAACTGGACAAAGGAAAGGGGAGTGACCACTCCCCTGACCTGCACCTCCCAGGGGAGGTGCCCAGAGCTTCCCCAGTGTGTCCCAGACCTCTGCCATCTTGGAAACAGAAGTGTCTGTGGCACACTGGACTGCTCTGAGTGGCCAGTGCCAGCAGGTGACATCAGAGGCTCGTTTTGATAGGCTCTTACCTCTCATGGTAGCCAATCCTCCTTTTCTGGCTATTTAGGGTCTCTGCTTTGGGGATCTCACCAGATAACAAATGCAAGAGCTCACCAGAGTTCCTCTGCATCTCCCTCTTCACCTTCTGCCAAAGGATCGACCGCTGACTGCTCAGGACGCCTGCAAAACCACAACAAAGTAGCAAGACGACTACTAGCAACCTTGTATCGCTTCATCCTGCCGGCTTTCTCGACTGTTTCCAGGCTGTGCATGCTCTGGGGGTAGCTTGCCTCCTCTCTGCACCAGGAGCTCTGAGGAAATCTCCCGTGGGTCAACGGAATCTTCCCCCTGCAACCGCAGGCACCAAAAGACTGCAACACCAGTCCTCTGGGTCCCCTCTCAGCATGACGAGAGTGGTCCCTGGAACTCAGCAACTCTGTCCTAGTGACTCCCACAGTCCAGTGACTCTTCAGTCCAAGTTTGGTGGAGGTAAGTCCTTGCCTCCCCAAGCTAGACTGCATTGCTGGGTGCCACGTGATTTGCAGCTGCTCTGGCTCCTGTGCACTCTTCCAGGATTTCCTTCATGCACAGCCAAGCGTGGGTCCTGACACTCTAACCTGCAGTGCACAACCTTCTGAGTTGTCCTCCAGTGTTGTGGGACTCCCTTTTGTGACTTCGGGTGTACTCGGTTACATTTTCTTCTAAGTGCCTGTTCAGGTACTTCTGCGGGTGCTGCCTGCTTCTGTGAGGGCTCCCTATGTTGCTGGATGCCCCCTCTGTCTCCTCCTCCAAGTGGCGACATCATGGTCCCTCCTGGGCCACAGCAGCACCCAAAAACCTCTACTGTGACCCTTGCAGCTAGCAAGGCTTGTTTGCGGTCTTTCTGCGTGGGAACACCTCTGCAAGCTTTATCGCGACGTGGGACATCCATCCTCCAAAGGAGAAGTTCCTAGTCCTCTTCTTTCTTGCAGAACTCCAAGCTTCTTCCAACAGGTGCCAGCTTCCTTGCACCCTCAGCTGGCATTTCCTGGGCTCCTGCCCACTCTCGACACTGTTGCGACTATTGGACTTGGTCCCCTTGCCTTACAGGTACTCAGATCCGGAAATCCACTGTTGTTGCATTGCTGGTGTTTGTTCTTCCTGCAGGAACCCCCTATCACGACTTCTGTGCTCTCTGGGGGCAGTAGGTGCACTTTATACCTACCTTTCAGGGTCTTGGGGTGGGCTATTTTTCTAACCCTCACTGTTTTCTTACAGTCCCAGCGACCTTCTACAAGCTCACATAGGTTTGGGGTCCATTTGTGGTTTGCATTCCACTTTTGGAGTGTATGGTTTGTGTTGCCCCTATACCTATGTGCTCCCATTGCAATCTATTGTAATTTTACACTGCTTGCATTACTTTTCTTGCTATTACCTGCATAATTGTGGTTTGTGTACATATATCTTGTGTATATATCTTATCCTCATACTGAGGGTACTCACTGAGATACTTTTGGCATATTGTCATAAAAATAAAGTACCTTTATTTTTAGTACTTCTGTGCATTGTGTTTTCTTATGATATTGTGCATATGACACCAGTGGTATAGTAGGAGCTTTACATGTCTCCTAGTTCAGCCTAAGCTGCTTTGCCATAGCTACCTTCTATCAACCTAAGCTGCTAGAAACACCTCTTCTACACTAATAAAGGATAACTGGACCTGGCACAAGGTGTAAGTATCTCTGGTACCCATTCCCAGCCACTCCCACTCAAATGAATATACAAATGATACAAATCCTGACCAATCTTTATTCCAAAATTCTCACTCTTCACAAACATTTACCACATACACCCAAACACAGCAATATTCACTCACCCGCCTGCTCCTCCACCACCCCATCATCCTTCCACCCTAAAGAGACGCAAACAATATAAACAACATGCTACTCTTAACAACATCGCATTCCCCTGTCTATTACACAACAAGGCTACTCTACAAAAAGAACTAAACTCATCATGTCACTCTCAGGCACCAAGCCCACCAACAACACCACACAGACCCAACAAACTGCCTCCTAAGTCTACTGGACGAGGAACACAATATAGAAAAACAACTGTCAAAGCCCAGCTCACCTGAGTCCTTGTTCAGTTCTGATGGAGGTTGAAGACAATCCGACCCCACCCTGAAACTGCTTGTTCCAGCACACTAGTTTTTAAAACAGTGCACTAAGAACAGAAGCTCAAGGGAAGGGGGGAAGTGGATAAAATAAAATAGAGAGACAACACCGTTCTTGCGTTTCCACTGTTGAAGTGCTGCACAAATCTGCGGCCCTTTCTGACTTCTGTAGAAACTGGTGCCTAATGAAACATAAACAAAGAACAGATAAGTACAACCTATTCCTAAATGGGTTCCTGACTATCCCTTTATTTATTAGAAATTCTCTTCTAAAAGTACCTCTTGGATCCTGGTCTCTAGTTTCCAGGTTTGGAATGTGTTACTGCTCTGGGATGTGCTTTCTATTGCTGTAAAGCTTCTAAAACATTAAACAAATACCGTTATCAGAATTACCAATATCTAACATTCATCTTAATATAACTAAAGCCTAAACTCCCAATAGCAGACTCACTTTTCCCATATTTCCAGAATCTTTTATAAAACAAATACTGTACTTTTACATCAAAATACAGCATGTAATTTGTGCAAGTCCTTGATTTACTGTTTGTCTTGCTGTTAATGGTTTCCACTGTTCAATTCTTAAAAGTTCCATAAAAAAAAAAAATGTTTGCTTCACAAAGTTCCGCAAAGTATTCTTGTAACAAAGAGTTTGAATCACAATGTTCGTGGAAGGTATCTTGTTTCAAATTGTCTATACACGAATCCAGAAATTGTTGTCAAAGTTCTTTCAGGTAATAAAAAGTTTTGCACTTACTTGTTGCTGGCAAGAGATACTGATCAGTCTAACCTTGTCTTCTTTCTCTTTTGCAGGTTGCTTGTAGGAGAGAGGCTGAGGCAAGGAGGAACCGGAAACCGGATGAAGGAAGAGCCAGCAGCTGCACCCATTGAAGCCAATGAAAGTCTGTAGAGAGCAGGAGTGCCAGCGCCGAGGGATCTGGTCTCAGGTAAGCGGGAGGTAGACGAGCACAAGCACTGTGTGAGGCTCGGGGGCTGCCTTTTATAGACAGGGCTGGGTGTGGTTCGAAGAGCTGGGTGTGGTTTGAAGGGCTGGGTGTGGTCCTCACATGCTGCACATGTTCTTGAAAGGTGTGCAGAGCTGGGTGTGGTTTGAAGAGCTGGGTGTGGTCCTCACATGCTGCACATGTTCTTGAAAGGTGTGCAGAGTTTCAGTTATTATGCAAATGAGTTGAATTAACACATGGCCTAGGGAGGAGTGTTTTAAAGAAGCCTTGGTAAGAGCAAGGCCCAATGTGTAAACAAAACAGCACATTAAACAACATACACAGAAGCCTAGGGGGGGGAAGGTGAGATAACAAGAAAGGCTTTCAATAGTAAGTTTAAAAGGGAGCTATTACAGAACCCACTAGTGCAGTGAGAGGGGACATGCTCTTTGCTGTGCACAAACCCTAACAGTTGCCCCCCTCAAAGGCCCTCCTACAGGACGGGGTTTTCCTGGATTTTTTAAATAAAACCGTCTAATCAGCTGTGGGGCATGTACATATGATGCTGGTTCCCATGAATTCTCAGATTCATCATATCCTTTCCATTCTACTAAATAAAACAGACGTCCACTAATTCTTTTTGAGTCTTTTATGCTTTTCACTTCATATTCTAGATTTCCCTTAATTGGTATGGGTGGAGGTGGTGGTTCAGGTCGGGTTTTTGGGTTGTACGGCTTAAGCAAGGACACATGGAATGTAGTATGTACTGGATATTCTTTTGGTAAATCTAATTTTACTGTTACCGGGTTTACTATGGCAGTTATACTAAAGGGTCCAATGAAACGTGGTTGCAGCTTTCGGGATCCCTCTATGTTTAGGTTCTTTGTGGAGAGCCATACCTTGTCACCAATTTTATACATTGGGGCCTCAGATCTGTGTTTGTCTGCTTGTCTTTTCATGCTTTCCTTGTACTTTAATAAATGTTTCCTGGCTTTGTCTTGTATGTCACCTAACCTCGTTAGTCTATCCGTTACTGTAGGTAACAGGGAATCTTCTAACAAAATGGGTATAGCTCTTGGATGATACCCCTGCAAGAAATAGAATGGTGAGCAAAGTAGAGCTGAATGCTCAGTATTATTATAAACAAACTCCGCTACAGGGAGAGCTTCCAACCATTCACTAGAATAATCAGCCAATAAACAACGTAGCGTTTGAAGTAAGGTTTGGTTCAGTCGTTCAGTCTGTCCATCTGTCTCTGGGTGGAAAGCAGTGGATAATGCCACATCTATTTTCTGTTTTTCACATATTTTTTTCCAAAATCTAGAGTTGAACTGGCTCCCTCGGTCTGACACCACTTTGCTTGGCAAACCATGTATACGCACAATTTCCCTTATAAAAATATCGGCAAATTCTGCCGCCGTGGGTAATTTCCGTAATGGTACAAAATGTGCCATTTTAGATAAAATATCCATTATAACCAACACTGTTGTGAAAGATTTTACAGGTGGTAAACCTACAATAAAGTCTACGCTCACAGTGTGCCAAGGTTGTTTGGGTGTTGGCATTGGTATTAACAAGCCGTCAGGGGCCTTATGAGAAGATTTATGTCTTGCACAAATTGGACAGGTAGTGACAAATTGCTTAATGTCCTTTCTTATAGTGTCCCACCAAAAGTGTTTTTGCACATTTTCCAGGGTTTTTACCCAACCAGGATGACCTGCCAACGGTGAGGCGTGATGCCACATTATCACCTGTGTTTGTAATTCAGAGGTGGGCACTAACAGCATGTTGTCGTGATACAATAAACCTCGTTGTATTGTGTTATGGGAATCCTTTAACCAATCCTGAGATGCTATTTGCATGTGTGCATTATATAGATCTGTGATGAAATCCTTCTGTTGTACTGGTGCCAAAAACTTTTGGGGAAGAATAATGGGTTCTCCTATTTTATCTTGTTTCATGTCTGAGGTATGTCCGTATCTAGATAACACATCAGATTGAATTTGTTGTGCACCTGGTCTATAGGTTATTACAAAGTAAAATGTGTTAAAAAAAATTAACCAGCGCATCTGACTTGGTGTTAGTGCTTTAAGTGATCCAAAAAACTGTAGGTTCCTATGGTCAGAAAAGATTGTAACTGTGTACTTGGCTCCCATTAAATGGTGCCTCCATTCTGAAAAGGCTACTTTGATAGCTAGTAGTTCCCTTTCAGCCACAGTGTAATTTTGTTCAGCTGGTAATAACTTTTTGGAATAGAAGGCTATAGGATGTAACTGGCCATCTACTGCATCTCGTTGAGAGAGAACTCCTCCTAAAGCTACTTGTGAAGCATCCGCTTCAAGAAAAAAGGGCAAGTCAGGAGCAGGATGTTTCAGAATTGGGGCTGAAGTGAATTTTTGTTTTAGGAGTTGAAAGGCGTGTGCTGCCTCATCAGTCCAAAGAAATCGTTGCCCTTTCCGCAACAAGGTAGTTATTGGGGCTGCAATGTCTGCAAAATGTGCAATAAACCTCCTATAAAAATTGGCGAAACCCAGAAATTTCTGAATATCTTTTACAGAGGATGGTTCTGGCCAATCAGCAATAGCACTGATTTTCTTTACATCCATAGTTATTCCTTGAGGTGACAGGCAGTATCCTAAAAAGTCCACCTTGCTGACATTAAAAGTACACTTTTCTAACTTAGCAAAAAGATGATTTTCTTTTAACTTTGATAATACTGCACGAACATGTTGGGTATGTTCTTCTGAGTTCTTAGAGTAAATGAGGATGTCGTCTATGTATACTATGACATAAACGTCCAGGAATTCGTGTAGGACCTCATTTATAAAGAACTGAAAGGCCGCAGGGGCATTACATAACCCAAAGGGCATTACTGTGTACTCAAATAAACCAAACTTTGTCTTGAAAGCTGTCTTCCACTCATCCCCCTCTTTTACTCGGACCAGGTGGTAAGCTCCCCGCAGATCTAGTTTAGTGTATACAGTATAATGTCTTAATTGATCCAACAACACAGGTATTAGAGGAAGAGGATATTTATTCTTTATTGTAGCCTTATTTAGTCCTCTATAATCGATACACGCGCGCAGGGATTTATCCGGCTTCGGGATAAAAAAGAGTGGAGATGACACCGGAGATGTGGAATGACGGATGAACCCAGACTGTAGTAGGTCATCTAGGTAGGTTCTTAAGTATTTGGTTTCTTCGTCAGTCAAAGCATATACTCTGTTATTAGGTAAAGGGGCCCCTGGGATAAGATCTATACGACAGTCATAAGACCGATGTGGGGGCAGCACACTAGCCTTTACTGGATCAAAGACGTCTTTAAAGTCAGAATATTCAGGAGGGAGACTTGGTTCATCTTGTGTAAGACTAGCACAGTGTAATACTGTGCTCTGTTCTGTACCTGCTTCTTGATAGCAATTGGTTCTACAGAAAGAGGAATCCAAAGTAACAGTTCTATTCACCCAATCAATTTTTGGGTTATGAGTTGTTAACCAGGGTACCCCGAGAATCAAACCAAAATTAGGAGTATCTATCAGATCAAAGCTAATCACCTCTGTGTGCCCGTTCTGACAGACCATAACAAGTGGACTTGTTTGTTTTGTGATTAATCCAGAGGTCAATTCTGACCCATCCACTGCGCATACTGCTTCTGGACAAGGCTTTAGGCACATAGGAAGTCCTAAGTTTTCAGCTAACTTATTATCCACAAAATTTCCTGTCGCGCCTGAGTCCAGTAGGACAGGGAGAGAATGCCTCACTTGGGTAGTAACAATTAAAACGACCTGAATTATGAAATGTCTAGGTATGTGCAGTACCATGAAGGCTGCAGCATTAGAGGTTTGATTAAGATGTTTTCTCGAACAAGTAACCTCTCCCCTTGTCGAGCTTAATCGTTTCCCGATTCAGTTGAGGAGGTGGAGGAAACAACACCCTTTCGTGGAGTTTTAGGCTTTACTGGACATTCTCTGGCAAAGTGACCTGCCCTGCCACAATATGAACATAATTGAAGTTTTCTCCTTCTTTCTTTTTCCTCTGATGTGAGTGGACCTCTGAGTGTCCCTATTTGCATAGGCTCAGGTTCAGGGAGTTTATTATCTGGGTCTTTCTTCTCGTGTCTAATAAAAGTTAACTGTGATTCCAGTTTGTATTTATCTCCCTTTCTTTCTCCTAGTCTATGTTCTAATTTCACAACTAAATCTACAAAGTCCGAATAGTCTTCTGGCAAATCAATGATATGAGCCAGCGCGTCTTTTAACTCGTATCTCAAACCTTTATAAAAAAGGGAGACACGCTTTTCTTCTGGCCACTGTGTCTCGGTGAGTAAACGATTAAAACTAGTGAGATAGGTCAATAAATCCTTGTTACCTTGTTTAAGATTTAAAAGCTCATTATCACTTGCCTGCATGAAAGTGTGTTTTGCAAAAAGGCTGGTCATGGTACGTTTAAATTGATTCCAATTATGGAGGATGGGATCATCTCTCTCCACGAAAGGAATTGACCAATTGGCTGCTGTGCCACCCAAATAAGACAAGACGAATGCCACTTTCGTAGCATCAGTAGGGAATTGTTGTGGCTTACAAACGAAGTGTAATTGACATTGATTGATAAAAACTTGGAATTTGTTACTATCTCCATGAAAACGTTCAGGTGCTGCTAAGGGCACAGCATTAGGAACATTAACAGTAACCTCAACTGGGGGAGGCAAAGTTGTATGTTTTGATGGCGCCCCTGTCTCTGAGGAGGTTTTAAACAAAGGCGTAAAAGCTGTGTTCCACTGAGATCCCCTAAATTTATACCTGCTTAAATCCTGTTTTAAAGAGGTATTCTCTATCTTTATTCTCTCTATTTCCTCTTGCATATGTTGCAAGATGCCAGACACTGATTCATTATGAGCCAAGTCCTCATTTGGGGCCTGCGCCATATCCGTGACGTCAATGCCCTCTATTACTTCCCCGGTATTCATCGTCCACCAGAACTGAAATATTTTTTTTTTTAAGGCTTGTGCTTCTGTCAAAGCCCAGCTCACCTGAGTCCTTGTTCAGTTCTGATGGAGGTTGAAGACAATCCGACCCCACCCTGAAACTGCTTGTTCCAGCACACTAGTTTTTAAAACAGTGCACTAAGAACAGAAGCTCAAGGGAAGGGGGGAAGTGGATAAAATAAAATAGAGAGACAACACCGTTCTTGCGTTTCCACTGTTGAAGTGCTGCACAAATCTGCGGCCCTTTCTGACTTCTGTAGAAACTGGTGCCTAATGAAACATAAACAAAGAACAGATAAGTACAACCTATTCCTAAATGGGTTCCTGACTATCCCTTTATTTATTAGAAATTCTCTTCTAAAAGTACCTCTTGGATCCTGGTCTCTAGTTTCCAGGTTTGGAATGTGTTACTGCTCTGGGATGTGCTTTCTATTGCTGTAAAGCTTCTAAAACATTAAACAAATACCGTTATCAGAATTACCAATATCTAACATTCATCTTAATATAACTAAAGCCTAAACTCCCAATAGCAGACTCACTTTTCCCATATTTCCAGAATCTTTTATAAAACAAATACTGTACTTTTACATCAAAATACAGCATGTAATTTGTGCAAGTCCTTGATTTACTGTTTGTCTTGCTGTTAATGGTTTCCACTGTTCAATTCTTAAAAGTTCCATCAAAAAAAAAAATGTTTGCTTCACAAAGTTCCGCAAAGTATTCTTGTAACAAAGAGTTTGAATCACAATGTTCGTGGAAGGTATCTTGTTTCAAATTGTCTATACACGAATCCAGAAATTGTTGTCAAAGTTCTTTCAGGTAATAAAAAGTTTTGCACTTACTTGTTGCTGGCAAGAGATACTGATCAGTCTAACCTTGTCTTCTTTCTCTTTTGCAGGTTGCTTGTAGGAGAGAGGCTGAGGCAAGGAGGAACCGGAAACCGGATGAAGGAAGAGCCAGCAGCTGCACCCATTGAAGCCAATGAAAGTCTGTAGAGAGCAGGAGTGCCAGCGCCGAGGGATCTGGTCTCAGGTAAGCGGGAGGTAGACGAGCACAAGCACTGGGTGAGGCTCGGGGGCTGCCTTTTATAGACAGGGCTGGGTGTGGTTCGAAGAGCTGGGTGTGGTTTGAAGGGCTGGGTGTGGTCCTCACATGCTGCACATTTTCTTGAAAGGTGTGCAGAGCTGGGTGTTGTTTGAAGAGCTGGGTGTGGTCCTCACATGCTGCACATGTTCTTGAAAGGTGTGCAGAGTTTCAGTTATTATGCAAATGAGTTGAATTAACACATGGCCTAGGGAGGAGTGTTTTATAGAAGCCTTGGTAAGAGCAAGGCCCAATGTGTAAACAAAACAGCACATTAAACAACATACACAGAAGCCTAGGGGGGGGGAAGGTGAGATAACAAGAAAGGCTTTCAATAGTAAGTTTAAAAGGGAGCTATTACAGAACCCACTAGTGCAGTGAGAGGGAACATGCTCTTTGCTGTGCACAAACCCTAACAACAACACAATATAGAAAAACAACACTATTGTGACCACCATACAGTTATCACAACTAATAACACAACTTCTACAAGCTCAAAATACACTAACCACCCTTCTACCAAATAGCACCACCACCAAAAAACATTTTCTAAACTGCCTGCTCATAAATGCTCGATCACTGTCAAAAAACAAGCACCACATCTAAGACCTGTTCTTTGACTCACAACCTCAATTACTGTTCATAACAGAATCATGGATGGGAGATGACATGGCCCCAGTGTCCTTAAAATCCCCTCCAGGAGTAACACAACTCAGCATCTGCACTCCTTCGAAATAATACCAGAAAGTGAATTTACAGATTTGGTCAAAGCAAGCATGCCTTCCGGCAGCCCTTCCAACCCTTGTCCAGCACACATCTTCAAGAACATTCTTTTATCTACTTCTGCTGCCACACCTGTAAGAAGAATTATCAATAATGCTTTGACCACGGAAACCTTTCCTGATGATATTAAAGGCATACATATGCTTATTATTAAAGAAAACAAACCTGGACCCACAGGACCCCAACAACTACAGACTGATTACACATGGACCTTTCCTGGGCAAACTGACAGAGAGAGCAGTATTCACCCAGATGTCACAATACATTGAAGATAACTCCATACTTTTAGACTACCAAACTGGATCCACCCATGAAGAAGCACTGAATCTGCACTCATCGCAATCTGAGATGACCTTAATAACACAGTCGACCGCAATGGAGTTGCTGCACTTCTTATTATAGACTTCTCAGCTACCTTTGACACTGTTGACCATGACACCCTAATTCAAAGAATCCACACAGCCGGCATAGAAGTAACTGCTCTCGACTGGATCACATCCTCACTTCAAAACAGAAGAAATGTCATCTATTCTCCCCCTTTCTCGTCCACACCCTACTTCGGAAAAAGCAGGGGTCCCTCAAGGATGAATCATTTCAACTAAGCTTTTCAATATCTACATGATATCAGTACCAGAAATGATCAATGAATTTCAACTCACATGCTACAACTATGCGGCGCCTGCCTGACAATCTACGATCACCTCCTCAAGTATCTAAGGAAGTTAAAAACCTTGGAATTACCATGGAGTCCAACTTAACAATGAATGCCCAAGTGGACAAATTATCCCAATCAAGCATCATCACCTTGAAAACTCTGTAACGCATCCACCTCCACCGTCAGATTTCCACACAAGGTCCGGGCTCCTATCTCCCTTCTAGTTTCTAAACCAGATTACGCCAATGGCCTCTACCATGGATCATCTCTATCTACTATGAAAAAACTACAACACATTCAGAACTCGGCTGCCAGACTACTACAACATGTGAAGACTCAAACCCACATCTCCCTGCCTTTGAGACACTACATTGATTTCCGGTTGCCAGAAGATCCGCCTTCAAGCTTCTTTGTATCACCCACAAAGCTATACATGGAACAAGATCACTTTTCATTAGGAATAAAATCACAACAAAATACATTCAACAAAGAAACCTCTACTCAAGATTGGCAACATGCCTTAAAACACCACTATACAAGAAAAAGATTATAGGTGGTACATCCTTCTCTGTTCAAGCTGCCAATCTATAGAATCATCATCCCCAAATATAAGATCCACAGATAGCTATCTTTTCTTCAGAAGACTACTCAACAGTAGTCTCTTTCCTTCATAACCACCATATCCAAACAGCAATGGACTGCATTTGCCTGTGTTGGTAAACATTTATTATCTGATTATAAGTATATATCTAGGTATGTGTCATTCTTTAAGAAATATGTATAATTAGTATTTGATCATAATAAAATATGCACATACTCTTTAAGCCTGTTGATCAAATGTATATTTACTCGCTGTTAAATGTGTATATGTGTGTGTATGTATATGTGTGCATATATGTACATGATAGTATGTATACAATGTATGTCTATATGTGTATGTATACATATATATATATATATATATATATATATATATATATATGTATATTATTCTATGCTTAACATGTTGATAGGTTATTGCATAGTTCCTAGATAGGTTCTTAGATTGGATACTTATGAACCACTACTTTCATTTTATCTATCACAATGAGCAAATGTTATCCTAGCTATTTTATCAGGAAGCATTTCGCTATGGAAAATTGAGGAAAGATAACATAATGCTAGAAAAGTACACAAATCAAATAACCTCAAATATTGCTAATCATAAAACTTTGCGTTTATACAACACAACTTTAAATCTCAAATTATTATATCCATTATTATATTCCTTACACATATATTCCCTTTCTATGTATTTAAATAACTATTTATTTATTACTTTAGTCCTCCTGTACAGAAGGAAAAACATAATTATATTGTTTTTAAATCTCTCTCGTAACCTTTACTCTGTCTCCCCATCACCCTTTACCTCTATCATTCCATTCTCCATCCCTACTCTCTGACTCCTCCCAAACCCATTCTAATACTGTGATCTCCAAAATAATCCTGCCTAAGCTCTTCTCTCCTCCACCACTCCTGGCTCACCCGAACCTCAGTTTACTACAATAATCTCCCAAACAAACCTACAATATTCTCTCTCACTTATCTCATCTTTGACTCACCCAGAACCCCTTCTACTACTATGATCTCCCTAACCCCTTTCTTCAGACTCTTCCCTCCTCCATCTCTCCTTTACTCTTCCCAAGCCTTATCCTATTGCTATAAACGTACAATTAACACTTCTTGTTTCTTCCCTCCTCTAACCCTCCATTATTCTATTCAAAGCTACTAACAAACTCACATATCCTCTGCTCAAATCAACTCCTTCTATTACCATTAATAATACTGTACTCATATTTCCCTATACTAAACCACCACTAATCCTTTTGGGTTCCGGAGTGGCGTGCTAATCGTCAAAAAGCGATTCAACGCCTCGTCATGGGTAGTAAGTACTATATAAATACAAGTACAATTACATCAAAGCTAGTTCTTGTATTTCAACTTGTGCTGGCCTCACAAAAAGCTGCTCATGGTAAACATTACAAACAGTGCAGGTAAATCTAGCAACTCCAAGGCCGCAAAATGTCCTTCTACTGATAGCTTCGGAAGGTCATCCAGAACAGGGAGAAGAGCAATTTTCGTCCCATGAGACACATGGCTTCCTCCCAAATTGAGCTTCATCTAGAACACTGTTTAACTCCATAAACAGAGAAACCTGTCCAATATTTTTACTGGATATGGTAAATGAGAGATAGGTTGATAATTCTTCTTGCTAGAAAGGTCTACTGAGGTATAGCCATTTCCTTTTTCAACTTATTTAACAGTGAAGCATTTAAGTCTGATTTGTTACAGATCTCCATAAATAGTTGCAGTAAGCATAGAGCCAATAACCAAACAAGTGCAGTGGGAAGTGAATTAGGAAGGGAACCTGTTAAAAAAGCAGTTTAATATTTCAATCATTTAGTAGATTCTGAAGACTGTGGAAGGCAACTTCAATTGTTTCAAGACTTTACACTTGACGCTCTATTTCACACCCTATTTTCCTTTCCTTCACCTTTGTTGCTTTTTACCTTTTTTGGTTTCTTAAGTTTCCCTCCTCCTCTGTGCAGACCCTTGGTTTTGTCTTGGGCTGACTTGGGTATTTGACTCTTCTATAGTTTTGCAACAATTCCAGTTTTCCTCTGTGATTAGGCTTCAGTGACATAAAACTTATTTTTGGACTTGGCGTCACCTTGTTGATTTGGTGACTACAGTTCTACCTTTAGTAGAGAGGTGTGCAACTCAACTTCGGTCCTCTGGGAAGTCTCTCAGGCTCGTTAAAGAGATCCCTCCTTTCACACAGTGAAAGCCACATCACAGTTCTGTTCTTATAAGTAACTATAATAAAACCCCTCTTCCATTACTAACTGTGTTCTGTTTCATTTCTTGATAGTGAGCCATCGTGTGTCTGTCAGTGCTTCATTTGTATAAAAATGTAACTGCCAGGGCCCTTCTCAGGCAGCCCCTGCAGCTTCTACCACCCATTGTCCATGCCAGTGCTGCCAGAGACAGTACCAACATAATTACTAACCATCACACTCCATCATGTGGGTTCATTCTGACTATTGCAAGCCACTAAAAATTATAAGAATGGGGCGGGCAACATGTTTTATTCATTTTTAAGTTGTTTTGATTTATTCAACCCGGTGTTGTGTCTATTTCAAAATTAGGCAAAGAGCGTCACTATGCAGTGGACTCCATAGGTGCTGGTGTTCAGAATTAAGTGCTGAGGCCAAACACCAGAAACCATGGGATCAGATTAGGCACTGGTGCCTCTGCGATACTCTGCCATCCTGTACTTCAGAGAATCCAGCCCAGACCTTCTCAACAACAATCCTTCTGGAAATAAGTGCCATGCAATCTCTCTCTCTATTTTTTTTTTTAACCAGATTTTATTGATTTTATAAACAATTCAAAACAGCTTACACTTTACTTCCATCTTCACATCTCACAGTTTAGCACATTTGTCTTAATTTATTTGCGCGCCTAAACTGGTAGAGATTCATTTTTAGTAAACATGATTTATATATTTGATAGCAATAAAATCCAACTCCCCCCCTCCCCAATCCCACCCTAACCCCTCGGTCCGAGTACTTATTTAGTGATAATACATTTGCAACAGAGAAGCTAGAGACTTTCGATTAACTCAATTGAGTCTTTGGGAGTTATTTGTATATGTAGGGGTCTTCCGATTTTGTCAATGGGGAGGCCTTATTCTGTTTTTGAGTGTTGAATATTTTTGTGTATTCGTATAGGTAACTTGGACTTGGTTATGGAGTGTTGGGGGAGTGCTGTATGGTTGGCTCAGTTCTAAGTGCATCCATAATTAATTCCCAGTTTTCTGATACTTCAGGAGGTCTGATCCCGGTTTTGGCTTCTTTTTGCAGCAGTGTACTCTCGGCAGTAGCCCACCTAGTTAGTTCTTTTTTCCAGTTTATTAGCTTAGGGCCCACAGGATTTTTCCAGTTGCTGGCTATTTCTCTTTTCGCCAGTGTTAGGGCTAAGTCTAGAAATCTGTCTGAGGCTTTATGTTTAGTAGAATGTGTAAACGTGTGCAAGAGGCAGGTGTCAATTGAGCATGTCACAATCTTACTTAGTATCTGGGACAATGTTTGGCAAATCTCAGTCCAGTAAGATGTCAGTGTTTGGCATTCCCAAAACATGTGATTAAATTCTGCATCTATTAATCTACACCTTGGACAACTCTCTGGGGATTTACTGAAGTATTTGTTAATGCGAGCGGGTGTTAGGTAGGCTTGATGTAGGACGTAGAAATTAATCAGTTTAAATCTGGCATTCCGCGAAGCTTTAGGCAGGTTCTGTAATATACGTTGCCATTCTATTTCAGAGATGTCTTGATTAATAGTTTTTTCCCATTGTTGTTTTAGATAGGGAAGGGGGACTGTATTATCTGCTCTAATCAAAGCATACAACGTAGAAATAACCCTAGTCCTGGGATTTGAGGATGCCAGGTACGTGCACATTTCTTGCATTGCTGGTTCAATATTGTTTGTTCGCCAGTGATTGCATATACTAGCTTTGATGGTCCCGTATGTTAAAAAATGTTTCGGCGGGATGTCATATTGTGCTCCAAGGGTCTCAAAAGATTTCAACTTATTGTTCTCGAATAATATGCCTACTGTATTAATTTCGGCTTCCAGCAAGTCTCTAAGCTCGAGTTCAGCCCTCTTCTGAGTTATTACTTGCAGCGCACTGAGAGGAAGTTCTGCTGAATAGGGAGTCTTAGTTTTAGTTTTGTGTAAGTATGATTTCCAACATTTAGCGATTATTTTCAGTTCTGGGCTTTCTTGCTTTCCTTCTTTTGTGGAGCCTAGCAGTATTTCAAACAGTCTTGCCTTCTGCGGCAAGGAGGTCTCTGCATTAGGTTTTAACACCAAGCTGTCAGAGATCCAGAGTGCCAGCCATTGTAATTGAGCCGCAAGGCAAGACGACTCGAAGTGTGGTGTTGCTAGGCCCCCATTTGACATCTGTCTTTGGAGCTTTGTCAGAGCCACTCTTTTCCTGCCGTTACCCCATATAAATGAGCTTACTGTTGAATTCAGGTCCCTAAAGAAGGACTTAGGAATCCATATCGGAAGGGCCGCAAAATGGTATAACAGTCTCGGTAGTACTATCATTTTAAGAATCGTGATGCGACCTATCACCGATAGAGGGAGTGTTTGCCAGAATGTCATGCAGGATTTTATGGAGCGGACGGCGCCGCCTAAATTTCCATCAAGAATGTCTCTGGTCTCATGATATATTTTTACCCCTAGATATGGGAGCCCATCAGGTATCCATCTAACCATTTCTAAATTCAGTGGGGGTTGATGATGCTTCACCAGAGGGAATAAACCTGCTTTGTCCCAGTTTACCTTAAGGCCTGAGTGTTTTTTGAAGTTAGATAGCATTAGTTGAGCTACGGGGAGATCCCGCTGTATATCGCTCAAAAAGATCAGGAGGTTGTCTGCGTACAGGGCTATGAAGTGTCTTATGTTTCCGACCAGTATCCCAGGTCCTCCCTGTCCCGCCATGGCTGCCGTGGCCAGAGGTTCCATTGCCAGTGCAAACAACAGGGGAGACAGGGGGCAACCCTGTCTCGTTCCGCGTTCCACTGTGTATCTGGACGATATTATACGTCCCGTACGGACTCTAGCTGCGGGGTTAGTGTAAAGTAATTTCACGCATGCAATGTATTCAGGGCCAGTTCCCATTTGGGACATAACCTTATAAAGGAAGTCCCATTCCAGACTATCGAAGGCTTTTTCGATGTCTACTGCCAAGATGCCTGGAGACTCATTTGTGGGGGTTATTCCACTCATAATTGCTATGAGCCTGCGGATGTTTCCTGCTGTGTTACGTTCTGGAATGAAGCCTGCTTGGTCTGGGTGGATGAAAGAGGGCATCAGAGGGAGGAGTCTGGTTGCTAAGATCTTGCTGACTATCTTATAATCGAGGTTCAGCATGGAGAGGGGTCTGTATGCCCCCATCCCAGATTGATCTTTGCCGGGCTTAAGCAGCGGGACTATAATGGCTTCCCTAGTAGTTTCGGGTAATAGGCCTTGGTCCTTGGCGCATTTAAACATTTTTTCTAGTCGGGGTGCGAGTATTTCAGCAAAGGTTTTGTAAAACTCGGCCGGCAGGCCGTCAGTACCAGGTGTTTTTCCGCTTGCCAGATCTTTCACAGCCCCTTTGATCTCATCTAGTGTGATATTTTCTTCTAGTGCGTCAGTGGGTGTTGGTTCCCAGGGTTTTAAGTTTATTGTTAATAAATATTGCTCAATTAGGTTCCTGTTTAGGTTGGATCTTTTTTGGTATAGTGATTCATAGAAAGCTAGGAACTGGATGTTAATCTGTTCAGGGTCATGTGTTAGGGTCCCATTTCTTGTGGTCAGGCTCATTTTGGGGGGGGGGGATTTTTCTGATTGCGGTACTACCCAGGCAAGCAGTTTACTCACTTTATCTCTTTCGCCATGCACTCTCACAAGGTATTGCTTATGGTCGAAACATCTGAGACGTTCGACACAATGTGCTACTTTTAATCTGTTCTCTTGTATTCGGGGTTGTAAATGTGGGTTCCCAGGTCTATTTTTCTCTGTTTCTCTCAGTAGAGCCTCGGCTTTCTCAGTTTCTCCTAATAAGGTCCTTCGAATTCCTACTGTTTCGGCAATGCATCTCCCTCTTATTACTGCCTTAAAGGCGTCCCATTCTACCAGACCGTTAGTTGTGGAGCTGTCATTTTCTTCGAAGTAACGTGCTATGTCTTGGCGAATATCATCTTGGAAGGGGGGATCCTCTAGTAATTCGGGTCTGAGTCTCCACGTGGGTATACATGGGATGGGGGACCCCCATCCTAAGGACAGCAACTGGGGGTTATGGTCAGAAATTGTACGAGACAAGTATTCTGTGTTTGATACAAGTGAGTGTATGTCTGGTGAGCATAAGAAGGAGTCTAATCTAACATGGAGCTCGTGGAGGGCAGAGAAAAAGTAGTAGTCTTTGGTATTAGGATGCAATTTACGCCAGGCATCAATGATGCCCCAGTTCGCCTGCCAAGTGGTGAACTGATGAACTATTTTCACCAATGGGGAATGCAGTAGGGGAGGATGTGATCTATCTGCGTTGAGGTCGCTTACACAATTAAAATCACCTCCTATTATTACCGGAGCTTGCAGGTATGCCGCTAGCAAGTTGGATAGTCAAGTGAGGAAGTCACCCTGTCCTGTGTTGGGGGCGTATACATTAATTAGGGCCAGGTCTTTCCCCTCCAGCCTGCCTTTGATCGCCACAAATCTCCCCTCTGGATCTATGAGGCTATCTGTCAACTGAAAAGGGACCCCTTCTCAGATCAAAATCAGGGTGCCCCTTGATTATGCTGAATACGTAGTATAGAATGCCTGGCCTCTCCATCTTTTCTGTAAGGCTTTGCCCTCTTTTGATGTTAAGTGAGTTTCCTGTAGCATGGTTGAATTCTCCTTCTCTGCAAATAAGATGATATCTTATATCTCTTGACCAAAGAGTGCATACCCCTGATGTTCCAGGTGAGGACCTTGTATGATTCAGGTGTAGCTATAGTGGTGTTTTTGTTGTTCTACTGAGGGGTGGTTTCTGGTAGCCTAGTGTTAAGAAGAGCTCCCTCGTGATTTCCTGCTCCCTGCTCCATTTTGCAGTTTCTGTGATGATTCTCGGACCGATATTGAACCCCAGAAAATTCCCCGACATATCAACTACCCAACTCCCCATCCCTAGGACAAAAGTCAAACCTCTCTCGCCCAAACGTGCGTAAGAAAAGTCAACTGTCCAACAATGTGGGGGGTGCTTCAGATTGGAACCCGAAGCTCAGCAGGGCGAACTCTCCTCGGCCCCAAGGTGGAAGAAAGACTGGAATTCAGTGGCTCCAGGGTTTCGATTATCAGGTATCAGTAGGCCAGTCTCCACTGTCAGTTTTAGAAGCTGTAGGTGTAATCCTGATTATTACATAGGTTTACGTAGATCATAACTCCTAGGGACTCTGTTTGTAAATCAAGATTGTTCTTCAGATTATGATGTCTGACGTCCCTGGGGTTACATCCGGGCCTTTCTGGTTAGGCGTGAGTGATAGATCCAATTCATGTTTCGAGTCTGATTGGTTTGCGTCTCCGTGCGTTTGCCTAGGTGAGCTCTGTTTAGAGCAGCTGAGGGAAGCAGCTGCTTCCACTGCTTTTTGACGGTCGTTTAGAATCTCCAGAGGGGATGGGCTAGAGTGTCTTGTAGCTTTACTGCTGCTAGATTTTCCTTTAAAGTTTAGATGGTGCTTTTCAGGATTAAGGGGGTTATTCCAACTTCGGAGGAGGTGGTAATCCGTCCCAAAAGTGACGGTAAAGTGACGGATATACCACCAGCCATATTACAAGTCCATTATATCCTATGGAACTCGTAATACGGCTGGTGGTATATCCGTCACTTTTGGGACAGATTAGCACCTCCTCCGAAGTTGGAATAACCCCCTAAGTCTTTTCTCGTTGAGATGCTGTTTATCCACCCAACTCCAGACCTCCTCCGCCGAGTTAAAGAATTGTGAGCCTGTTGTGGTTATTATTCGGAGTTTGGCTGGGAATAACATCCCATATTGAATCCCCAGGTTTCTGAGTCTTTGTTTGGCCTCCCTGAAAGAGGCCCTCTGCCTTAATACCTCTCGAGAGAAATCAGGGAAAATTCAAATCACTTGGTTGTCCAACTTGCAGTCTCCATTTTATCTGCTTTGGGTGAGTAAGTGGTCTCTGTCCTTATAGTGCAATAGTTTAGCTATTACAGGTCTAGCAGGGGCGCCCGACGGGGGATGACGTGCCGGGACTCTGTGTGCTCTCTCCACTGCAAAAAACTGGGATAGGCCTTCCTACGCTATATTTTCCTTCAACCATTTTTCAAGAAAGTCAACCATGTTGGTTCCTTCGACTTTCTCAGGTAGCCCCATGATCCTGATATTATTTCGCCTCGATCTGTTTTCAGCATCTTCCGCCCTCAGCTCCAAGTCCTTTATTCTTTTCTCCATTTGTTGCGATGTTTTGGAAGCGCCTTGAAGCTCGGGCCCCATTTCCCTCAACTATCTTTCTGCAGAGGTCACTCTTTCTGCAAGGCGCCGGTGATCATCTCTGAGCACCGAGAAGTCTGATGCGAGAGAGTCTATTTTCTCCTCAAGAACGATTCTGGAGGCAGTGATAGCTTGCATTACATCCTGCAGGGTAGGTTCTTTTGGAGCTCTTTCCTCCACAGAGGAAAATTTCCTCACGCCCTCTTGTTCTGGGGGTGTACTGTCTGGGACATCTCTGGTGTTATCGGCTTCTCGCCTTCTGCTTGGTTTGCCCATCTCTGGAGATGTGTGTCACTTTTGCTGGAGGTTGCTTATTTTTAAGAGGATGCAATTCTCTTGATAATGTAAGGGCAATATGGAGCCAATGAGTGTTTATTTATCTGTTTTCCAGATGATGCTGGGTTCAGGGAGGGCCCACCAGGGGGGCTACGATCCAGCACCTGGGAGGAGGTGGCCTGTCTTTTATTAGGCCAAATGGCCTATATACAGACTGTTAAACTGGTCCGATGAATAATCTGTTGGTCTTTCAGATTTGAGCTGTTGGCTAGTTTTATCAACGTATTGGATCTTAAGGGTCAAACGTGGAACCAGTCCGTAATTTTAGTTACGCCATAGTCCCCTTCTTTATTTGATCGCTAGTTCTATATTGGCTCATATATTAGGAGGGTCTGAATCGGTTTTGTTAGGCCGGTATTTTCCAGTGAACGATTCTCAGCGTTCTAGGTTGGGGGGCGCCCCTCTGCTCTGGTCCCCCGGGAACCCCGCATGACAGGCCCGGCTTTCTCTCACGCTCTCCCCAGCGGTCTCACTCGGGATGGGTTTCAGCCTCGTTATGCCGGGCCCCTCCTCACCTTCAATGGCTTTCTCGTTGTTCGGGTCCCCAGGCTACAGTACTCCAGGTCAGCTCCCCCCGGCGGGTTTATCACGGTGTGATGTGTCAGATGGACGCGCCTCCGTTCCCGATTTGATGCCGGGCCTCCTCACCTCCTCTCGCAGTGACTCTGCTGTGTTGGGCCATTTCTTCCGGCATCGTCCGGTCTGCCTGTCCCTTTCTTCTCTCTGCTCGTCTTGGATCGGCAAGGTTCGATCTGGGCCGCAGTGTCTCCCTCTGTCCGCTGACCGCCTAGGCCCCGGAGCACCCGGTAGGCGCCATCTTGTCGCCTCGATCGCTCCTCCACATCGCACCAGGCTCGCACATGACGGAGCCGGAAACAGTGGTTTCTGGGGGTCAGAAGCCGAAAAGCATTAGCCCGGGGGGGCATCACGCATTCCGCTCCCTCTGTGTCGAATTTGGAGCCGAACTGAGTGTTATAGCCCCAGGGGCGAGGAGAGAAGGGCGGAAGCCTCAGGAAGAAGCTGCTACCGCCATGGCGCCAAGCCACGCCCCCCTGGAATCTCTCTCTCTAATCAGTCACTCCACCTTCCCTTTTGTGAAGCAGGTGCTCCTGCCATGAAAGTGATACAGGATTGGGACTATCTGTAGATGGAGAAGATCATAAACATTGAGGGAACGTTGCTGTATATTGCTTCCAGAGGCCCTCCGTTAGTACCATAAATTTCAGATGTCACCTTGTGCCAAACACTGCTTTAGCAATTTTAATATACTGTTTTGGAACTCCATAAAAAGTTCATTTTGAAAACCCTAGTTCAGACTAAACGAATGAGCACTTTGTTGAACCAAGAATGTTATCTATTTTTCTGAAATGCACGCCTTTCCGAGTTCTTCCAGACATTTCTCACCTATTTACCCACACACTATAATAGGGAAAATTGTTTATTTTTTTTCCTTTCAAGCTATCAGAAAGCTCAGATCGAGTGATTTTATGACAGCAAGAGCTTGATTGTTTCCTTTTTTTAGAAACGGTTTGCACTTTTGTTGTCAGAATTGTTTTCATTTTGGTTTAGAAATTAATGTTTCCATACTTAGTCTGTCTAGTCAGAATGCTGCACAAGAAACAAGGACCTAACGAGAGAAAAACAGATGGATTCTTGAGCCACCTGATCAAGCAAAAAACTGTGAAAGAACAGCAATGATACGTAGATTAGTGCAAGAAACTACGGGGCAGATTTACAAACCCCTTGTGCCAATTTAGCGCCACCTCAGCATCACTTTTTTTACACTAAGGCGGTGCTAAGGTGGCCTTTTCCCCGTGCCAGGTTTACAAAGTAGTGCAATGCTTGCATTGCACCGTTGCGCAACCTCTTGCGCCACATTATGCGTATGTCAGGCATAATGTATGAAGGGGGCATTCTCACACATGGAGGCTCGACAAAATGGCACAGTGAAATTTACAAGATTTCACTGTAACATTTTTTCCATCTAGGTTAACGCCTGCTTAAGGCAGGCATTAAAATGAAGCACTCATATCAACCTATGGGCCTCCCTCTGCTTTGCTGCACTAGTGTCCAAATTTTGGTTACTAGTGCAGCAAAGCGCCACAATAGCGTCAATCATTTTGATGATATTGCGCTAATGACTGCCACGATGCACCGTATTATAAATACAGTACAACCATAGTGTCATTAGGTGCCGTAAGGGGGACGCAAGAAAAGTGGTGCATCTGGACCGATGTGCCACTTACTTGAAAATCTGCCCCTACATGCTTATGTTTAGCATGATGGGACAGGAGCGGCAAGCAGTGTTTACATCCCAGCCTGTGCTCCGTCATGGGTTTGCTATAGTCTCACAGTCAAGCAAAAACCGTAGTCGGGAGGTGATGATACCTCTTATGCAGGTCTGGAAAGACAGAGGAGGTTAAGTGAGACATCCTTCTTATCCAAACCTGCCCACCACACCAGGGAGGTCATGCAGTGTGGTAATTGGTCTGACTGCAGTGTGTAACCAAGATCCAAAGTTGTAGTTGGCTTGCACTGACCAATGTATCCTTACCACTCCTGGACAGATTTTTGCCTCATGACATGGCTTAAAATTAACCCCTTTTTGCCTGATAACTGGAGGTAAAGAAACCCCACTTCAAAGGCTTGAAAAAGCCCCAGGCCTGCGAACCAACATGGGACGAAACAGGTGTTATCTGTGCCCCTTCTGCACTCTGATGAAGTACTGAAACGTGAATAAGATACAAGGAACTACATAATAAATCAGGATCACAAAAGTAAATTTAGAGTGTATAAATCAATGTCCATTTCAATAATTGCTTCCCTATAATTAGTCCTTTATGACATTGGCATCTTTACAATAATATTTTTGGTATTTGCTTTGAAATTGTTTTCTACAATATCCAGTGGGTTATTGGGCCCAACCAATGCAGTCACAAATGCATATACACACCAACCAGAGGTATTGGCAAAAACATACATTGGTTATGCAATGGGACACCTGATCTTGTGAGACCAATTGTGAACTTCTAAAGTTTTTTGTGTTCTGTGTGCTTTCATTTGGCGTACTTAAGGGAGGTGAATTTTCTGCGACAAAAAGTAATTTTGCCTCATATTGTGTTTGTTTGAAATATGGCTGTTTTGAGCTCAAACCTAATCCAACGATCTTGAGAGATTCACTGGGCACTTGAACTGCTGCAGGGCAAAATATGACACCTTAGGAGAATCTTCTCATGCACCAAGGGGTACTTATTGCTTTGAATTAGCGGGGCTTCAGGGAGTGTATCTTCAACAGCATTTTGTTAGACTTTTCATCCTTGGCGTGGTCTCCCATAACTTTTTGCCTCCATTCCCCAGATTGTGGATGTGTGCTGGACTCTGATTTTGCGGTTTTTGTAATTCTGGGTACTTTACCACTGCTAACCAGTGCTAAAGTGCAAGTGCTCCTTTACAAAATGTGTATGTGATTGGCTTATGCATGATTGGCATATTTGATTTATTAGTAAGTCCCTAGTACAGTGCACTAGAGATGCCCAGGGCCTGTAAATGAAATGCTACTAGTGGGCTTGCAGCACTGGTTGTGCCACCCACATAAGTAGCTCTGTAATCATGTCTCAGACCTGCCATTGCAGTGTCTGTGTGTGCAGTTTTTAACTATGAATTCGACTTGGCAAGTGTACCCACCTGCCAGGCCTAAACCTTCCCCTTTCTTCCATGTCAGACACCCCTAAGGTAGGCCCTAGGTAGCCCCAAGGCCAGGATGCAGTGTATGGTTAAGGTAGCACATATAGTAATGTGTTTTATATGTCCTCACAGTGAAATATTGCTAAATTCCTTTTTCACTGTTGCAAGGCCTGTCCCTCTGATAGGTTAACATGGGGCTACCTTTAAATCTGATTAAAGTGTAGATTCCCTTTGGGAGCGGATGGACATGTGGAGTTTGGGGTCTCTGAGCTCACAATTTAAACATACATCTCTTAGTAAAGTTTTTTTAAGAGTGTGTGTTTGAAAATGCCACTTTTAGAAAGTGAGTATTTTCTTGCTTATACCATTTTTGTGACTCTGCCTGTTTGTGGATTCCCTGTCTGGGTCAGTTTGACAGTTGGGCTGGTTGCACCTCACACTAGAGAGTGACACAAAAGGGAGCTGTGGTGTATCATGCATATCCTGATGAGCCATCTGTGCTAAGAGAGAGGGGAGGAGTGGTCACTCACACCTGAAAGGGCTGTGCCTGCATTCACACAATGCAGTCTCCAACCCCCTGGTGAGTGTCTGTGGCCTGGGCAAGGCAGGATTTCACATTCAAAAGAGACTTAACTTTGAAGTAGGCCTAATTTCAAAGGAGAAATTGGGTGTAAGAAGGGCACCCAAAACCACAGACTTTAGAACACTTCTGGAAACCAAGAGGAACCTCTGCCTAGAGAAGATCTGAAGAGCTGAGGAAGAAGAGCTGCCCTGCCTGTGACTGTGCTTTGTGGAGCTACACTGCAGTTGCTGCTTCTGCCAGAGTAAGAGGGCAAAGACTGGACCTTGTGTGCCTTCTATCTTGAGAAGAAATCTACAACAGAAGAAATCTCCAACAGCTTTATTTAGAGCTTGCCTCCTGTTTGAAGTCTTAGGGGCAGCAAAGACTTCTCTCTGACAGCACCTGGAGTCTCTGGAGAGACTCCTACTCTGCCCTGTGGTGCCCATCCAGTTCCTGGGACCCTGAAAGGAGAAGCTGGCAGCCCAAGAGGGAGAAATCCACGCACAGAGCGCAGGGTGGGGAATGGATCGATGCAACTCTGATCTGCGGCTGAAAAAACAACATGCGGCCGGCTCTGCGGCTAAAAATCGTCATTCGCTGGAAAAACTACTGAAGAATCGATGCATGGAGCTGGAGAATCGAAACCTGCGCTGCGTGTTTTGTGAATCATCGTGCGGCTGGATTTCCGATGCAAGTACTGATGGGCATGTAAAAACAACGCTAGGCCTGCCTGGACCCGAGAGTGCTGACCAGATTGACGCATCGCTCTCCTGCGGAGAGAAGAAATGACGCGTCCCGAACTGACGAAAGGAGAAACGGCACAAGGTCTCGCTCGTGAGTGAAATTAATGCATCACAAGCTCTTTTTGACGCACACTCGCCCGTGCGGGGTTATTTTTGATGCACTGAACGTAACAGTGTTAGTGTGTGTTTGAAACTACAGAAAGACTCCTTTTGCTTTTTAATTGATAACTTGACTTGTGTATTGTGGATTTTTGTCGTTTTGGTCTTGTTTTGTTTAGATAAATATTTCCTATTTTTCGAAACTGGTGTTGTGTCATTTTATAGTGTGGTACAAAAACTTTACACATATCACTCTGAAGTTAAGCCTACTGCTCTTCTAAGCTACCAAGGAGGTAAGCAGGGGTTAGCTGAGGGTGATTCTCATTTACCCTGACTAGAGTGAGTTTCCTTGCTTGAACAGGGGGTAACCTGACTGTCAACCAAAGACCCCCATTTCTAACACATTTCAAGTTACAGAGCAATTTAGGCTTAGATCATATTAGTTTAACGAAACAGAGAAAATTAGTTTCAAGAGAAGGTCACTATTTTTTACTGTAGTGTAATAAACAGTTTTTCTGTCTTGAGTTAATAGTTGGCTTGACGTTATGGCCTACGCTTACTTAGTAAATGGGTGAAGAAGGTGGATGAGAAGTTTGGAGTTTATTGTTTGCTCGGTTTCAATTAAAAAAGAAAAACACAATCTCCAATTGGACGCTTCGAGGTGGTGGAGCTTTGCAATGTCTGTGTAGAAGACAGGCTGACATTCAAGACAATACAAACAATATGCAGACTCAATGGCAATCCCCATCTAGTAAGATGTCATAGCATCCAATCCAGCGATGATCACGGTCATAGTTGCTAGTGGTGGCACACCACTCAGCAGAATGATCTTTTGTGGTGCAACTTTAGTAGGTTACCCCTTTGTAGATGAATGGAAACACACAATCTGGATTGATAGCTGCATATGAAACATGGAGATCAAATATGTTGATGAGTTGGGATGTGCAACAGATAATTTAGCAAACTGATTCATGGCAACCTCCCTAGTTTCTTATCTTAGAGCTGACCTCAACATCTTTATGATAACGCACATTACTCAATGTCAGCAAGTGTACTGAAGATGTGGCTTAGATATCAGAGAGTGGTCTATTGCTTACTCATGACATAGTCGAACATTGAATTATGAGCCCAAACCATACCCACATAGTACCTGATAACCCAGCATTGCCACATGATAGGGTATGGTGCAGGAGGTATTCATCAGAGAGACCTGTTGTGAGTTTTATCACAGTATGTTCAACATTAATTTTGCCAAACATTTAACCCATACTTAGAAGCTGGGAGCTGAAGTGTGATCCCTGTGGGAATGGTGTGCTCACTGGTTATTGTACTCAAAATATCAATGGAACAGAATATTGAGGACAAGTTAAAATATTGACAGGTAAGTAAGTATAGATTTTGTATAACTTACTCCACACACATGTACCTGGGTGATATATATATACTTTCATGGTACATAAACGTGGAATTAGAAATAGTAAATCTACATTTCGCCATATGCACTTATTTTTATATGTTGTCTCTCGGTATTCTGTCCATGATATTCTTGTAGGTCGATATTCTGGAAGTCGATATTTAGTAGCTCAACTTGAGTGAAATGGACTTTGCACAGAGATTAAAATACCTTTTCGGAGTTACTTGGAAATCACAGCATTAGAGCGCTAGTGAATATTGGTATACCCTATCAAGAGGTTATAGAAAGATTTGCATTTGAACTTTTTGCACAATCAAAGCTGAAATAAAGTGGTCACTTTGCAAGGTTCTTCACTTTGAACCTATGATGGTTTATTGTTTGTCTTCTACTAGATACTACAATAGTTTTATTATGAAAACACCAGATGTCGCTCATAACTCTTCTGAAATACCCAATTTTGACAAGGTCTCTGTCTCAGATAATATCAAAAGACACTAAGAAATCTGTGCTTGGGAATACCCAAACTCACTCACAGCTCTGTAAAACTTTGACTGACTCACATAAAGCTGTTTGTAAAACCGATGGACTCTAATTGTTGTGACCTCATAATTCACTGGCTCACTCAGAATCATGCATCCGATAATACCCAAAGTCAATGAAAAATATGTATATCAGCAATAATCACTGAGAGCTCCGCCCCTCATAATACCACTGGTCAGTCAGAGTTTTCCTTCATTGCTACTTCTATTACAAAACTTCATTCATTGTTCTTTCTGAAATTCAAACTCAGAATTTGCTCCCAATACTTCTCAAATATCACACTGGCATGTGCTAATAACATCATACATTAGACACCCACCTTCATGAACTCAGAAATCAAATATTACGATTGAATACAAGCTTTGATCTTGGTGTTACACTGGATCGGTTAAATTTATATTCTTAATAATACCTTGAATACTTCAGAGGTTTAATTTTGATAAACCCAATATTACTCAGAGCTATTCTGTTGATATTACTTAGAGTTGCTTTACTCTGATTTATGGTTTGTCAATACCACTTGTTACTGTTCATAACTCCTATATTTACAGAGTGGGGCTGATACCTAAAAGATGCCCTGATGCTAAAGTACAGTGCAAGCACAAAACAGATAAATATCAGTGTAATAATCTAAGTGATCATGGGAGGACCTCAGCTTGTGAGTCAGGTGATAACTTGAAAATTTCCTTTGAACACTGCAAAGACCTCAAGAATAGAGGGAACGATGGACCAAAAAGAATGACATAAAAAATCACTTGCTTTGAAACAGGCAGCCAGTGAAGTGCGTTCAATGTCCACAATATGGAGCAGACATGACACCATGGCAGTGCAAGTCACACAGTGGCATTTAGAATTCAGTAGAGCCATTTCAGGAAACCCATAGGTGAACCAAAAAATGGCGTATTGCAATAATCTAAAGATCTTATTCAGAAAGGTAAACCTAAACGTTTGGGGCAAGTTTACTACTTTTTTGTTATTCATAAACTACGAGTGTGGTTTTACATGTAGTATCGCCTTAAAACAAGCTGCCAAACTATAGAATTCATCACCGCCAAATATAAGATCCACAGATAACTATCTTGTCTTTAGAAGACTACTCAAGAGCTGGCTCTTTCCTTCATAACCACCATATCCAAACAGCAAAGGACTGCATATGCCTGTGTTGGTAAACATTTATAATCTGATTACATGTATATATCTAGATATGTGTAGTTCTTTAAGAAACATGTATAATTACTATTTGATAATAATAAAATACGTACATACTCTTTAAGCCTGTTTAACAAATGTATATTTACTCACAGTTAAATGTACATATATGTGTGCGTGTGTATGTATATGTGTGCGTATATGTACGTACAAGTATGTATACAATGTATGTCTATATGTGTATGTATTCATATATATATGTATATTATTCTATGCTTAACATGTTCATAGGTCATTGAATAGTTCCTAGATAAGTTGTTAGATTAGATACTTATGAATCCCTACATTCATTTTAGCTATCACAATGAGCAAATGTTATCCTAGCTATTTTATCAGCAAGCATTTCACTATGGAAAATTGAGGAAAGATAACATAATGCTAGAAAAACTCACAAATAAAATAACCTCAAATATTGCTAATCTTGAAACTCTGTGTTTATACAACACAACTTTAAATCTCAAATTATTATTTCCATTTTTATATTCCTTACTCATATATTCCATTTCTATGTATTTAGATATCTATTTATTACTTTAGTTCTCTTGTACACGAGGAAAAACATGGTTATATTTAAAAACAATTCTCTCTCGTAACCTTTACTCTGTCTCCGCATCACCCTTTACCTCTGTCAATCCATTCTCCATAACTACTCTCTGACGCATCCCAAACCCATTCTAATACTATGATCCCCAAGATAATCCTGCCTAAGCTCTTCCCTCCTCTACCATTCCTGGCTCACCCAGAACCACAGTTTACTACTATGATCTCCCAAACAACCCTACTATATTCTCTCTCACTTACATCACCTTTGACTCCTCCAAAACCCCTTCTACTACTATGATCTTCCTAACCCCTTGCTTCCCTCCTCCATCTTTCCTTTACTCATCCCAAGCCTCATCTTATTACTATAAACTCACAATTAACACGTCTGGTTTCTTCCCTCGCTATCCCTCCATTATTCTATTAAAAGCTACTAACAAACTCAGATGTCCTCTGCACAAATCAACTCATACTCATACCAGTACTAATACTGTACTCATATTTCCCTATACTAATCCACCACTAATCCTTTTGGGTTCCAGAGTAGCATGCTACTCGGCGAAAAGCGTTTTGACGCCTCGTCAGGGGTAGTAAGTACTATATAAATACAATTACAATTACATCCAAGCTAGTTCTTGTATTTCAATTTGCGCTGCCTCACAAAAAGCTGCTCATGGTAAACTGTATCAAACACTGCAGATAAATCTAGCAACACCAAGGCAGCAAAATGGCGTTCGACTGATAGTCTAGGAAGTTCATCTAGAAGTTCGTAATCTATTGTTTGCTGGGTTTCAATGAGAAAGAAAAACACAATCTCCAATTGAACGCTTCGAAAAGGTGCAGTTTTGCAATGTCTATGTAGAAGACAGCCTGATATTGAAGACAATATAAACAATATGCAGACTCACTGGCAATCCTCATCTAGTAAGGGTATACAATAGGAGAATGATGCTTTCTAGTGGCCAGGACACATAAAAGTTCTAAAGGAATCTAGCAGGACATCAGCAGGTTGACACAAGGATGGAAGAAAAGAAGAGACTTATATTGATTCTCATCCCTGTTTCTACCTTACCGGAATTGAAGACTAATAATTTAATCAGATTCAGGGCTTGATTTAAATCTGGTGACGGATATCCCATCTGGCAAAATATAAATACCATTATATTCTATGGGATTTATATTTTGACAGATGGAATATCCATCACTGTTGAGATGGAGTAACCCGTCCGTGGATCTAAATCAGGCCCTTGCTGTAAAAAGACAGGTTTCCCAGCCCGTACTTCATTACTCTTCAAACCTAGATCCTAGCATCAGGGTATCGCAGTTTCACAGGTCTAACGACCATTGTTCACCTTATAGGCCCAGCATAAATCTCAGATGGCCAATCCAGATCATGCCAGAATTAACCACCATTTCTCTAGGATAAACACATGTCCTGCCACTTACCAAACTTTCTGCGGGCAGGACAACTGAAGTGCCTGAGTAGTTATGGGGAGGTGAGAGGTTTGGCTTGGGATCAACGATGGATGTAGGGAAACTAAGAGGGGAATTTGTCTGGGGCCGTGATCCACTGTGCATGCGCTCCCTTGACCTGGTTAACAGGTGAAAATGCATTACACTTACCTCTGTCATAGCATCCAATCCAGCGATGATCACGGTCGTAGTTGCTAGTGGTGGCACACCACTCAGTAGAATAATCTTTTGTGGTGCAATTTTGGTAGGTCACTCCTTTGTAGATGAATGGAAACACACAAGCTGGGTTGATAGCTGCATAAGAAACATGGACATCAAATAGGTTAATGAGTTGGGATGTGAAAAAGATCGTTTAGCAAGCTGATTCATAGCAACCTCCCTAGTTTTTTATCTTAGAGCTGACCTCAACATCTTTATGATAACTCACATTACACACTGTCGGCAAGTGTACTGAAGATGTGACTTAGATATCAGAGAGTTGTGTATTGCCTGCTCATGACATAGTCGAACATTGAATTATGGGCCCAAACCATACCCACACAGTACCTGATAACCCAGCATTGCCACATGATTGGGTATGGTGCAGGAGGTATTCGTCAGAGTGACCTGTTGTGAGTTTTATCACAGTATGTTCAACGTTAATTTTGCTAAACATTTAACCCATACTTAAAAACTCGGAGTTGAAGAGTGATCCCTGTGGGAATGGTGTGCTCCCTGGTTATTGTACTCAAAATATCAATGAAACAGAATATTGAGGACAAGTTAAAATATTGACAGGTAAGTAAGAATAGATTTCGTATAACTTACTCCACACACATGTACCTGGGTGATATATATACTTTCATGGTATATAAAGGTGGAGTTAGAAATAGTAAATCTACATTTCGCCATATGCACTTCTCTTTTTATATTTTGTCTTTCTGTATTCTGTCCTTGATATTCTGGAAGTCCATATTTAGTAGTTCAACTTGAGTGAAATGAGTTTGCACAGAGATTAAAATACCTTTGCGGAGTTGCTTGGAAATCACAGCATTAAAGTGTAAGTGAATATTGGTATACCCTATCAAGAGGTTAAGGAAAGATTTGCATTTTAACTTTTTGCACAATCAAAGCTGAAATAAAGTGGTCACTTTGCAAGGTTCTTCACTGTGAACTTATGATGGTTTATTGTTTGTCTTCTACTAGATACCACAATAGTTTTATTATGAAAATACCAGATGTCACTTATAACTCTACTGAAATACCCAATTTTGACAAGGTCTCTGTATCAGATGATATCAAGAGACACTAAGAAATCTGTGCTTGGTATTAACCAAACTCACTCACAGCTCTGTAAAACTTTGACTGACTCACTTAAAGCTCTTTCTAAAATGTATAGACTCTAATTGTTGTGACCTCATAATTCGCTGGCTTACTCAGAATCATGCATCCAACAATACCCAAAGTCAATGAAACATATGTATATCAGTAATACCCACTGAGAGCTCCGCCCCCACATAATACACCTGATCAGTCAGAGTTTTGCTTCTTTGCTACTTCTATTACAAAACTTCAATCATTGCTCTATCTGAAATTCAAACTCAGAATTCGCTCCCAATACTTCTCAAATATCACACAGGCATATGCTAATAACATCATACCTTAAACAGCCATTTTCATTAACTCAGAAATCAACTATAAAGATTGATTACAAGCGTTGATCTTGGTGTTACATTGAATCGGGTGAATTTATATTCGTAATAATACCTTGAATACTTCAGAGGTTTAATTTTGATAAACCCACTATTACTCAGAGCTATTCTGTTGATATTACTTAGAGTTGCTTTAGTCTGATTTATGGTTTGCCAATACCACTTGCTGCTGTTCATAACTCCTGTATTTACAGAGTGGGGCTGATACCTAAAAGATGCCCTGATGCTAAAGTACAGTGCAAGCACAAAACAGATAAATATCAGTGTAAAAATCTAAGTGATCATGGGAGGATCTCAGCTTGTGAGTCAGGTGATAACTTGAAAATTTCCTTTGAACATAGCAAAGACCTCAAGAATAGAGGGAACGATGGACCAAAGAGAATGACATAAAAAATTACTTGCTTTGAAAAAGGCAGCCAGTGAAGTGTGTTCAATGTCCACAATATGGAGCAGACATGACACCATGGCAGTGCAAGTCACACAGTGGCATTTAGAATTCAGTAGAGCCATTTCAGGAAACCCATAGGTGAACCAAAAAATGGGGTATTACAATAATCTAAAGATCTTATTCAGAAAGGTAAACCTAAACATTTGGGGCAAGTTTACTACTTTTTTGTTATTCATAAACTACGAGTGTGGTTTTACATGTAGTATCGCCTTAAAACACCACCATACAAGAAAAAGATTATAGGTGGTACATCCTTCTCTGTTCAAGCTGCCAAACTATATAATTCATCACCGACAAATATAAGATCCACAGATAACTATCTTGTCTTCAGAAGACTACTCAAGAGCTGGCTCTTTCCTTCATAACCACCATATCCAAACAGCAAAGGACTGCATATGCCTGTGTTGGTAAACATTTATAATCTGATTACATGTATATATCTAGATACGTGTAGTTCTTTAAGAAACATGTATAATTACTATTTGATAATAATAAAATATGCACATACTCTTTAAGCCATTTTAATAAATGTATATTTACTCACAGTTAAATGTATATATATGTTTGCGTGTGTATGTATATGTGTGCGTATATGTATGTATAAGTATATACACAATGTATGTCTATATGTGTATGTATTCATATATATATGTATATTATTCTATGCTTAACATGTTCATAGGTCATTGAATAGTTCCTAGATAAGTTGTTAGATTAGATACTTATGAATCCCTACTTTCATTTTAGCTATCACAATGAGCAAATGTTATCCTAGCTATTTTATCAGCAAGCATTTCACTATGGAAAATTGAGGAAAGATAACATAATGCTTGAAAAGTTCGCAAATAAAATAACCTCAAATATTGCTAATCTTGAAACTCTGTGTTTATACAACACAACTTTAAATCTCAAATTATTATTTCCATTTTTATATTCCTTACTCATATATTCCATTTCTATGTATTTAGATATCTATTTATTACTTTAGTTCTCTTGTACACGAGGAAAAACATGGTTATATTTAAAAACAATTCTCTCTCGTAACCTTTACTCTGTCTCCGCATCACCCTTTACCTCTGTCAATCCATTCTCCATAACTACTCTCTGACGCATCCCAAACCCATTCTAATACTATGATCCCCAAGATAATCCTGCCTAAGCTCTTCCCTCCTCTACCATTCCTGGCTCACCCAGAACCACAGTTTACTACTATGATCTCCCAAACAACCCTACTATATTCTCTCTCACTTACATCACCTTTGACTCCTCCAAAACCCCTTCTACTACTATGATCTTCCTAACCCCTTGCTTCCCTCCTCCAACTTTCCTTTACTCATCCCAAGCCTCATCTTATTACTATAAACTCACAATTAACACGTCTGGTTTCTTCCCTCGCTATCCCTCCATTATTCTATTAAAAGCTACTAACAAACTCAGATGTCCTCTGCACAAATCAACTCATACTAATACCAGTACTAATACTGTACTCATATTTCCCTATACTAATCCACCACTAATCCTTTTGGGTTCCAGAGTAGCATGCTACTCGGCGAAAAGCGTTTTGACGCCTCGTCAGGGGTAGTAAGTACTATATAAATACAATTACAATTACATCCAAGCTAGTTCTTGTATTTCAACTTGCGCTGCCTCACAAAAAGCTGCTCATGGTAAACTGTATCAAACACTGCAGATAAATCTAGCAACACCAAGGCAGCAAAATGGCGTTCGACTGATAGTCTAGGAAGTTCATCTAGAAGTTCGTAATCTATTGTTTGCTGGGTTTCAATGAGAAAGAAAAACACAATCTCCAATTGAACGCTTCGAAAAGGTGCAGTTTTGCAATGTCTATGTAGAAGACAGCCTGATATTGAAGACAATATAAACAATATGCAGACTCACTGGCAATCCTCATCTAGTAAGGGTATACAATAGGAGAATGATGCTTTCTAGTGGCCAGGACACATAAAAGTTCTAAAGGAATCTAGCAGGACATCAGCAGGTTGACACAAGGATGGAAGAAAAGAAGAGACTTATATTGATTCTCATCCCTGTTTCTACCTTACCGGAATTGAAGACTAATAATTTAATCAGATTCAGGGCTTGATTTAAATCTGGTGACGGATATCCCATCTGGCAAAATATAAATACCATTATATTCTATGGGATTTATATTTTGACAGATGGAATATCCATCACTGTTGAGATGGAGTAACCCGTCCGTGGATCTAAATCAGGCCCTTGCTGTAAAAAGACAGGTTTCCCAGCCCGTACTTCATTACTCTTCAAACCTAGATCCTAGCATCAGGGTATCGCAGTTTCACAGGTCTAACGACCATTGTTCACCTTATAGGCCCAGCATAAATCTCAGATGGCCAATCCAGATCATGCCAGAAGCAACCACCATTTCTCTAGGATAAACACATGTCCTGCCACTTACCAAACTTTCTGCGGGCAGGACAACTGAAGTGCCTGAGTAGTTATGGGGAGGTGAGAGGTTTGGCTTGGGATCAACAATGGATGTAGGGAAACTGAGAGGGGAATTTGTCTGGGGCCGTGATCCACTGTGCATGCGCTCCCTTGACCTGGTTAACAGTTGAAAATGCATTACACTTACCTCTGTCATAGCATCCAATCCAGCGATGATCACGGTCGTAGTTGCTAGTGGTGGCACACCACTCAGTAGAATAATCTTTTGTGGTGCAATTTTGGTAGGTCACTCCTTTGTAGATGAATGGAAACACACAAGCTGGGTTGATAGCTGCATAAGAAACATGGACATCAAATAGGTTAATGAGTTGGGATGTGAAAAAGATCGTTTAGCAAGCTGATTCATAGCAACCTCCCTAGTTTTTTATCTTAGAGCTGACCTCAACATCTTTATGATAACTCACATTACACACTGTCGGCAAGTGTACTGAAGATGTGACTTAGATATCAGAGAGTTGTGTATTGCCTGCTCATGACATAGTCGAACATTGAATTATGGGCCCAAACCATACCCACACAGTACCTGATAACCCAGCATTGCCACATGATTGGGTATGGTGCAGGAGGTATTCGTCAGAGTGACCTGTTGTGAGTTTTATCACAGTATGTTCAACGTTAATTTTGCTAAACATTTAACCCATACTTAAAAACTCGGAGTTGAAGAGTGATCCCTGTGGGAATGGTGTGCTCCCTGGTTATTGTACTCAAAATATCAATGAAACAGAATATTGAGGACAAGTTAAAATATTGACAGGTAAGTAAGAATAGATTTCGTATAACTTACTCCACACACATGTACCTGGGTGATATATATACTTTCATGGTATATAAAGGTGGAGTTAGAAATAGTAAATCTACATTTCGCCATATGCACTTCTCTTTTTATATTTTGTCTTTCTGTATTCTGTCCTTGATATTCTGGAAGTCCATATTTAGTAGTTCAACTTGAGTGAAATGAGTTTGCACAGAGATTAAAATACCTTTGCGGAGTTACTTGTAAATCACAGCATTAAAGTGCAAGTGAATATTGGTATACCCTATCAAGAGGTTAAGGAAAGATTTGCATTTGAACTTTTTGCGCAATCAAAGCTGAAATAAAGTGGTCACTTTGCAAGGTTCTTCACTGTGAACTTATGATGGTTTATTGTTTGTCTTCTACTAGATACCACAATAGTTTTATTATGAAAATACCAGATGTCACTTATAACTCTACTGAAATACCCAATTTTGACAAGGTCTCTGTATCAGATGATATCAAGAGACACTAAGAAATCTGTGCTTGGTATTAACCAAACTCACTCACAGCTCTGTAAAACTTTGACTGACTCACTTAAAGCTCTTTCTAAAATGTATAGACTCTAATTGTTGTGACCTCATAATTCGCTGGCTTACTCAGAATCATGCATCCAACAATACCCAAAGTCAATGAAACATATGTATACCAGTAATACCCACTGAGAGCTCCGCCCCCACATAATACACCTGATCAGTCAGAGTTTTGCTTCTTTGCTACTTCTATTACAAAACTTCAATCATTGCTCTATCTGAAATTCAAACTCAGAATTCGCTCCCAATACTTCTCAAATATCACACAGGCATATGCTAATAACATCATACCTTAAACAGCCATTTTCATTAACTCAGAAATCAACTATAAAGATTGATTACAAGCGTTGATCTTGGTGTTACATTGAATCGGATGAATTTATATTCTTAATAATACCTTGAATACTTCAGAGGTTTAATTTTGATAAACTCACTATTACTCAGAGCTATTCTGTTGATATTACTTAGAGTTGCTTTAGTCTGATTTATGGTTTGCCAATACCACTTGCTGCTGTTCATAACTCCTGTATTTACAGAGTGGGGCTGATACCTAAAAGATGCCCTGATGCTAAAGTACAGTGCAAGCACAAAACAGATAAATATCAGTGTAAAAATCTAAGTGATCATGGGAGGATCTCAGCTTGTGAGTCAGGTGATAACTTGAAAATTTCCTTTGAACATAGCAAAGACCTCAAGAATAGAGGGAACGATGGACCAAAGAGAATGACATAAAAAATTACTTGCTTTGAAAAAGGCAGCCAGTGAAGTGTGTTCAATGTCCACAATATGGAGCAGACATGACACCATGGCAGTGCAAGTCACACAGTGGCATTTAGAATTCAGTAGAGCCATTTCAGGAAACCCATAGGTGAACCAAAAAATGGGGTATTACAATAATCTAAAGATCTTATTCAGAAAGGTAAACCTAAACATTTGGGGCAAGTTTACTACTTTTTTGTTATTCATAAACTACGAGTGTGGTTTTACATGTAGTATCGCCTTAAAACACCACCATACAAGAAAAAGATTATAGGTGGTACATCCTTCTCTGTTCAAGCTGCCAAACTATATAATTCATCACCGACAAATATAAGATCCACAGATAACTATCTTGTCTTCAGAAGACTACTCAAGAGCTGGCTCTTTCCTTCATAACCACCATATCCAAACAGCAAAGGACTGCATATGCCTGTGTTGGTAAACATTTATAATCTGATTACATGTATATATCTAGATACGTGTAGTTCTTTAAGAAACATGTATAATTACTATTTGATAATAATAAAATATGCACATACTCTTTAAGCCATTTTAATAAATGTATATTTACTCACAGTTAAATGTATATATATGTTTGCGTGTGTATGTATATGTGTGCGTATATGTATGTATAAGTATATACACAATGTATGTCTATATGTGTATGTATTCATATATATATGTATATTATTCTATGCTTAACATGTTCATAGGTCATTGAATAGTTCCTAGATAAGTTGTTAGATTAGATACTTATGAATCCCTACTTTCATTTTAGCTATCACAATGAGCAAATGTTATCCTAGCTATTTTATCAGCAAGCATTTCACTATGGAAAATTGAGGAAAGATAACATAATGCTAGAAAAGTACACAAATAAAATAACCTCAAATATTGCTAATCTTGAAACTCTGTCTTTATACAACACAACTTTAAATCTCAAATTATTATTTCCATTTTTATATTCCTTACACATATATTCCATTTCTATGTATTTAGATATCTATTTATTTATTACTTTAGTTCTCCTGTGCATGAGGAAAAACATGGTTATATTTCAAAACAATTCTCTCTCGTAACCTTTACTCTGTCTCCGCATCACCCTTTACCTCTGTCAATCCATCCTCCATCCATACTATTTGACTCATCCCAAACCCATTCTAATAGTATGATCTCCAAGATAATCCTGCCTAAGCTCTTCCCTCCTCTACCATTCCTGGCTCACCCCGAACCACAGTTTACTACTATGATCTCCCAAACAACCCAACTATATTCTCTCTCACTTACATCACCTTTGACTCCTGCAAAACCCCTTCTACTACTATGATCTCACTAACCCCTTTCTTCCCTCCTCCATCTTTCCTTTACTCATCCCAAGCCTCATCTTATTACTATAAACTCACAATTAACACTTCTGGTTTCTTCCCTCCCTATCCTTCCATTATTCTATTTAAAGCTACTAACAATCTCAGATATCCTCTGCTCAAATCAACTCATACTAATACCAGTACTAATACTGTACTAATAATTCCCTATACTAAATCACCACTAATCCTTTTGGTTTCCAGAGTAGCATGCTACTCGCCGAAAAGCGTTTTGACGCCTCGTCAGTGGTAGTAAGTACTATAGAAATACAATTACAATTGCATCCAAGCTAGTTCTTATATTTCAACTTGTGCTGCCTTAAAAAAGCTGCTCATGGTAAACTGTATCAAACATTGCAGATAAATCTAGCAACACCAAGGCCGCAAAATGGTCTTCGACTGATAGTCTACGAAGTTAATCTAGAAGTTCATAATCTATTGTTTGCTGGATTTCAATGAGAAAGAAAAACACAATCTCCAATTGAATGCTTCGAAAAGGTGCAGTTTTGCAATGTCTGTGTAGAAGACATCCTGATATTGAAGACAATATAAACAATATGCAGACTCGCTGGCAATCCTCATCTAGTAAGGGTATAGAAAAGGAGAATGATGCTTTCTAGTGGCCAGGACACATAAAAGTTTTAAAGGAACCTAGCAGGACATCAGCAGGTTGACAAGGATGGAAGAAAAGAAGAGACCAATATCGATTCTCATCCCTGTTTCTACCTTACAGGAATTGAAGACTAATATGTTAATCAGATTCAGGGCTTGATTTAAATCTGGTGACGGCTATCCCATCTGGCGAAATATAAATACCATCATATTCTATGTGATTTATATTTTGACAGATGGGATATCCATCACTGTTGAGATGGAGTAACCCGTCCGTGGATCTCAATCAGGCCCTTGCTGTAAAAAGACAGATTTCCCAGCCCGTACTTCACTACTCTTCAAACCTAGATCCTAGCATCAGGGTATCGCAGTTTCACAGGTCTAATGACCATTGTTCACTTTATAGGCCCAGCATAAATCTCAGATGGCCAATCCAGATCATGCCAGAAGCAACCACCATTTCTCTAGGATAAACACATGTCCTGCCACTTACCAAACCTTCTGCGGGCAAAACAACTGAAGTGCTTGAGTAGTTCTGGGGAGGTGAGAGGTTTGGCTTGGGATCAACGATGGATGTAGGGAAACTGAGAGGGGAATTTGTCTGGGGCCGTGATCCACTGTGCATGCGCTCCCTTGACCTGGTTAACAGGTGAAAATGCATTACACTTACCTCTGTCATAGCATCCAATCCAGCGATGATCACGGTCGTAGTTGCTAGTGGTGGCACACCACTCAGTAGAATAATCTTTTGTGGTGCAACTTTGGTAGGTTACTCCTTTGTAGATGAATGGAAACACACAAGTTGGATTGATAGCTGCATACGAAACATGGACATCAAATAGGTTGATGAGTTGGGATGTGAAGCAGATCGTTTAGCAAGCTGATTCATAGCAACCTCCCTAGTTTCTTATCTTAGAGCTGACCTCAACATCTTTATGATAACTCACATTACACACTGTCGGCAAGTGTACTGAAGATGTTACTTAGATATCAGAGAGTTGTGTATTGCTTGCTCATGACATAGTCAAACATTGAATTATGGGCCCAAAACATACCCACACAGTACCTGATAACCCAGTATTGCCACATGATTGGGTATGGTCCAGGAGGTATTCATCAGAGTGACCTGTTGTGAGTTTTATTACAGTATGTTCAACGTTAATTTTGCTAAACATTTAACCCATACTTAAAAGTTCGGAGTTGAAGTGTGATCCCTGTGGGAATGTGTGCTCACTGGTTATTGTACTCAAAATATCAATGAAACAGAATATCGAGGACAAGTTAAAATATTGACAGGTAAGTAAGAATAGATTTCGTATAACTTACTCCACACACACATGTTCCTGGGTGATATATATACTTTCATGGTATATAAAGGTGGAGTTAGAAATAGTAAATCTACATTTCGCCATATGCACTTATCTTTTTATAATTTGTCTCTCTGTATTCTGTCCATGATATTCTTGTAGGTCGATATTCTGGAAGTCGATATTTAGTAGTTCAACTTGAGTGAAATGAGTTTGCACAGAGATTAAAATACCTTTGCGGACTTACTTGGAAATCACAGCATTAAAGTGTAAGTGAATATTGGTATACCCTATCAAGAGGTTAAGGAAAGATTTGCATTTTAACTTTTTGCACAATCAAAGCTGAAATAAAGTGGTCACTTTGCAAGGTTCTTCACTGTGAACTTATGATGGTTTATTGTTTGTCTTCTACTAGATACCACACTAGTTTTATTATGAAAATACCAGATGTCACTTATAACTCTTCTGAAATACCCGATTTTGACAAGGTCTCTGTATCAGATGATATCAAGATACACTAAGAAATCTGTGCTTGGTATTAACCAAACTCACTCACAGCTCTGTAAAACTTTGACTGACTCACTTAAAGCTCTTTCTAAAATGTATAGACTCTAATTGTGTGACCTCATAATTCACTGGCTTACTCAGAATCATGCATCCGACAATACCCAAAGTCAATGAAACATATGTATATCAGTAATACCCACTGAGAGCTCCGCCCCACATAATATACCTGATCAGTCAGAGTTTTGCTTCATTGCTACTTCTATTACAAAACTTCAATCATTGCTCTATTTGAAATTCAAACTCAGAATTTGCTCCCAATACTTCTCAAATATCACACAGGCATATGCTAATAACATCATACCTTAAACACCCATTTTCATTAACTCAGAAATCAAATATAAAGATTGATTACAAGCGTTGATCTTGGTGTTACAGTGAATCGGTTGAATTTATATTCTCAATAATACCTTGAATACTTCAGAGGTTCAATTTTGATAAACCCACTATTACTCAGAGCTATTCTGTTGATATTACTTAGAGTTGCTTTACTCTGATTTATGGTTTGCCAATACCACTTGTTGCTGTTTATAACTCCTATATTTACAGAGTGGGGCTGATACCTAAAAGATGCCCTGATGCTAAAGTACAGTGCAAGCACAAAACAGATAAATATCAGTGTAAAAATCTAAGTGATCATGGGAGGACCTCAGCTTTTGAGTCAGGTGATAACTTGAAAATTTCCTTTGAACACAGCAAAGACCTCAAGAATAGAGGGAACATTGGACAAAAGAGAATGACATAAAAAATCACTTGCTTTGAAACAGGCAGCCAGTGAAGTGTGCTCAATGTCCACAATATGAAGCAGACATGACACCATGGCAGTGCAAGTCACACAGTGGCATTTAGAATTCAGTAGAGCCATTTCAGGAAACCCATAGGTAAACCAAAAAATGGCGTATTACAATAATCTAAAGATCTTATTCAGAAAGGTAAACCTAAACGTTTGGGGCAAGTTTACTACTTTTTTGTTATTCATAAACTACGAGTGTGGTTTTACATGTAGTATCGCCTTAAAACACCACCATACAAGAAAAAGATTATAGGTGGTACATCCTTCTCTGTTCAAGCTGCCAAACTATATAATTCATCACCGCCAAATATAAGATCCACAGATAACTATCTTGTCTTCAGAAGACTACTCAAGAGCTGGCTCTTTCCTTCATAACCACCATATCCAAACAGCAAAGGACTGCATATGCCTGTGTTGGTAAACATTTATAATCTGATTACATGTATATATCTAGATACGTGTAGTTCTTTAAGAAACATGTATAATTACTATTTGATAATAATAAAATATGCACATACTCTTTAAGCCATTTTAACAAATGTATATTTACTCACAGTTAAATGTATATATATGTTTGCGTGTGTATGTATATGTGTGCGTATATGTACGTATAAGTATGTATACAATGTATGTCTATATGTGTATGTATTCATATATATATGTATATTATTCTATGCTTAACATGTTCATAGGTCATTGAATAGTTCCTAGATAAGTTGTTAGATTAGATACTTATGAATCCCTACTTTCATTTTAGCTATCACAATGAGCAAATGTTATCCTAGCTATTTTATCAGCAAGCATTTCACTATGGAAAATTGAGGAAAGATAACATAATGCTAGAAAAGTACACAAATAAAATAACCTCAAATATTGCTAATCTTGAAACTCTGTCTTTATACAACACAACTTTAAATCTCAAATTATTATTTCCATTTTTATATTCCTTACACATATATTCCATTTCTATGTATTTAGATATCTATTTATTTATTACTTTAGTTCTCCTGTACATGAGGAAAAACATGGTTATATTTAAAAACAATTCTCTCTCGTAACCTTTACTCTGTCTCCGCATCACCCTTTACCTCTGTCAATCCATCCTCCATCCATACTATCTGACTCATCCCAAACCCATTCTAATAGTATGATCTCCAAGATAATCCTGCCTAAGCTCTTCCCTCCTCTACCATTCCTGGCTCACCCAGAACCACAGTTTACTACTATGATCTCCCAAACAACCCTACTATATTCTCTCTCACTTACATCACCTTTGACTCCTCCAAAACCCCTTCTACTACTATGATCTCACTAAGCCCTTTCTTCCCTCCTCCATCTTTCCTTTACTCATCCCAAGCCTCATCTTATTACTATAAACTCACAATTAACACTTCTGGTTTCTTCCCTCCCTATCCCTCCATTATTCTATTTAAAGCCACTAACAATCTCAGATATCCTCTGCTCAAATCAACTCATACTAATACCAGTACTAATACTGTACTAATAATTCCCTATATTAAATCACCACTAATCCTTTTGGGTTCCAGAGTAGCATGCTACTCGCTGAAAAGCGTTTTGACGCCTCGTCAGGGGTAGTAAGTACTATAGAAATACAATTACAATTACATCCAAGCTAGTTCTTATATTTCAACTTGTGCTGCCTTAAAAAAGCTGCTCATGGTAAACTGTATCAAACACTGCAGATAAATCTAGCAACACCAAGGCCGCAAAATGGCCTTCGACTGATAGTCTAGGAAGTTAATCTAGAAGTTCGTAATCTATTGTTTGCTGGATTTCAATGAGAAAGAAAAACACAATCTCCAATTGAACGCTTCGAAAAGGGGCAGTTTTGCAATGTCTATTTAGAAGACATCCTGATATTGAAGACAATATAAACAATATGCAGACTCACTGGCAATCCTCATCTAGTAAGGGTATAGAAAAGGAGAATGATGCTTTCTAGTTGCCAGGACACATAAAAGTTTTAAAGGAACCTAGCAGGACATCAGCAGGTTGACAAGGATGGAAGAAAAGAAGAGACCAATATTGATTCTCATCTCTGTTTCTACCTTACAGGAATTGAAGACTAATATGTTAATCAGATTCAGGGCTTGATTTAAATCTGGTGACGGATATCCCATCTGGCGAAATATAAATACCATCATATTCTATGTGATTTATATTTTGACAGATGGGATATCCATCACTGTTGAGATGGAGTAACCCGTCCGTGGATCTCAATCAGGCCCTTGCTGTAAAAAGACAGATTACTTCACTACTCTTCAAACCTAGATCCTAGCATCAGGGTATCGCAGTTTCACAGGTCTAATGACCATTGTTCACTTTATAGGCCCAGCATAAATCTCAGATGGCCAATCCAGATCATGCCAGAAGCAACCACCATTTCTCTAGGATAAACACATGTCCTGCCACTTACCAAACCTTCTGCGGCAAGACAACTGAAGTGCTTGAGTAGTTCTGGGGAGGTGAGAGGTTTGGCTTGGGATCAACGATGGATGTAGGGAAACTGAGAGGGGAATTTGTCTGGGGCCGTGATCCACTGTGCATGCGCTCCCTTGACCTGGTTAACAGGTGAAAATGCATTACACTTACCTCTGTCATAGCATCCAATCCAGCGATGATCACGGTCGTAGTTGCTAGTGGTGGCACACCACTCAGTAGAATAATCTTTTGTGGTGCACTTTTGGTAGGTTACTCCTTTGTAGATGAATGGAAACACACAAGCTGGATTGATAGCTGCATACGAAACATGGACATCAAATAGGTTGATGAGTTGGGATGTGAAGCAGATCGTTTAGCAAGCTGATTCATAGCAACCTCCCTAGTTTCTTATCTTAGAGCTGACCTCAACATCTTTATGATAACTCACATTACACACTGTCGGCAAGTGTACTGAAGATGTGACTTAGATATCAGAAAGTTGTGTATTGCTTGCTCATGACATAGTCAAACATTGAATTATGGGCCCAAAACATATCCACACAGTACCTGATAACCCAGTATTGCCACATGATTGGGTATGGTGCAGGAGGTATTCATCAGAGTGACCTGTTGTGAGTTTTATCACAGTATGTTC